>NW_023458563.1:8898130-8907142 GCF_013731165.1 Rhagoletis pomonella
CTTTGAAATCGATTTTAAGCGGTCGTTATTCATATACCCACATACATACATTCATATATTACTTTTCATATCAATTCAAGTGTATTACATGCGCCCCACGCTTTTCATTTTCAATTTCATAGATTGTTTATAATGACTTTTGCTAAAATTTCAAAATCAAAAGTTATCAAAACAAATTCTATGGGACTGAGAAGTATTATTTTCTACTTTTTAGTCCATTTATAAAAGCGTTGTGTATTAAAAAGTTTTTTTATATTATTTATTTTCTACTTTTTAGTCCTGTCTGAATAAAATTTTGCAATAGATATTAAAATAATTCAACGATATTAATAGAAAGGTGCACACACATGCATTTACATATGTATGTACATACAAACGAGCACCAATTAATTTTATTTAAAGAATGGCGTGTCGTCTACTTCCGGTGTAGCAAACGTAGTACATAGGGCGACATCTAGATGTCATCTACCTCGCCCTATTCACTATGCTTTTTTATAGGAGCTTTTCAAAGCTTTGCTTTATGGTGTCGGACACACAACATTGAAAGCTTCTGGAACACAACATTGAAAGTTTCTGGAACACAACATTGCAAGTTGATAAAAGCGTTGTAAAATAAACAAGTAAGAAAGTCTAAGTTCGAGCGGAGCCGAACATTAAATACCCGGCGCAAGTATTAAATAAATGTGCTTTCACCTTTCCGAAGGCTACCGCTACATGGTAAGCCGGGTTGTATCAGTTTTGAGTAAATTAGCGTCCTTAAATTTGGAAATATTGAAGTTTCAAGCAATTCTGAAATTTACCCTTATATGAAAAGCGGCCGTAATTTTAGTCCGATTTCAATAATTTTCAACATTTAGGTTTTGCGTGGCAAGCACAATAACCATACGGAGTTTGGTACAAATTCGTAGAACGGTTACCGATATACATATATGTGATCATAAGTGGGCGGTACCACGCCCATTTTCCAAAATTTTATCATAAACGTATTTCCTGGTGAAGAATTGTTGCAACCATCAATTTTGAATAAATTAGCTTTAATATTTACTGATTTATGGAAGATTTTGTATTTCTCTAAATCACCGTTATATGGGATGTGGGCGTGGTTCTCGTTCGATTTAAAAAAGTTTCGGCCATTTGGTACATTATACCAAGGCCAATTACTGTGCCAATTTTGGAAGAAATTGGTGCAGCGGTTACCAAGATATACACATGTAACCATAAGTGGGCGTGGCTACGCCCATTTTCCAAAAATTTATAATATTCTTATTTTTCGTCTGAAAATTATTGTAAATATCAATTTTGAGTGAATTATCGGCAGTAGTTACTAAAGTATCTCAGTTTTCTTATTTCTGAAAATTACCGTTATATGGGAAGTGGGCGTGGTTGCAGTCAGATTTCGCCCATTTTCAATACCAACCTACCTTGGATAAATGGAAAGCTACATACCAAATTTCGTTGAGATATCTCAATTTTTGCTCGAGTTATCGTGTACACGGACGGACGGACAGACGGACAGACAGACATGGCTTAATCGACTTCTCTATTCATTCTGAGCATTTATGTATACATTTGTCTATATCTATCTCGATTCATTTTGGCTGTTACAAACAACCGTTATGTGAACAAAATTAATATACCCTTGTGCACAAGTGCGCTCGGGTATAAAAAATAATCATTAATTATGATCGAAAAAATAAAACTCAATAGAAATTATTTTTAAGCGAAAAATATAGAAATCATAACATAAAGATTTAATGCTGATGGAAATTGTTTTACTCATAATGATTACCGTCCTTTCAACAAACTGTTTTCTAATAAAAACATTTTACCTGCGATTTCATACCGAATAATAAGTTTATTGTAGCCACCCACATTAACGCATAATCGCGTTGTAATTGGACACTTCCAGCATTCCACGCACGATTTTGCGAACAGTACGTTGCTCGCACGCACCGCAAATCGTGCCGTGTTTACACTGGACACGGCGTAAGTCGGGAGTCTGGATTTTATGTTATGCAGCGTTTTTGCTGCATTTAAAATGCAACATTTAGCACTTTCGAACATATGTTTTCGAAAAGCGTTCATGCTATCGCATTTAGCAAATATACATTTAGGCGAGTTCGAAATCGTATGCTTTTGACAAGCAGCCGTGTTCCAGTCGCTTATTCAGATCCGTATCTATTACGATAAATTCACATGCGGAAGATAATGACAAAAACCCTACTGAAAAGGAAAAAATACATTTTAAACCCAAAATTCAATACAAAAACTTGAATCGTTTTAACCATAACCGAAAATTTGTTTGCGTATATATTCATTTGTCGGTGCTGTGAATTAAAATTTCCTCACTTAGGAAACAAAACAAACAGATACCTTGTTTATACCAACACATAAAGCGCTTTGACCCAGTTCGAGGTGATTCAAAACGGAAGCATAAACCAACTTTCAATACGTTCAGAAATTCAAAAGTGGATTGACTCGAATTTGTTTTCAAATCGCTTTTTTATTTCTCACATCGGTTAGAAACACATCACTCATTTGACGCGAAGTGAAAAAAAGGCTGGTTTTCTTTATACAGCCCGTTTTAAATTTGAATTATTATTATAACAAATTTGAATTATTCTTCGCTTCCATTTCGGTCCACCGCGCAAATTAATTATTTAAGAAATATCGAATAAAAATAACAAATTTTGTTTACTTTTCAATACGGTTTCAGCGAGTGAGCCTTAACGACACAGGTATAAATGCTTGAAAGGAATATGTGTTGGGACAAATCAGCTTTTTGTTAATGCGGTTCTTGCGTAGGTATAAACAAGGTAAGAGTTGATAACAAATTGATCCAGATTTCTATCAGCATCACATCGACGTTGAATTTGCTTAACTTTTCTTTATCCAAATACTGTAATATATTAAATGAAATCTCGATCGGCGATCACTGAAACGCAGTTAGCCACTGTATACTCGAAAAAGCAATGTTGCCACTTTTTCTCATTAAACCATGTTCGAATCGCGGAAATTTTGGAAGATCACAGGGTTGCTTTGAGCATTTAGATTCTTAATGCAAAAATGGAGTTGCATTTAGGTGACGAATTTTGTATGGATAAATGTACATTTACAGTAGCATTTAAAGCTAAATACGCTAAATGTGCTTTTACGCGTAAGCAAAACAGCCCATAATGCTCCATTTCCGGTTGCTTCATGAAATTGTGGTTCTGCAGCCAATTTTAACCCAAATTCATGAAATGATTTCGTGAATTGGCCTACGCATAATCGTAGTATATGCCATTTCACCACAGACTTTACCCCTACCTTGATCATCAACAATGATTTATCTCCATATGTATATCCAGTCGCCTTTCCAACAGGCACACATTTTTAATACAAAGCTCCGTCTGCACGGGTTTTTCCCAATTTTAGTTACTTAAAGATATAACAAGGCTATTTTGTTAAAAGCTTAAAGTGCAAGCAACATGGCTAGATACCAACAATTCAATTACATACATATGTACATACTTGCGTGCCGCTTTCTCAAGCATATTTCTTTAGAAAACTTAGGCAAATTTTTCACCGTCAAACTTCCGAACAACTCACCCAATACTGTCTACATATTCTTACATAAAAACAAATCACGACGCCCATTCACCACCCAAATTCAGCAAATTTAACTCGCACACCTTTTCGCAGTCATCTTCGTCACCACAGCAGCTTCACCACAAAGCTAAAGTTTTTGCTTAATTTCCTTAGTAACTTAGTGCAAATTGTTTGCGTGTGCCGACGCGTCAAGAGACTTGCGTGACGGTGTGGTTGTCAGCAGGGTTGGCCTTAACCAACTAGGCGCCCGGGCGAATCATGCAATGACGCCCTTTTGTATTTGATAATACAAAAAAATTATTTATTTTAAATTCTGTACCACATTTTTATTGAAGCAATGCAAACATGTGTTTACAGTTAATATTAATAGGGTTCGGTATCTACAAGGAAAAACTACTGCAACCGAATTTTATTGATTTTTTTTGTGACAAGGCTGGCAAAAGTTAGATTTTCTGAAATTCGATTATCGATGCACAGCGAGGCCAAGCTACTTAATCTTGGTTGGGATGTTGTAGAACTCCAGTGCGTTTTTATCAGTTTCAGTTGGGCATTTACAACAATGACTTAACAGAATACACAGCGATGCCCAAGTGTTGGGATATAACTCTGGAAGATTGTGTTTTTTCATAACGTTTAATGCTTCGATAGGTGTTGCCCTTCTTGGCACTGTAACCGCCTAAGCGATTTTGGCCGAGTTCAACAAAGCACGCCAGTCGTTTCTCTTTTGTGCCAACTGACGCCAATTGGAAATGCCAAGTGAAGCCAAGTCCTTTTCCACCTGGTCTTTCCATCGCAGTGGGGGCGTCCCTCTTCCTCTGCTACCACCAGCGGGTTCCGAGTTGAATGCTTTCAGATCTGGAACGTCGGTGTCCATTCGAACGACATGGCCAAGCCAGCGGAGCCGCTGTATTTTAATTCGCTGCACTATGTCAATGTCGTTGTAAAGCTCATACAGCTCATCATTCCATCGTCTGCGGTACTCGCCGTCACCAACCCGCAAAGGCCCGTAAATCTTTCTCTTGAATACTCCAAGAGCCGCGTCATCGGTTGTTGTCATTGTCCATGCTTCTGCGCCATATACTAGCACGGGCATGATGAATGACTTATAGAGTGTACACTCAAAAAAATTTGTATTAAAATTTGCGCATATATAACCAGTTTCCTCTTTTAAGGAGGTTCAATTAAATTAAACTTTGCATGTTTACTTTTACTTATCATGTGTGTGGCGTAGAACAATTTTCAAATTTGTTTGAAATTCGTTTAAAATGTTTATAAACGCATAATAGTAAAAGCACATTTTATTTGTATAAGAGTGTTAAAGTAAGCACTATTCATAAACATTTTATAAAAGTTTTGTAACTACAAACTCTTTGTAAAGCCTTTGGTGTCAAAACTCGAAATAAATACGGCAGGTTTGGCTATAAAAATGTCAATAACTTTTCAGTCAGTTGAAAAAAAATATAAACATTAATGTGTTGGAAATATAATTTCATTGAGCACCTTAGTTATATTAACAATGGAGGAAAAGAAACGAAACGGGGGGGATAATTGGACAGCGGAAGATAGGGTGAGTGTAATTGTGTGGATATAAAATATAATTCATAGTGTTTTATATCATTTTTAAGGCTTTGCTTCAAGAATTAAGGTATTGGCCCAATGCAGGCTTACTTTGCTTGCCTCGCTTTGAGAACTGTGAAAAGTTATTTGGAATATACTAAAACGTATGACCAGCCAAATGGCAGCTTTGCTTCACTTGCTTTAAGCGCCTCAAAGTTTCAAATAGGCAAATGTTTTATTTGAAAGCGCTTTGTAGGCTTTTGACAAAAAGGTATGTTCCCGTTCTAAATGAATTCAAACTGCTGCGCCCTTTTATGTACAAAAATTTGCTTACGTAATTAAAAAATATATATATATATAATGTAAGCTATTCAAAGTTTAATAAAAGTAATTATATCGAGCCCTAACCGCCAAAATAACGTAAGAGAAATTTTTTTCGAAATTTTATTTTTGATGCGGAAATGCATCTAGATGCTCTAGGAATATTTCTGCATCAAAAATAAAATTTGGAAAAAAATGTTGCTTACGTTATTTTGGCGGTTAGGGCACGACATGTTTCCATATTTACACTGAAAATAAAATCTGCGTAAATATAACGAAAACTCGCGTACATTTTACGAAAGTTTTCGTCATTTTGAGCCACGAAAGTATTCGTTGATTATACAAAACCGTTTTCGTACATACTACGAAAATATGAGACATCAGACCCTACCCAGAAAAAAATCGGTAATCGCTTTTAGTGGTAACGTGTTCTAGAAGGCATAGCGTTGTAATGCCTTTGAATTTTTTCGCATCTTTTAGGCATTGTCGGTAATGCAAAGTAGATTGTCCTACAATATTTTATTTATTTCGCTTCTTTGTTTCATTTTGGGGAATGCAAAGTAGAATGTCCTACAATATTTTTTTTATTTCGCTTCTTTGCTTCATTTCAGGGAATGCAAAGTAGAATGTCCTACAATATTTTTTGTTTATTTCGCTTCTTTGCTTCATTTCGGTGAATGCAAAGTAGAATGTTGCATCCTAGTCAGCTGAAAAATAGAATGAATATCCAAAAAATCTTTTTCTACCGTTAGTTTCTGTGGAAATTTGTCTCGCATAAAAATCATGTTTTGCTTTGTTCAATTTGCAGCGAAGTTGAAGTCAGTCAATGAAGTGAAGTACATGAGTGAGGAAGTACAATTTTAAGCTTAATTAAATATGCATGTGTGTACATACCGATTTTTAAGTAAAATCAAAATACCCAAATACATACATATGTTTGTATAAAAACTGATTTATAAAAATTTTAATTAATTTTAATCTTTTAAGACATTTTCTGATTTAATATAAATAAGTATGTACTCATCTGGGCATTCTAAATACATTAGTTTCTCTGTAAGGCATTCTTTGTTCGCTTCTCTGGATTCTGTTTATCCATGTGTTCTCCCTTCGTTTGAAGGTAATGCTGCGGGTAAGGGCTTACCGCCAATGACATGCCCATGTTAAAATAAGGCCTTCCTGAAGCGAAAGCGTAAGCGATTCCCATCGCCTAGCTCGTTTACACTGTCGCTTCTGTGGTAATCGTGTTTTTTGCTAGGTAGTACATTTTACGAACGTATTCGTACTATTTACGAACAAATTTCGTACTACTTACTAAAGAATTTCGTACTATTTCTTTATTTTTTTACGAAATTTTTGTAAAATGCACAAAATAGTTCGTATATTTAACGAAATTATTTTCCTAAAATCTGCGGTTGTTAAGTAGAACTTCCGATTGCTATCATTCACCACACTGTAAAAAACATAAGACGAATTATAACACAACACTTTTATTTTGTTTTTATTCCTAATTTTAAGCGTTTTTCTTTAACAAAATGTTTTGCAATGTTTTTATAAGGAGATACTTGGCAGATTCGCAGCTTCTTCGATGTTTGTTTCCTTTCTCGACTATAAATTAAAGGAAAATTATAAGGCGTCTGAAAGGCAAGTTTCAGTGAAAAATCATTCATGTACTTACCTAAATTTTCATTAAGTAGTGCGTCTGTTCCTGGCTTGTGCTTGCCGTTGATAGCTAACTGATGAATTTGCCTATTTATGAAGTCCCACATTGCAGAGCTCAGCGTAGGCGATGTTAAAAACATTGTATGCTTAAAAGCATTTATCCACAGCTTTAACATTTAATTTTATACTGTATTTTTATCCATCAATAGCTTCTTAAAACTTTTAAAATTATATTATACGTCTCACAGTAGCCAACCAGTAGTTTCGCAATGAGACGCGGTACATAAAAATATGATGAAATATTAAACTGACGGAAATTTAGTATATTGTACGAAAATATTCGTCTGTTGTACGAATTAAAAAAAATGTTTCTACATTTGTTCTATGTACCAAAGTATTAAGTAAATTGTACAAATATAGAATTGAAGATTTCGTAAATTTTAATACCATACGTAAATATTACGAATGCCTTCGTACAATATACAAAATTATTCGTACAAAGATTTGTTCAGTAATTTACGAATGTGTTTCGTAAAATAAACGTAAGATTTCGTAAATTGTACTGAAAAAAGGCTTTACGAAAGTCCTTTTGTTATATTTACGAATGGTTCGTAAAATCTTGTTTCGTTGTGAAAAATGTGTTCGTATTATGAACGAAAGCTTCGTACATTGTACAAAAACCAAGACTACGAAAGTTTTTCGTAGCATTTTTACGAAATTTTATTTTCAGTGTACATTTAACATATCGCTGACTGAAAAGTTGCTAAGTCCATTTTTACAAATTTTACAGGAACTTTGAATACAACATTTTGCGTGTTTAAAGCAAAGCAAAACTCCATACGAATCAAAAGGATTCGATCTTATTTTGGCCTTATCGGATTTTCGGGGCCTCTTCTGGACTTAGAAAATTTGCCTTCCATTGAATATGAATGAGAAGGAATAAAACAAGTACCTTAATCCTTAATTTCTCTTGCTTCCTATATCATGAGGTTTCACAAATTGTGGACTTAGCAACTTTTCACAAAGCTAGCGATATTTATGATGTCAAACTACTGGTCAGTCGTCTCTTGAAAAATTTGATTTTTTTGTTTTTAATAAATGTATCTATAGCTATATATGTATAATTATTATCATTCCTTTGAAATGCAAAAATTAACTCGCATCAATTAAAAAATAAATCTGAAAAGATTGCTTGTATTTTTTTTAGTTTTCTGGAATTTTGTGGGAAAATTATTCTTAGTGTAAGGGAACGGACCTTAATTTTTTAACTACACAGCTGGTAGCTTTGACAGCGTTCCAAGCCACCATTTGGCCAAACGAGTTTTTGAAGTAAATCAAAGCAAATTAAAGTAAGTAAGGCGTGCAAAGCAAGCCTGCATTGGGCCAGCGCCTTTATTACGTGAACGGGTCGACATTACTGAAAATAAGAACACGGATACAAACTCAAATAAGTCTAAACAAGAGGCCTGGAGAGACTTACAAGACTTACAACTTAATATTCATGTTCATACGTATTTCTTTTCTTTGGGAAATATCCTTTGCTCAAAATTTTGTTTTGCAGCTTCAGTGAGATATGTGCAACTAAGCGAACTGTGATCCAATTGAAATCACGTGGACTATTGCGAAAATGACGGCAAAAAAAGCGAAGTCGAAAGAGAGGCGTTAACTTTTGAAAACTGGCGGTGGGGAGCATACCGTTGCTGAACCATTATCAAACGAAGACATCTCCGTTTGGCTGCCAAATGAGTTTGTTGTCGACTTCAATTCATTTGATTCGGACAAAAATCGGCAGGTAAACATTGTCAAAATCTGCGCCACAATTTAAACAAAATCTCGGCTTAACCAAAAGCAAAATAATACTACTACAACTTTTATTTACATATA
>NW_023458563.1:8907242-8909830 GCF_013731165.1 Rhagoletis pomonella
AGCAATATATCGTTGTTTAAAGTGCAAAACCGCGTATCAACAAAATGCAAAACCGCGTATCAGCAGAATTCAAAACCACGTATGTGAACTTGTAGAAATTATTTTCTAGAGCGTAAAAACGCTCATATTTCAAAATGGTTCTCGTTTTTATAAAGCAATCGCATTTCTGGCTAGTATATTTCAGGACGAATGGATAAGGATTGAGCCAAGAGCTTGTGTGCGCAAATCCAATTTTTGGCAGCCAATGTCAGTTACGCGGTATTCCAGAATGACGATACGCGGTTTTGTACTTTAAACGACGGTATTAAAATAGATATTTTTTTTTGTTTTTGGGTAGGAATTTTACAAAATTTCGGGCAAAATCGGGGAATTTCATTGTCGAAATCGGGGAATTCTCAAAAATTAGTTTTCTACCCTGATGGAAATATTCAATTTTGAACACTATTCACTTGATTTAAATACGAACATTTTTAAACGGTAATCAAATAAAAAATTTTAATTTTTACAACGCGTTTTTTTCTCAGTGTAAACTTAACGTAAAACGGAAGCATCTAAAATCAATGGACCGTAAAGTCGACTCTAAAGTTATAAGCAGCTTTTTGACATAACTTTCAATGGGATATCTGGCAAAAAACCTGCTTTTAAGTTTAGAGTCGATTATTATGAATTCGCCGCGAATTGTTGCGATTCGCCCCGATCACAGTGATGCCAGACATTTTCTTTTAAAAATTCCACGAAAATCGGGAAAAATCCCTCAATTACCCACATCTTAAAAATTTATCCCCCAAAATAGATTGGCGCTTACACATATGTTAGTGTATGGCCGAGCTTCTCCTCCGATTTGTGGCATGCGCCTTGATGTTGTCAGACAAAGGGGAGGCACCTACAGATTTACGCCGACTCCGAACGGCGAGTGTATTTTTTTGAGAAGCTGTTTGTCATGGCAGAAATACACTCGGAGGTTTGCCATTGCCTGCCGAGGAGCGACCGCCGTTAAGAAAAAACCTTTTTTCTACATTTTATTTGCGATGTTGCTTTGACCAGGGCTTGAACCCAGGCCCTGCGGAGTGGAAGCGCGCACTGCTTCTCATTACACCACACATATAATATTCTCTTGAAAGTCGAAGGTCGGTAAATTACTCACTAAGGGCCTAAAAGAATTTAAAAACATCTACTACATTCATATGTTAGCTTTAGTGTTTATTAAAATCCAAGTTTTTGAAGAAACTTGTTTCTGTATCAAGGTAACTAGCATACACACATTTGTGTTTTTTATTGTTGTATACTTACTGGCAATACTTAAAACTATCACTGTAAGAAATTATTTGCATTGTGTAAGCGAATATGATTTTTTGGTGACTTCAAGATTGAAGCACATACATGTGCTATTTAACATTTCATCAGATAATTTTTTTCTCTTTTTACATGAAACACCAGTTACAATTGAAAAGATTCTTTATTTTGAAAATTGTTCTTATAATAATTATATATCACTTCACTCCATATCACATCTTCAGGACGATTAATTACGTAAGAGTGTCGAATATTCTTGATTTTTGATCAATTATGCATCAGATAACTGTGTCAAAAGAAAATCCCTTTTTTATTTGAAATGTCCCTTTTAATAATTTTTGTTGCAAAATATCCTTCAAATAGGAAAATTGCCCACAATCTGGCACCACTGTCCGTGCATTATATCCAAGACATAATTCTGTTAAATTAGTAGAAGTAGCAGGGCGAACGGTGAACGACGGCATCGCCCAATCCGGCGAAGTTTGCCGTTTGCCAGTATTGCTTTTCAAGCAAAAAACAAACTTCTTCTTTAATTACTTAAATTCGATATATGAGGCATTTCATGTCACCGCGGCCACCTCTGTGCGCAACCTCTATGGATTTGGATGAAAGTTGAAGAGATTGAAGATCTAGGTGACATGAATATATGTGCAGCATATTTTGCCGATATGACGTAGGGTTGCCTATTTACACGGGACTTAAATTTTAAGAAAACGTCATACATACCTTTCTTTAAAGTGCTGTATCTTGGAAACCTTTTAACGCAGCTTAGTCAAACAAAATGTATTTCTTCCGTCTTATTATGGGCTTTTAATTTATTACATTAATGTGCAATGTATAAAAAAAAAAAACAAGTCAGAAAGTCTAAGTTCGGGCGGAGCCGAACATTAAATACCCGGCGCAAGTTTTAAATAAATGTTTTTTCACCTTTCCGAAGGCTACCGCTACATGGTAAGCCGGGTTGTATCAATTTTGAGTAAATTAGCGTCCTAAAATTTCGAAATATTGAAGTTTCAAGCATTTCTGAAATTTACCGTTAAATGAAAAGCGGCCGTAATTTTAGTCACTTCACTTACAAAGCATTCGATTTAGTTGACAATAGTCAAACTAATTTTATTTAAAGAAATGGCGTGTCGTCTATTTCCGGTGTAGCAAACGTAGTGCATAGGGCGACATCTAGATGTCATCTACCTCGCCCTATTCACTATGCTTTTTTATAGGAGCTTTTCAAAGCTTTGCTTTGGTGTCGGAACACAACATTGAAAGTTTCTGGATCCACAACATTGAAAGTTTCT
>NW_023458563.1:8909930-8912343 GCF_013731165.1 Rhagoletis pomonella
AGTGAGCATGAACCTTCTATAAGCTCATTAAAAGACAATTGTTTCAAAAAATTTGGAACTGTTAACATAATATACAGCAAAATAATGATCGCGATTGATGCAATACGTTTGATTGACGATATTGGTACGTATTTACATACATAGATGTTACGTGTTCATGTAATTCCACCTTGTCCTAGATCTTCTAACGCGCTCTACTCGCAAGGAAAAATCTTTCCAGGAACGAAGAGATCCATTTCTATTGAATGATGAGGAGTTTCGTATGAGATATCGCTTCTCTAAAGGTGGAGTGGAAAAAATTATAAATTTGGTGAAATCTGATATTTCCCTTGATAAAAGAGGCTTTGGAACTTCGCCTAAGCTACAAGTTCTCGTGGCTTTACGATGTTGGGGCCGCAGAGAAGTAATATTTTGAATTGCAAATGCTTTTACTTTATATTACTTATATAATACAGGTTCAGGGTGATGCAGGTGACCTCCATGGTCTAAGTCAGGCTACTGTATCCCGCATCTGTGTTAGGGTGGCAACCGCTCTCGCTAAGCATGCGGATAATATTATAAAAATGCCGGAAACTTTAGCACAGGAGCAAGCGCTGATGAGAAGTTTTAAGGCTGTGAAAAACTTCCCAAACGTTATTGGCGCAATCGATTGCACTCACATTAAAATTAAAAAAGTTGGCGGAGATATATCCCAATACTACATAAATCGAAAAGGATATTATTCATTAAATGTCCAAGTGAGTAATTTTGATTACAATTTGACTATAGAAACAAATAAAGAGAAATTGTATAGGCAGTATGTGATGCAAATCTAAAAATACGCAATATTGTTGCAAGGTGGAGAGGTAGTACTCACGATTGTCGCATATTTGACGAGTCATCCTTGAAAGCGAATTTCGAGGAAGCAAATTTTAAAGGGCGATTGCTTGGCGATTCAGGGTATAAGCTCACACCATATCTATTCACACCCATCCTTAGGCCGCAGAATGAAAAAGAAGAGAGATACAATATTGCGCATATCGGGACAAGGAATGCAATAGAAAGATGTTTTGGCGTTTGGAAGCAGAGATTTCGTTGCTTACTAGATGGCATGACTGTTTCCCTGCAAAATACAAAAACACTTATCGTCGCACTTGCAGTTCTACATAATTTTGCAATCGTTGAAAACGAAAACACGGAAGAATTTGTTAACAATATATGTATGTATTACAAATAACAAAACTTTGAAGATATACATAGATATATATATATATACAGGGTGTTCCCCCTGTCCATCCATCCCTTTTAAAATAGAGGACATGTTGTTTATTGGAAAACGCAAACAAAAATGGGATATATGTACAGGTTTTTACCAAATAACGGGGTGGATGGGTGGTCTAGGACATCTTGTATATTTTTGTGAAACATACATACATATGTTTCAGCACCATGCAATAATGCTATGCTAACACCCGACCGTTCACGTGATGAAATACCCGAAGGAAATCCAGCAAGCCAGAGATGAGCAAATATTATACTTAAAATGTTTATTGACAGCAATTTTTAAATTTCAAACAATACGCCATATAATTAATTAAAAATAACATATCGCTAAGAAATATTACTTGTTTTTTAATTTATTTTAACTTTGCTTCTTTTCATAAAATTCGCATTGCTTTTTTAGAATTTCATATTCCAAGTCCAAATTCCTTTGCTTCTTCCTTTCAGTTTCCATTTTCATTACATGCAACTCTTTCGTACACTTTAAGTTGCAATCCAAAATCATTTTTGTTGCTTCTACACCTGAAGGCTTCTGAAAAGTTTTATTTACATACAATTACATCTGTGACTATAAGAAATAACAGCTTAAGTCGAAAGGTAGATGTATTGTATAACGATTTTCCGTCATGCCTTTTCAAATTTGGGTTGTCTGTTTTGCATCGGCGTTGTGCCATCGCCACTGTCATGAAGATTCGTTTGACAATACATCAGGGTAGGAAACCATGCCGGAATCACCACCAAGCTAAGAGATAATCGATATGTAGACTTTAGTACAATGTGCCTTTCGCATGGTACACACATATGCTTGCGAATGTGTGCAGGTGCTATTTAAATACTATTGGGTGGTTCACAAGGTGTCGTACTTGGTAATTCCAAGATTCCCATCAAGTCTCATCAATGCTTTAGCTTGGGTAATAAAGATCACGGTGCTTTATTCTAATGTCAACCTTTAGTCACTAGCTGTTACTCCTTATACACATGCTAGTATATGGTTCAGCCTTATCGCCAATTCAATGTGAATAAATCGTTCCTATAATTTAAGGCAAATCAAAAATAAATTGGGAATACTTGTTTTTGCTTTGCTATATAATTTTTGGAAATATTTGTTCACAAGAAATTCGCAATAAGGGCCACTGTTTTTATCAAAGAAAAA
>NW_023458563.1:8912443-8913633 GCF_013731165.1 Rhagoletis pomonella
ATGTGAAGTGAAAAGGCTTGCCTCCAGATATTCAATAATGTATTACTTTTTGAGTAGGTTTGCCACGTTTTTAAAAATAATAAGATTTTCAAAGTTCATTGGACTAAAAAATGAGGTATCGAGTGAAAGAAATGGTCTCCGGATAAGCTTTTATTTTTTTAATGGGGCTGCCACCTATTTAAGAATTAATACGCAACATATACTACGTCAAAATAGTTTTTTTTTTTAGGTGCTGTATTCTAAAAAGCGTAAGGAGCTGATGCTTTTTTGTTTGCATATGTGAGTATGTATGTACATAGGCTACATTTGTAGGGATTTCAGTGAGAGACAGAATTTATAAATCAGCTGTGCCTACTTTGATGTTTTTATTTCATTAGGTTCACGTACATATCGCACACTGTCTTCAAAACAGTCACAACTCAAAATAGTACGTTTGTCAGAAAATGCGAATAACTATTTCTTAGCACATGACAATCATATGGGCAATGGCGACTTTACCTTAGGTTTCTTAACAAATGATAACAAAAGTTTTCTCCAGCTTTTGCTGAAAGGTAAATAAAAGCCCTTCGTACATTTTTAGCGCATAATTTCAAAAATGCCAAATTTTTAGTTGTGACCCTTTTGAAGACGGTGTGCGATATGTATAAGTACTTTAGTATCTGCATATGTATGTATGTACATACACCCACTATAATTGTTCTTAAGTATTCAGTCAAAAATATTAGAAACACAAAATTCAAATAAAATACGCTTACTTCGATGTTTTTGTTTAGTTTCTTCGCGTATTTCTTTCCTCTTCTCTCCCTGGCTAATTTGAATATATGTATGTACATCTATACATAGTATAAAGGAAAGTCGAGATTCTTTGTACGCAGTAATCTCGAGAACTGCAGAACGAATTTTGACGAGATTTTCTGTAATATATTCTGTATCGATAGGTTGCCACCTGTTAAGAAAATTACTATATTCAATTCTAATAAGCGTAGGCGTCAGTTCTGCACCGTCACTGTCAATGAAAAAGACTTAGCCTCTGTATGTGTAATAATGTATCATCTTTGTGAGTAGGGTTTCTACCTGTTTGAAAACTATAAGATCTTCACCGTTCGTTGGTTAAAAAAATGAGATACCAAATGAAAGTGCATGGCCTTCGCATGTACAAAAACTTTAAGTTTTTTGAGTAGGGTTGCCAC
>NW_023458563.1:8913733-8914781 GCF_013731165.1 Rhagoletis pomonella
AATCCGTGGCTGTCTTTTTAGGTGGACTAATAACACGCCCACCTTTATTTTCTCGGCTATCCTCAGAGTGCGGAGGGTTGTCGAGACAAGTGAAAGACCTAAACATTTTTTCGTAATGCTTAAATTTCTCAACAAGCACCGACAGATCCTTCCCGATCTCAGAAAAACCATTTCTGGACTGCCTAAAGAATTTAAATAAATCAACTTCGGTTGATCTACATTTTTGACAAGGCCAACGAAGACCCTTACCCTCGTTAACAGCGTCTAATACTCTACCGCTTAAACCAGCACATTTTATATGGGCAATCCCATCGCAGAGCAAGCATGACACATAGGAGTCGCTTTTAACGTTGCAATTGGTGTAAATACACGACATGTGTCAAATTATATTTATTTTTAGGTTTTAGGAGCAAAAAAGCAAAAACAGTTTTGTAAACGATGTATTAATCAGTAAACCAATCAGCTGGTAAATATCAGTTGGAAAGCTATGTAGCGAACAGTTTTAAATGCACTGTATATTTGACACCTAATAAACACAACGCAAACAGCTGTGACAAAGATGAAACAGCAGAAATGACAAAAAGACAAAAAGAGCAAAATCAATGTGCACAAACAAAAACAATTGTACAACAACAATATATTATATGACACAAAATAATCGGCACATGCAATTAAGAATATCAAGTTAAATTTATCAAATTTACAGGAAATTTTGATGTTTTACTTATCTTTAAATTGTGCACCCGAAGTTTATTAACACTTTTTTTAACTTTTTACTTTAATATGCGTAAACAGCTTTATAAAACACAAAATTTAAACAGATCACAGAAAAACACAGCTTCACGTTTTTCGTTTTCAGTCTCATAAATTGTTTATAACGACTTTTGCTAAAATTTCAAAATCAAAAGTTATCAAAACAAATTCTGTGGGACTGAGAAATATTACTTTCTACTTTTTAGTCCATTTATAAAAGCTAATATACAAGTTTTTATTTTATTTTATTTATTTTTAATAAAAACATACGTGTTATATTTACATATTTTGACAT
>NW_023458563.1:8914881-8915987 GCF_013731165.1 Rhagoletis pomonella
TACGCCTTGTAAATTATCGTTTGCTTTTTTCCACTATTTTCATTTTTTGTTATGCCAACACAATCAAGCGCAGCTATTCCGCTGCAATTCACTTGATCATGTGGTTGTTGGTATTGTTGGTTTTTGCTAATAATTAAAATACAATATATGTCAAAATATGTAAATATAACACGTTTGTTTTTATTAAAAATAAATAAAATAAAAAAAAACTTTTTAATATACACGCTTTTATAAATGGACTAAAAAGTAGAAAATAATATTTCTCAGTCCCACAGAATTGGTTTTAATAACTTTCGATTTTGTAATTTTAGCAAAAGTCGTTATAAACAATTTATGAGACTGAAAACGAAAAACGTGGAGCGCATGCAATACAAAGCATTAGATTTAATTGACAATATTCAAACTACATACATAACATAGACCTTAAATTTCTACAGCGAAAGCACAAATATGAGATCGATTTTAAGCGGTCGTTATTAATATACCCACATACATACATATATTACTCTTCAATTTCAAATCAGGCATATTACATGCGCCCCACGCTTGTCATTTTCAATGTGATTAATTGTTTATAATGACTTTTTCTAAAATTTTAAAATCAAAAGTTATCAAAACACATTTATAAAAGCGTTGTATATTAAAAAGTTTTATTTTATTTTATTTATTTTCAAGTTAGTCACGCACGCTCACGCTCATAAAACCAAGATGTTTTTTACTTTTGCAGCATTAAAGAGGTATAAAGTTTGTATTTATTTATATAGTCCTGAAAAGTTATTATTTATCATATAAGTAGAATAAAAATAACAAAAACATTGTTCATTTAGTTTGTATGTTATTTAATTACACACATTATTCATTCTTACAACATCTGAATAACAAATTTGAAATTTTGATGCAGTTTGATTAATTTTTGTGAGATTTGTGCAAACCTTGAAACTTTTATTTATGTGGTTTCAGTTATAGATCGAACTATATTTTAAATGTAAATTATAAAAAATAAATAAGTAAGAATAAGCTGCTAACAACATCATTTTGAATTTTGCTACTATTTTATTGATCACTGCTGTATAAATATCGTCGTTTAAAGTACAAAACCGCGTATC
>NW_023458563.1:8916087-8917110 GCF_013731165.1 Rhagoletis pomonella
TTATTCCATAAAAGTATGAAATTAATAACAAAAACAGCGGCAACAACAGCAGCAGTATAAACAAATTCGAATTAAGCGTTTTCAAGTGAAGTCGACAGCAATAAGTTGTGTAAATTACATACATAGTACACACATACCATTGGTACATACAAACATACCCAATAAACACAACGAATTTGCCTCGAATTCGAGACGAGCTTATTTTATCTGATAAAACTATCGAGACGATACTTCGCGGCGATAGATCGGCGAATTCTAATTGGGAGGAGAGTCATCTATCATTGGCGAATCGAGTATTACTAGTTTTTCGAATCGTTGGCGATTCGAGAATATTTTATTTTTCGAATCGTTGTCGTTTCGAGAATTGTTGATTTTTGGAATCCTTAGCTACTCCAGGTTTCAGCTCGCTGGCGCTTTGAGATTGTAATTTATCGACTCATGTTTTATAGGATTTTAATACTGCCTCTCGAAATTTATTTTATAATCTATACATAGTATAAATGAAAGTCGAGATTCTTTGTACGCGGTAATCTCGAAAACTACTGAAAGGATTTTGACGAGATTTTCTTTAATATACACTGTATCGACTGGAGAGGGATCTTTTTACTTAGAATTTTAATAGGCTTGCCACCTGTCTAAAAAACTATAAGATCCGCACCGTTCGTTGGATTTCAAAAGATGAGGTGTCAAATGAAAGGGATTGACCTCTAGAAAACCACCAATATATATTTTTTTAATATGGTTGCAACCTGTTAATAAAATTACTATATTCAATCATAATAAGCGTAGGCATCAATTCTGTACCGTCACTGTGAAACGAAAAGACTTAGTCTCTACATGCGAAATAATGTATTATTCTTCTGAGTAGGGTTGCCAACTATTAAAAAGTTAAAAGTTTTTCGTCGTTCGTTGGATTAAAAAATGAGATACCAAATGAAAGGGCATGGCCTTCACATGTAAAAAGCTTTATTATTTCTTAAGTAGGGTTGCCAGCTATTTAAACTTACTATCTTCTATACATAG
>NW_023458563.1:8917210-8935125 GCF_013731165.1 Rhagoletis pomonella
TTTTTTGGTGTCACAATTGTTTTCGTGCATTATTTTTGTGGTCATTGTTGTTGTTTGCCCAAATAGAGTCTTAAATGCTTTAACATTTCTTCCAACGATTTCATATCCGCGCATAAAATACAGATTTGTATTTTTACCACGCACATACGTATGTAGCAGCGTTGCCGTTTTCGATTTGTTTAATTACCCAGAAAAAAATCCAAGTCACCCACAAATTTTCAAATTACCCGCAAATTCCCCACAACAGAAATAAATATTTTTAAGTTAAGTTTCCTTCACAAAGCTTTATATTATCCTTTAAAATATATAATATATTTTAGTTTTACAATTCTCTGCGTCTTTTGTTAATTAAGCGTTAAATAAAATACTAAATACACATTATAATACAAAAAATTGCTTATTAGGGAATAAAGAAAAATCATTGTATGGAGTCAGTTCTTTGAACTGTGATCATACAAATGTGTATTTGGGCATTAAATTTAATCCATAGTTCAATTTTCGTTGCACTTATTAAGATAGAAAATCTAAGAAACATGTTATTATATTCATCAGAATTTTTGAGTTCGATTGCTATCTGGGTGGTACTTGAATATTTATCGCTAAAATAAAAATGGAGGAGTGACTGGAGTGCTTTGTTGAACTCGGCCAAAATCGCTTAGGCAAATACAACAAGCTGCGTGTATTTTGTTGTTGATTTGGTTCCCTAAAATGTCACAAAAGTAAACAGAATCTCTTATTTCACAGTAAAATTTAAACAAAATTGACGATTCATGGACCACTTCGAATGAAAACAAGTAAGAGCAGCGCTGTCTTCGGCTATGCCGAAGGCTTCATACCTTTCATGAACATCTGCAAATTTTACTTTGACAGATTACTGCTTTTGAATACATCTGCATACATCGATAGAGGAGTTACATACTTATATAAAAAATCGCATCTAAACAATCAGAGGTATGGAAGATATACTTTATATGACACCAATCTAAGTGATTTTCACCGCTATGTGATCGGTATGTAAACCGGTAACACAATTTATTGGGTTTAGTTTCGTACATAAAGGAGATATATGGTAAAAACTGGTATCTTAACAATCAGTGCTATAGGAGATAAAGCTTATACAGCATAGATTTTGACGATTTTCTCAGTAGACTTTGTATTATTATTTATAAAATATCTTACGAAATTTATCGGTTTTAGCTGTTCTTATTTGAAGTTTGGAGTTTTACAGTAAAATCCCATATCTGAACAATCAGATGTATGGAAGATATATGTTGTAGTCATCCGATCCTTGTTATTTTCACTGTAAGTATTCTGTTAATAATGAGTGAAAATGTTGCGAAATTTCATGTTCATAGCTGCATAAATGGAGGAGTTATGATAAAAGACCTCATATCTGAACAATCAGTTGTATGGGGGCTGCAGGTTATAGTGACCCGATCTTTGTTATTTTCGCTGTAAGTCTTCTGTTGATAATGAGTGAAAACAGCGCGAAATTTCATGGTCCTAGCTACATAAATGGATGAATTATAACGAAAAATCTCATATCTGAACAATCAGTTGTATGGGAGCTATAGGTTTTAGTTACCCGATCTTTTTAATTTTCACTGTAAGTTTTCTGTTTATAATTATTGAAAACAGTGCGGAATTTCATGTTCCTAGCTATATAAATGGAGGAGTTATAACGCAAAATTTTATATCTGAACAATCAGTTGTATGGGAGCTATAGGTTATAGTGACCCGATCTTTGTAATTTTCGCTGTAAGTATTCTGTTGATAATGGGTGCAAGTATTGCAAAATTTCATGTTCGTAGCTGCATAAATGGAGAAGTTATAATGAAAAATCTCATATCTGAACAATCAGTTGTATGGGAGCTATATGTTATAGTGGTCCAATTCTTCCGGTTCCGACAAATGATTAATACATTATAAAAATACACCCAAATTTGATCCGGATATCTCGAAAACTGAGAGACTAGATTGCATACAAACAGACAGACAGACGGACAGACGGACAGACGGACATGGCTAAATCAACTCAGCTCGACGTTCTGATCATATAAGTATACATTTTCATGGGTCTATCTCTTTTTGTTCTGGTACTTACAAACATCGGACCAAAGTTATAATACCATTTCATGCTCATGAAAGGTATAAAAATGCAAACTACAATCCTCTGCTGCTGTTAACTACTTACTCAATGTGCCTTATGATTCAAAGTAAAATAATTTATTCAATCTACTGCACAAGGCGAATTCAGTCAAGGTGGTATCGGTTGAGTTAAAACAAAATATCAATAACAGCCTGAATTAACACAAATGTACAAAAAACACATCGGTTTAACATTAAGAAATACCGCGGCGAAAATGTCAGCTGCTCATGCAGGGTGAGCTCCCTGATAAACAAAAAATTGTCAGGGAAAAGTGTCACCGTTTTTGAAATATTTACATTTTTTCGAATTTAAAAAAAAATCGTGCCTTTTCATGTGTTTTCTTTAACTGCAACTACAAACCGGGCAATACTTAGTAAATATTTTATGTAAAATACTTTCAGATAGTTGCCTCTCCATACTCAAATGCAATGTAGTTAAAATATATTAAGGAACCATCATAAAATTAGGACTATTTCTGGATTATTAACTTTTTGATATTTTCTTCCCCAACTTTGACTATCTCGGGTGAAAAAAAAATGTACTGAGCTATAACTTTACATTACATAACAAAATTGCTCATTTAATAAAGATTTCAGTAAGGTGCCACACTTACTGTTTTGAATAGAAAAAAAAGTTATAGCCGCTTTTGTGGGTAAAGGACTGAGACACGCTAGAATGTATTTAATAGATTTAAATTGAATTTGCTCTTGTTACCGTCAAATGACATGCTAAATAGTACAAAGGTACATTATTACCTGCACCTGACATTATTTTGCGTTACTTACCGGAATTAGTGAAAGTGGATTTTGTGAAATTGGACCCTTCGAACATTGTGTTATTAATAATTTACGGTGAAGCTTGCTGTAATGCCAGAGCAAAGACTTTATGCAGAGCGATACCACAATCGTAGGCATCCGGGCCGTGAAGTATTCGCCCGGAACCATAGAGAAATATATGAAGGTAAGTGATTTTTACACCTTTCTTGTTTGAAGCCATTCTCCTTTTAACTATCATTTTTAACTTTTTTAAGGTCGCATTACTGGAAGGCGTGGCGGCGAGTCCTGCAACGGTAGATGTTAAAGTTGTGTTAGAGGACGTGGAACTAGGTCCATCGACTTCAGGGAGAATGATGGAAAGACGGACTGGAATACCAAAAACTACAGTTCACAAAGCTTTAAAATACCATCCCTACCACATTCAACGTGTTCAGGCTCTACAGGAGAGAGATTACCTGTCGAGCGTTAGATTTTGCAGTGAAATGTTGCGAATGCATGATTCAGACCCCAACTTTTTAAATAAAATAATTTGGAGCGATGAATCATCATACAAACGTGATGGTTATTTTAATTTACATAACCTTCACAGTTAGCAGATAGACAATCCTCACGAAATGAGATAAGATCGTTCGCAGTACCAGTACAAAATAAATTTATGGTGCGGTATTTTTAATTGTCAGATATTGGGACCTGTAGAACCGCCGCCAACGCTCAACTCCCACAGTTATTTAAAGTTCCTTCAGGAAAGGCTTCCAACTCTTTTAGAAGATGTACCCTTAAACCTGCGGCGAAGACTATGGCTGCAAAATGACGGGTGCCCTGCTCACTACGGGGGTGAAGTAAGAGCTCATTTAGACGAAACTTATCCTCGCCGATTGATTGGACGTTACGGGCCAATCACGTGGCGCGCTCGATCGCCAGACCTGAATCCATTCGATTTTGTGCTCCTGGGGCTGTCTTAAGGACAAAATTTATTCAAAACCAATTCAAAACGGAGAGCATTTGCGGGAACAAATAAATGGAGCTGCTGCTGAGTCTCTAAAAGCGTCTTTTCTTAAAAGGTGCCGAGCTTGTATTAGAGTAGAAGGTCGCCAATTTGAGCATATTTTATCAATAAATGAATAAATTTTTCTTCAAACAACTCATGTATATCTTATTTCACGTGAACCCATCCTTCACACAAAATATTGATAGATATAGCCCTTGTTATAGACTCTAGTCCGAATTCCGGTAAGTAACATAAAATAATGTCAGAAGCAAGTAAATATGTACCTTTGTACTATTTAGCATGTCATTTGACGGTAACAAGAGTAAATTCAATTTAAATCTATTAAATACATTCTAGCGTGTCTCAGTCCTTTACCCACAAAAGCGGCTATAACTTTTTTTTTTCTATTCAAAACAGTAAGTGTGGCACCTTTCTGAAATCTTTATTAAATGAGCAATTTTTTTATGTAATGTAAAGTAATAGCTCAGTACATTTTTTTTTTCACCCGAGATAGTCAAAGTTGGGGAAGAAAATATCAAAAAGTTAAAAATCCAGAAATAGTCCTAATTTTATGATGGTTCCTTAATATATTTTAACTACATTGCATTTGAGTATGGAGAGGCAACTATCTGGAAGTATTTTACATAAAAAATTTACTAAGTATTGCCCGGTTTGAAGTTGCAGTTAAAGAAAACACATGAAAAGGCACGATGTTTTTTAAATTCGAAAAAATGTAAATATTTCAAAAACGGTGACACTTTTACCTGAAAATTTTTTGTTTATCAGTGAGCTCACCCCCCCCCCCCCTTCCTTCCCCTAAATTTTGGCACGTTACTTATCATTTTGTTCGCAACCTCTTAATAAATCGATTAATATAAGTGTAATTCATTTTCATAAAGTGCTTCAAAAGTTAGACGAGAAATAAACATGAAATAGAAAACAAAAGAATAAGCTGGGTTCATATTACGCTGTTCAAGTAGTAAATTTTGAACAAAGGTTTTGAAAGTTGAACTCTCTTAATTGGGATGTTCCAAATTCAATGGTTTTGGCTCCTATTTTCAAGATAACGGTACTTGAAAATTTGATAAAATTTTAACTATTTTGTAAATAACTCCATCAGTTTTGAAGTTATTTTACTAACATTTTGCACATAACGGTTTTTTAATATTACCTTAGTTGTTCCTTAAATAATCGAAATATGTTCACTTTAACATATAGCTCCAATACAAATGATTACTCAGAACTGTGTTTTCGCGCGAACCTATACTAAATTTTTTCCCGCTTAATTGGAGGAGTTATAATACAAAACAACGTCTCTGAACAATCAGTTGTATGGGAGCTAGACCTTAGAGTGAACCGATTTCGATGATTTTAAGAGATAGTGCAGGAAATATTACAATACAAGCTTGTGCAAAATTTTAGTAAAATATCTTCAAAACTGAGGGAGTTTAATTTTATATTAAATATAATTAAAATTTAACCAAAGTTTCAAGTGCCGCTATCTCCAAAAGTGGAGCCAACCGGGCAAAACTGGGGACGCCATTGAATTTAGAAGGCTCCTGTTAAGTAAGAGCAACTATCAGAACCTTTGTCGAAAAAAATTTGATTTGATACCACGCTCGAAATATTCTGACTACAAGAAGGAGCATAATTAAGAGTACTAAATCAGGGTTTTCACACACTTCTAGACAAAATTTTTTTTAAGCATTTTACAGGTATATGTAACGTTATAAGGACTAGTAGTTATAAAAATATTTAGATCGTTTTGACGCATTTTCCAAATGTGCCTTCAATTAAGATTTGTTTGGAATAAAAATTACGCTCAAGATCGCAGAATATATTATCTTTAAAAGTTAGTTTATTCTGAAAGCACACCTCTTGCTAAGGTATCAAATTATTCGTAATTGTTTGTAGAATACAATACATGCTTAAAAATTCTCAAAATTAAATGCTTCAAAAACAACACGCGATGAACCGAAAATTTTGAAAATTGTGAAATGTGGAGTTACAGACTTTGAGTTACTTGCCATTACGTTATTTTTGAATGCACACTTTTCTTACCTACTACATAGGAAGTATACACATAGGTGCTAAATGCACATTAAATTTCAAATCAGAATATGGTGTGCTTCAAAAGTTATGACATAATTAATTCTGCCCGTCTTAAAATTATATAAAAAATTCTCTTGTTTTAATTTAAACACCTATAATTCAAAAGTTATGCAGCAAATTGGTCCAGACTTTTTTTGAGGCTTCAAGTATTAATTATATCCAAAAGCAACCAGCTTGATATAGTTTACAACAGTGAAAATAAAGCTAAGTAACACAAAGGTTACCTGTTTTTTTATATTTGCCCATATATGACTGCGGTCAAAAATAGTTTACCGATTAAAAAAAGTGTTTAGAAACCAATTTTTGATCATAGTCAGAATTCGGTTGACATGGAACTTTCCATATACATAGTATGTATGTACATACAAATGTATATATGCCCTTTTTAGTAAACATTTTTTTTGCTCGGAATTTCCCGCAGGAACCTTTTGTACCATATTTTGACCAAAACGTTATTTTGTAGGTATATGTATTTAATTGAAAAGAGGCATATGCCTAATGTGCATATCAACCATTACGAATAAAAGGGTGTAATAAAATTCCTAAGATGGTAGGAAATTGCGCACTTGCGCCGTTGTATGAGTACTCAGAACATTAGGTGAGTTCATACATAGAAGGCTCCGCCGAAATTCGGCCTTATATATAATTTTAAGTTACCGTTGCACTAAAAAAGATCTTTGGGATCTTGTTGTAGATACTAATTTTGTTTTATTATAAATAAAATTAATGTGAAAAATGTAAGCTGCAATAAAAATGTAACTTAAGAAAATGTGAAGCAAAATCTAAACTCAACAGATCGCTAAGTTTTTAAAAGTTCTGCTAATTTCTGGATAATGGAATTCATACAAAATACTTACAAAGTGCATACGAAATTACAGTTTTTGAAGCTTATGCGAAGTTGTGGGAAGTTATGCGAAGTATGCATAATTAGACCATAAGACACTGTGGAAGATCAACTTCTACCACAAGACCGGTATGGACATGAATTTGATGCACGATTGAGAGAAACAGAGATTGCCAAGAATAATAGAATACATGATTGCGCCCATGAAAGGATTTTTGAGCCTAATTTTTGCATGACGTAATCTTGGTGCAATTGCGAGAGAGAAATGCCAAAACTCATAGGAAAATATGTAAAAAGCGCGGAAAAATCTGTTAATATCGATATTAAATGGTTCAATTTTGAATTAATAAATATACGAAATTTAATTAAATTGGAACACGCAGCAATGATTTTAGGCATGCAGCCCTTTATGTAAGTACGATTTTGAGTACGTGCCGGACGTTGAAAAATGCATGAAGTTATATGTATGTAGATATGTACGTAAAAAAACTCACTTATATCCCACGCTTGCCTTTTGTTTTCACTTTTACAATTTGCCACTGCAGACTTCATTTTGCCTTGTAATGTTTCAAAAATTGTGTAAAACTACGCAGAAATATTAACGCACAAATAGTTAAATTAGAAATGTTTAGTTATTTTCCCACTGATTTTGGGAAAGTGCGCTGAGGGGAAGGGGGCATGGGTCCTGATATCTAACCCACTAGAAAGAGCACAGTTCACACTTTGTAAGAAGTCACACCTGATCCATCGAAAACTTCCGCATACCCTTGGAGAACCATTGGAAAATGGAAATGTAAACTCGATATACAGCATTTTTGTGCAGAACACCTTTCTATTGGAAAAGGTATTCAACATTTATTGTGCATATAACCCCGGCTACACCATCCACAGTATATGTATTTGCGTAGAACTCACTCCAAAATTCACAAAAAAGTGAATTATTCAGACCGAATTTTTTAATAAACTAGTGACCGCAAATTACAAAATTAGGTTTTACAATAAAGTGTAGACCCTTGACTAAAAGTGTGAGTAAAATGTTTTGATCGGGTCACCCATTCGGACACAATAGCCCAAAATCATTGGGCAAATAATTAAACCGCACCCAGTTAAATCGTTATTTGGTTTTCCGAAATCAAAAATTGCGGTACCGGATTGCGCAATCTCTATTTCTCTCAATTGTGTCTCCCGCTTATGTATGCTTCTTCCCGTAAACTCCCTGAAATAATTATTGGTCCAATTGCTCGAAAAATATAGTCGTAGGTATAGTAGTTTTGTATCTAGACCGAAAATAGTCCAAAAATTTAAAGCAATGTAATGTAAAACAGGTGAATTGTACTAAAAGTGGGCCGAATGTAATACATAAGGTATGAGTTTTGTTCTAAAATTAGTTACAATGTCACGCAGTAGCGGACAATGGGTATGATTAACGATTTGCTGATATGTAGGCACTTAGTCAACGAATTTTCATGTGCGGCGTTGGCATGTAGAGAGAGTATCCGCT
Source organism: Rhagoletis pomonella (assembly GCF_013731165.1). Classification (NCBI taxonomy): domain Eukaryota; kingdom Metazoa; phylum Arthropoda; class Insecta; order Diptera; family Tephritidae; genus Rhagoletis; species Rhagoletis pomonella. Next base: position 8,925,581 of record NW_023458563.1, read on the forward strand.
TAGAAAATCTGAGAACCCCGGTTCGAATCGCAGCTGCCGCAAGTTTTTTTTCCCCCCAAAATTGGTTACAGTGTAATGCAGAAGCGGACAATTGGTCCGAGCCTAAGACATTCAATGTTAAATGTAAATATAATTTTACATGTTTTTGGACCAAACTTTGGACTACTTACAATCACTTGCAGTCTAGTTTGTGGTGTGCTCTAAGTCTATTCCGAGACCCTACAGGGCTCTCACGCGTTTAGCCCAAGAAACCCACACATTACACATACATAAATAAGTATGTGTATGCAGTGTTACCATTTAGATCCATATATTCTAAACTGATACGTGTTTGTGCATACTTGCTGTCTCCACAGGCAAAAGTTTTTATCTTGATAATGTTATCAGGCAAAATTTTGCCCATGGAGACCGCATATTGCTCTTGGCAAGCAATAATTATCAGAGCTTTTATCTTGATAAATATTGCCAGCAATTTGGTACTTTGACAACTACATTTTCATTTGCGCGATAGCTTCGTGGAGACAACATTATCGATATTTCAATATAAAAGCAAAAATTTAACAGTTTTCTATTAAAATATGTGTTATTATTTGCTTGGGTGTGAAATAGCATATTTTTTAAACATTTTAATTGATGAAATCCGGCAAAAATTGCAATCTTATAAATGCTTTTATCAAGATAAAAAATGCCCACGCACAAATATTGCCGCTGATAAAATTTTTATCAGGCAATAAAATTGACAGTTGGTAGGCAAAAACTTTTGCCTGTGGAGACGGACCGATATTTTCGGATTATACTTTATTACAACGGTTTTATCAACTTGCAATGTTGTATGTCCAGACCACCATACTATAAATATAGCAAAGGTATTTATGGCGGACCTAGTCTAGATATCAACCTCGTCGTAGGTATCATATCAAAGACATACAATTAGAAAAACTCTAGAGATAGATGTCGCCTCGCCAGAAGAAGTTAAAAATGTGCACTACATACGCTACAGCAGAAATGGACGACACGCCATTTCTTTAAATGAAATTAATTGCTGCTATATGTATGTATGTACATTAAGGTGGAGTGATGACACATAAAAAAAAATATTGTTTTTTTTGTAACGGAATAGCAATGAAAAGTTGCTTTTATAAGAGTTAACAACAATCACAAAACATTATGTTCATAGGATGACGTTTTGAGGTGCCCCCAAACCAAAGAAGTTGAGAAAAATAGACGCGAATGGACGCGATTTTGCACAGCTAATTCTTAACTTCATCTATAAACGATGTGCATAAGGATCGTATTTGTAACTTGTTTTAGTATACATTACTATATAAAATTATGTATAATAATTAAAAATAAGAAAATTAAAATGTTTTACAGTTTTTTTTTTTATTGAAAATAGTATATTTCTAATTATGTGAATTATAAAAAGCTTTACAAGAGCATACAACTTAAACTAAGCTTTGAAATGTTTTTTTTTTTTTTTAATCGAAGGCGGGCATCTTTTGTCGTGATAATAATCGTGCTCTTATAAAACCATCAGGGGCACTTTCTCCACAAACTTTAGTGGACGCTTCTGTCACCAGCTGAACGCAGCGCTCTACGGCTTGGGTATGACAAGGAAACTCATCTATATGCTCTTTTATGGTGAGCTCACCTTCAACAATTTCCTTAAGGGTTTCATTTGAAACATTTAAAGTCAAAGGTGGTTCAGTAATTATTTCAGTATAATCGGGAGTCTCAAATTTTAGTGTAGGAACTGTGAACTTACGTAACCCTGACCTTTTCTTTGACTAAGCTTTTAAAATACGTTGATATGCTAGAATACGTATAGCTCTTCTCTCATCTGCAAGCATGGCGATAAGGAGATTTTCTGGATGACCGAAATAACCATTACGTTGAAGCACAGGATAAATAACTTTCTTTAAGCTGTTATTTAAGTAATGTCACAGGCTTATTGTTTTCCACAAATGTTTTGCTCCGTTTGTACAAGATGGATTAAACTTGATAGTAAACCACATTTGACCATAAACTTTCATAACGAAAGTAGCCAATATTTGCAAGTTTTCTTCAGGATCACTTTTGGTAGCATACAATCTTAAAATTCTAATTGCTGTGGTTAACCTTCGTGAAGGGTTGAGAGGTCCAGGTTTCATGTTCGCTAGATCTGATGAAAAATCACCCGTGCTGATGGCGGTCATTATATCAATTAGATATTTTTGGTCGGTACTTAAGTCATTTTTGGCAACCTCGGGTAATGTCGTAGGAATAGGAGGAAAGTTTGCGATTTACATTGTTTCACACGATTTTAATTGAAGTCCAATTGGTCCTGAAAAACACCGGGGTCCTGCAGTTTCTCCATGCAAATATAACAGCAAATGTTTCAGTGGAAGTTCATTTGAATGCAACTGGCAGACAAACCAATGTATTGGTTTTTGCAGCTCTTCTTCCATTAGACGAATTACGCCACCTCTGAAACCGGTATTCACTACTGTCTCATCACAGCCAATAACAGCTATAGCATTTAAATCTACCGATTTACTCTTCAAGTGAGTTATTATGGAATTCTTTGTGACTGTTGCGTTTCCCGACTCACATGTGATATGCCCAAAATAATCACTTCCTGGTTCCGACAGAATTATGTAGAGGTCTTCAATTTTTTGCTCTCTATAATTTTTACCTTGTTTCTTAACAAGAACCAAAGATTTGTCCTTTTTACCGTCAAAGTAAAGAACATTAAGATTCACATCTTGTAAAGTTGACCTTACCTTAGCTCTCTACTAGAAAGAGCATAAAAATACCTTTCATTGGATATATAATTTTATATAGTTAGGTTTAAGGACACTGCCATCAGCGAAATAAAACAACTGTATTGATATTTTAATATGAAATGAAAATTTTGAATAAAAAATAGCGCGATATTTTCTTCCAAACGTTCGCCTGCAGAACTTTTTTACTTTTAACATATAAAATCATATTTTAATATTTAGTGATATTACCAACGATTTTTTTATTATAAATCATCTTATCTTGTGCATATCTTTTAATATAGTTAATTACGTATTTTTTTAAGGAAAACAAATTTTTAATAAGTTAATTTTTATTTTAATATTAAATCAAAAGACTTTTAATTACCTTTTCAATCATATCCATACTTATCCAAATTTGTTCAAAACTTTTCAAAAGATTAGCTTTTAAAAATATTAAAATTCCTCGTTTACCCTACGTGAATTCCTCTAACATGCTTTCCATGCATCTCTACATATTACTATTTGTACCACTGCAAATGAAATGTCGACGTGAGGCAAAATCTAAACTCAACAGATCGTTAACTTTTTGTTCTGCTAATTTCTGGGTAATGGAATACATGCAAAATGCTTTCAACAGATTTTCACCTAACAGTTTGAAATTTATGCGAAGTTATGCGAAGTATGCATAATAAGACCATGAAGAATTTTGGATAATTGCTTACGGACTGAAAACCACAACAGGCAATAAAATTTTTGGAAATATAAGTAAAGTAGTCTTCATATTATTATCCTTGCCGCTCTCAAATGCTTTTGTTGAGCGCGTTTTTCCGTAGTGAATTCAACAAAAACTAAGATTCGATGAGGTTGGAAACCTGGATTGAATAGTTCGAATAAAATGTTATATGAAGGCTAATAGTTTCTGCTGCATAACGTTTCCAATATCAAACAATAAGTTATCAAGGTTGAATAGCTCAATATATGACAACAACACAAATGTAAATGATTCAGACACAATTGGTGATTTTGAAGAAATTGTGGAAATAGCTGATCTCGCTTTATTATAGGTTTTTATTGTGCGACGAATCAATTAATATAAGTTATAATAAATATAATAATTGCGCGGTCCTATTGAAAAATATGTTAATACAAATATTTTTAAAAAGTATGCGTATATTTAAAGAAAACTGTTTGCGCATCACTATAATATAAGAGATTTGTGTTATTTATTATTACCCTTAAGGTGTTATATTCGTTTTTGATTTTAAAAACTATATTATAACAAGATCTCATTTTCAAAATAAAAGATTTGTTAAGTCAATTTCATGAATTTGATTAAAAAAACAAATGGCGATTTGTTTTTCAGAAATGTCGCTTTTCTTTTAAAACAATCTGGACACACTGACTAGTATACAGGCATACAAAAATACACACACATAGTTAGTGCTTGCAGAAATACTAATTCTGCATTAATGGGACAGTATTAACCTTTATGTCAACAGCAGAAAATTTATACGTACGTCAACAGCAGCATACCCGGGTATGCATATAATTTTGTATGGGAAATGGCGTTGTGTTATGACGAAAATGTGAATATTTAACACATTTCTTTTAATCTGGCAAAGCTTTTATTGTTATTTTCTGGAGAAATATGTTTGTTTTAAATCTGATAGGAAGATTTGAGAAATATGTCATTTTACTGTATGAATAATGAGTTTCTCAAACCAAACCCTATGATCATGGGTTTTGAATGTATATGCGAAAAGGATTGTTTAGGTACAAAACTTGTATAATTGTGTGAGAAAGGGGTTTTTTAAGTAGACGCAACTAATTGTTGCGATGCTTCTTGTTACATCATGTAGTTCAAAGCTTGGACAAATCTGAAGAGCCCGTAGGCAAAAAAGTACTTATGTATAATCGGATATAACTTGAATTTATGTGGTACGAACTTGGAGACTGAATAGATATGGGTTTTCATTGCCAGGTGTTTCCCAACGAAGCAAAATTTACAAAAGTAAAAATGAAAGATGGTGAATGACTCACTCCACGTCAGCTTAGTGCACTGGATCCTGAGGATCAGCTAGAATAAATTCGCCACAGGTTTGAAGATTTAGGCGGGGAAAATAGTGATGGAGAGCCTTTGATATCTGTAGAAGAAATCCAGTCACCAGAATGCGACCCGGAAAACGAAAGTGAAGATGAGAAAAGGACGGCATACCAGGTGAAACCAAAGAACGTAGATAACAAGAAGGGACAACTCGTTATAATTGTAGCGAAAGAGCGCAACAGGGGCGTGTCTTCTCTTTTACACTAGTGCGTTTTTTGATTGGATGAAAAGAGAAAGCTCGTGCCGAAGAAAAATAAATCAGCTGTGATCTTTTCTAGAATGGATTCCAAAAACGAAGTAAGAGGTCTTAATGAAAAGTCACATTTGATATTAGATCACAACAAAAACAAAGGGGACGTTAATAACATGGTTAAATACTTAGCAGAATATTCAATCAAGCAACGAACGAATAGATGCCCTTTACCAATATTTTATAATATTATGGATGTGGCCGCATTTGCTACGTATGTACATAAGTTACGTGGAGACAACCCACATCAGAGGGCTTCTTCAAACCGACGTATGCTGTTCCTTCTTCAACTTAGTGAGCACCTGGCGAAACCAGAAATAGAAGAAGACTAATAGTCAAATATTCTATACGCGCAATGCCCTTGAAGCAAGAAACGGCGGTGCTTTGAGGATAATGGATGTTGCACTAGGAGGCGATGAAGAACGTGACAGTACGGGTAGAATAAAAACAAAGGTTAATTGTTATATATATGCTCCAAGCGACGCCCAACAAAAAAGCCTGCATATTTTGCACAAAAATCGTTTGTGCAAAACATTCTACTAATTTGCCGCAATGCAATGTATGTAACTAAATAGTTGATAATTTCCAATTTACTCATATTTTTTTATTTTATATGTATTATAATATTATATTATTATTGTATTCTTGTACTATGTTAAGAATTTTAATCGGAATAAAATTAACTTTTCAAAAGTATCAACATATTTGCATGCGTTTTCACATATGTACATACCCGGGTATGCAGCTGTTTATGTAAGGGGTAAAAGTCGAAAAATGGTCAGATCTCTGGTTCAGGTGGTCCACTCCCAATCAGGCTTGGGAATATGGTATAGAATACTTTTGTTGAGGATACCATGAAATTTCAAGTTAATCCAATGTACGGTTCCCAAGATATAGTAATTTGAAAACGCAAAACATACCCGGGTATGTTGCTGTTGACATAAAGATTAAAGCATTCTAACACGATATACATATATTTGCATATGTAAATTCTACTTTCTGGTACATTTTAATATATGGAATACGAGTACAAACAAACGGCAAAAGCACTGCTATTGCCGAAAATGTTATCGCACAACACGTCCGTTCGCTAAAATTTTTGCACAAACTGAAAATATTACAAACATTTTGTGATGCTGTATAGTAGTCAAATTTATAGAGCAATGCACTTAAAACAACAACAAAGTACGTTCGGTTAAAGGTCGCCAAAACTTGACTTTATTTCTGAAAATTCATTACCGCTCATGAATTGTTCACACTTTTTCACTCATACAGCATGCATACTTCATGACTGCATACAACCAATTTCTACTAGAAAATAACTAAAAATGTAAAAAAAAAAAATTTAAGTATATGTGTGATTACAACGATGCCCTTCCTCTATTTCATACATTTTTGCAGAAAATTAGTTCATTGTAGTAATCATATTTTTTATCTTCCATTCGAAAAAATAAATTTATATTTCCGTTGAATATATTTGTGCAAGGTTAATATCGAATTCGAGCAAGCATTTTAATATTTTTTTTTTTTAATGTCGTGTATGCCTATTTTTGATTTGTATTATGCCAATTGTCTTTATCACAATTTTAAAACCTTTAATATGTTGAATATTTATTCCCAATATACTCTTCCCCATTCTGGTAGCTACATCGACTTTTAAGCTTAACATTTTCTTGGACAAACTTTGTTTCTAAAGATTTTTTATGTTATTTGCGGACACCTGTATATGCTCGACAATAATTTTTGAATTAAATTTTAAATTAAATTGATTTTCATAGGGCCCAATTATTTGCTTAAAATAAAGGGTTCATCCAACACAACACCTTAAAAAATCTTTTTTATTTAATTTTATTGGTTAGAACTTCGGCGTTTGGAAACGTTGCTATCGCTTGTAGATGGAATGATTTTATCCAATTTATTTGTATATGGTCTCGTAATTTCTTTTAATGCTTCCTAATATGTACCCTTTAAGTTGTTTTTTCGCACAAAAGGCACTTCGAAAAAGGTGAGCCTTTCTTGTATGTAACAAGTTTTTCTTGTCAATATTCGAAACTTTGCCCATTTTTATATCAAATATCAAAAAAGCGAATAACCTGCATTCGTTCGTATCAAAATATACTAAATTTTAAAATTTTTTAACCACGCTCTACCAACGAACGCTCGCAAACGCTTAAAATACGATCTTGATCAGGGACGTGAACCGGTTTTGAACCGGAAAACCGCTTTTTTCTATTAATTAACTGAACCATGAACCGAACCGAAATTTTCCACAAATGTTTGATCCGAACCGAAAACCGAACCACTTTCTATAAAGGTTTAAAGGTTCGCTTCAACCAATTTTCAATAGATAAATGTTCCCACTTTTTTCTTTTTGTTAAACATATTAATACCTACCATGTTTGTGTACCATGTGACAATATCAAATGTAAGGCAACCATCTCATTTGACAGACATTTGACCTTTAACCTTGCGCGTTGTTGCACTTGATACTTGACACTTAAACTTGCGCGTTATTTTTTTGTTTTTCGAACCGTTGAACCGAACCGAAACCCCCGTTCAAAAATCAAAAAAACCGTTTTGATGAACCAACCCAAAATTGCAAAAACGGTTCGAACCATTGAACCGAACCGACCAAATTTTTCATCCGGTTCACGTCCCTGATCTTGATACGATACTTGAGCAAACGATTGTTAGCGAAAAGATTGTCTACGTCTTCGTTGGGGATAGATTGCGCGCAATGATTCTCTGCACCAGCGCTCTTGCGACGGACGATCGCTTTCGTACGCTCGTTCGTTTGCAATGTGTATACATAAACTCTTTGCATACGATCTCTTCCCAACGAAAACACTCGTTTGCTCAAGAATTTCTTCTTCTTCTTTATTGGCACTATAACCGCCTAAGCGCTGCACTATGTCTATATCGTTGTAAAGCTCATACAGCACATCGTTAAATCGTCTGCGGTATTCGCCATCGCCAACGCGTAAAGGTCCGTAAATCTTTCGCAGAATCTTTCTCTCGAAAACTCCAAGAGCCCCTTCATAGGCATGATGAGTGACATATAGAGTGCGATCTGTGTACAACGAGAGAGGACTTTACTTCTCAATTGCCTACTCAGTCCAAAGTAGCACTTGTTGGCAAGAGTGATTCTCCGTTGGATTTCCAGGCTGACATTATTACTGGAGTTAATGCTGGTTCCCAAATAAAAGAAGTCGTCTACTTGTAACTGTCAACAGTCACGTGGGTACCAAGACTTGTATGCTCTGGCTGTTTGTGTGATGACAGGAGATACTTCGTTTTGTCCTCATTCACCACCAGACCCATTCGATTTGCTTCTCTATCCAATCCCGAGCGGGCAGAACAGACGTAGCCCGATTTACCGATAATATCGATGTCGTCGGTATACGCTCTTGTAAAGTATTGTGCCCGAGCGGTTCAGTTCTGCGGATCTTATTATCTTCTCCAACATCAGATTATCATTTGGTATCAAAAGGCTCAGGGAGGTCCTTCCCTATTCTGACGGAGCTGGTGGTATTGCTCAACGCCATTTCACATAGCCGTATTAGTTTCGCGGGGATACCAAATTCAGACATCGCGGCATAAAGACAACTTCTTTTCGTGCTATCGAAAGTGGCTTTGAAATCGACAAATAGATGGTGTGTGTAGATCCTATTCCCGCGGGTCTTTTCCAAGATTTGGCGCATAGTGAATAACTGATCTATGGTGGATTTGCCAGACTTAAAGCCACACTGATAAGGTTCAATCAGTTCGTTGACGGTGGGCTTCAGCCTTTCGCACAATACACTCGATAAGACCTTATAACCTATGCTTAGAAGGCTGATTCCGCGGTAGTGCGCGTTCTCTTGGGCCGGGCCCTCTCGGATCGGGGACACGTGGCAATTTTCCAGCCATGCCGCCCTACAGTTACGCCTCTGGTATCCTCATCCTCATCTTTTTCTTCATATTTATCTTTGTTTGTACTTTTAGGTTTATCATTTTCCTCATCTACACATTCCCCTTCACCTTGGCCCTTACATAAGTAAAGTATTTAGATTTTCCTTCATCTTCATTTTTCTTTTAACTTTACGCATCTTTGTTTTCGTTTTTGATTTTATTTTTACCTTTGTCTTTATCCTTTTCTTTATCTATGTACGTACTTATCTTCACTTTCATTCTTGCATTGGTCTTTTTCTAAGTGTTATTCGTTAAGCTTTAATTGCCCAGTTAAATTAATATAAGGTGACCACAATTTTTTAGCATTCCAGGAGGACAAATTTTCCACATTTAAAATACAAAAAATGTATTTTATATTTTTTTTTAACACATAAATAACGAATTAGTTAACATTGTTAAAAAAGCAAAAACAGTTCAAAGTTGCTCTAAACACAAGTCAAACAAATTAATAGTACACTGCGTTGCATAATTATAAGACCGAAACATATTTTTGGCA
>NW_023458563.1:8935225-8951456 GCF_013731165.1 Rhagoletis pomonella
TCTTATTTTTCATTTCTGATTAACTACGATCCCAGCTGCCTTATTCGATTATCAATTTGAATTTCAAGTAGTGTTTCAAATGAATTTGATGAAAATTATATTAACATAAACACGCTTAAAAATTTCGGTTTAAATTTTAAACTTTTTGGACTACATATATGACCAAACTAAATCTAGTTTCAAATACAAACCTTCCGAGTTTAAAAAAAAGAGAGCACATATGTTGGGTTCAGAATTTAAACAGTTTGGTTTAAATTTTAAACCCAAACATTTTCTATTTCCTTTGCTTCACGTTACACTTCATAATTAAGAATAAACAAAAATCTTAAATTTCATGTTCCGTCTGATGAGGATTGAACGCGGACAGCCTTGGTAGCAACCAATTGCATCAAGCATCTTTCCACACTCACCTACAGCTATGCATGTAAATGTGCTTTCAAATGTTGAGTTTGAATCAACAGCACCTTAGGTTGCAAACAGAGGGGAAGCGAAGCCGAAGACGAAGACGAAGACGAAGCCGAAGACGAAAAACTGTGCAGTAGTAAACATATGAAAGTGATCACAGTGTAAGCGAAGACGAAGACGAAGATGAAGACGTTGCGCAAGCGGTCATCTTGAAACAGTGCGATACTGTTTTCAAAGACGAATCGCTTGCTGTGATGAATTGTTTACAATTTATTTAACTGTTTGCAATTGTGAAAAAATGCGTTTTAAAGAAATTGGCTAAATTTTTTGCAAAATGTAGTCAAACGTATTAATTGGCATTCTTGTATATTCGAAAAATGTCTGTCCGTCTTGCCGTAACACATAATACAAGTGGCGAAATTCTCCAAAAGTTGTCCTATACAAATTATTTCATGAATTGCTGTTTTTTCTTTATTTTCTTTTGATTTTATCTAAAAAAAAAGGGTTTTATTTATAAACAAATCTTCATATCATTCATCTTCCACTATGTACACTCGCCAGCTTGCCCGCAACGCAAGCAATTCGTCTTCGGCTAAAATTTTACAACCAATTTCTAGAAAATAACTAAAAATGTACAAAAAAATTAAAGTATATGTGTGATTACAACGATGCCCTTCCTCTATTTCATAAATTTTTGCAGAAAATTAGTTCATTGCAGTAATCAGTGTTGTCATTTTAGCCGTTTTCCGGCTAGATTTTGCCGGTTGCGATAGCAAACAGCCGGAGAAATTTCGATTTAGCCGGCAGCCGATTTGTTAGCCGTTTTGCAGAAAAAAATTGGCCGTTATTAGCCGATTTTGCTATTTGCCTTGTTTTCTTAAATTTCAATAATGTATATATGTTCCCATTTTTGACTAAGCGACCCAAATTCTATTAGAAATGGCTACTAGCCTTATCGTGGAGAAAATTTTCATGTCAGGCAGGGTTTTATGAAATTGGGCCGATTTCGCTTATTTTTATTTTAAACGAAGAAGGGATTTTCTTCATAAAATGCTTGTTATAAATGTCTTAATTTTAAGTGTGAAGTTTTGTTCGCAAACTGAGAAAATAAGAAATGTTTCACTGTTAAGACACGTTAAGACATGCGTTTGTGTTTGGATATAGTGCCAACAAACAGAATAAATATTATATGTAGATATTGTCTTCCTAGATAGCGCATATTCAATTCTGCCTAAATTACAAAACATCAGATTTGCCCACTCCCAAAGGTTTAAGGTAAGGGAAAAATTGATATTTTCAAGCAATATATACACATATGTATTTTTTTAAACAAACTTTTTTGCTCGGAACTTATTTAAATACCAAAAACCGAATGCCAACTTGAATTAAAGGAACCAACACTGAAGTGAGTCAAAATGAAAATAAAAGAGTACAAAATTCTATGTAAAGCAAAACTCTCTGGGAATCCTACGAGACATCTGCCGGTCATATGACCGGTCATCTAAATGGGAGAGCTGCAGTCTTTTGGCATCATATTTTACATCAGAATTGAAGGGATTTCTGAAAAATCTGACTAGTTCTTTTGTGTAACTGTGATTTTGCTGCCCTAAAATTGAAGGGAAATTTTTACAGCGTTTTTTATGTGTATTGGTTTCTATTTGAGTGTATTGAGAATCGGTCAGTCTGAAAAGGCCTTGTAGGGAAGACAGTAGGTTTGTTCGACAAAAATCCAGCGAGAATTATCACTCAAAATATCAGATAGTAAGAAAAAACGCTCCCAACTTCTCTCTCATGTAAAGAAACTTGCAATTTTCTGCACGAACGCAAATTTGCAAGTTTTTCTGCCAGCTAGTGTCCACGGTTGCATTTCAAACAAAAGAAATTTGTATAGAATTTTTAAAATTCTTTCAGGGGGGCCAAAAACAGGATCTACGTGTATATATCTTGTCAGTCCGACTTTCTTCAACATACGTTTCAATTTCTTTGTCGGGTTTACTATATCGACTCTGGTTGAGATTGCATTCCGATTAAAAATACAGTTTTTTTTTGCCGAGTACCTTTCAAATCATTGGAATTAACTAAATTAATTAAGTAAACAAGTATTAACTTACATTTTTCATTTTAAAATCGCTCCAGTTTGTAAATTTTTAAATATAACGAACTTGTTTATTCAAATTATCGTCGACAAAAAATCACACCATGTGCCACAATCATATGTTTTTCCTAATTGCAAATTCTTGCTGGCAAAATTTTTTCCGGCTCGAATTTGTAACTTCTCTCCAAGAAATAGTCTTTTTACTCGTGATTTATTTAAATAAAACATGTGAAATTTAGTTGAAACATTTTAGCCGTTTTCAGCCGGTTTTATTTGCCAATTTAGCCGGTTCGTCCAAAAAGTTCTGTCAACACTGGTAGTAATCATATTTTTTATCTTCCATTCGAAAAAATGAATCTATATTTCCGTTGCCCGTAGTAGTTGAATATATTTGTGCAGGGTTAATTCGAATTCAAGCAAGCGTTTTAATATTTCTTTTTTTAATGTCGTCTATGCCTATTTTTGATTTGTATTATGCCAATTGTCTTTATCACAATTTTAAAACCTTTAATATGTTGAATATTTATTCCCAACTAGAGGGCCAGTTACTGTCGCAATTCGACAGTTTTTCTAGTTTTGGAAGCCTTGGAGAGGATTTCTAAGTTAACACGTAGCAAAACTTATACGGTACAAATTAACTAACCGAAAAATCTTCTGCTAAAACGTAACTAAATTTTTTTTTTATCTGGGAAGGTCTTTGGAGGACTTCGGCAGGACTTGGAATTGACCCGATACATTCAAGTTTATCGATAAATTTCAATGATTTGATACATATCGATAGTTCGATGAACACTAAAATTCGATAACTCAACAAAATTCGTTAACTCGACCAATTTCGATAACTGTGAAATTCGATGGCTCGATAAATTTAGATAACTCAAAAATTTAAAAACTTTGGATACCTTTATAAATTTTTACTTTTGACATCTCCACATTTTTCGAAAACTATCTAACCATTTTGATAACTCGTTACACTCTGTTAAGACGATTTAATGCGATAAGCAGTGATAAATCGATAAGCTTATATAACCTTGAAATTTCGATAAATCGATATGTTTTGAAAATTCCATAAACTTCGATTCGATAAATCAACTAGTTTCAGTAGATCAATAATTATCGATAACTCTGTAAGTTGAAAGAACTCCATACATTACCTCACCTCGATATATTTCGTTAAGTCTATAAATAATGATAATTCAATAAATATCGATAACTTGATACATTTCTTTAACTTGACAAATTTCATTAATCCCACACGTTTTTATAGCTCGATAACTATCCGTAAATTTGCACAACAAGGTTTCTGTGTCTATAAATTTCGACAACTCAGTAAACATTGATCAGTTTGAATAATTCGATACGTTGCGATAACTAACTTCTATGATTCGATAAATTTCAGTAAGCTTTATGGCTAATTTTATTTCGATTCCTATCGGAAAATTTCAGCTCTGTTAACCTAGTTCTTATGTATTTTTCATTGTCTCCATTTTCGCATTTATCTCAATTTTCGTCTTTATCTTCACTTTTGCCTTTTTTTTGTCTTCATCGTTATCACTTGTTTCTTCATCTTCATATTTATCTTTCTTTTAAAATTCGAAGTAAAACAAAATGCGAAACGCTTGAATTGAACAGGTTGCAAAAACAACCATTAACAAATATGGAAATTTTTAAACGACGATTTTCAACCAATTTCGAAACTATAAAAACTCTCCTCATCTACAGAAAATTACTTTCCAACGGTGTTTCTGGTTTTGAAATCGGTAACTTTACCTTGGTCTTCATCTTTGTTTTTATCTTTCACATCTTTGCTTATATCCTTTTCTTTTTCTATTCACGTAGATGAGATGAGGTGCGATGACGTGATAAGTTGTGACGTGATTTTATGTGATGTGATAAGATGTCATGTCATGTGTTGTCATATCCTCTGATGTCATGTCATATGATGTCATACCATATGATGTCATATCATGTGATGCCACGTCATGTAATGCCATGTCATGTCATACTATGACATATCATGTGATGTCATATCATGTGATGTCAAGTCATGTGATGTCATGCCATATAATGTAATGTCATCTCATATAATGTCATGTCACGTGATATCGTGTGATGTGATATCATATTATGTGATGCAATAGCATGTGATGTCTCTTCATATCTATGATAAAATGTGATGTGATGTAATGTGATCACATTCCATGTTCCGATTAGTGTATCGATAACCCTGTTGATAACTGTGTTGATAAAAATACCGATAACAATATCCATACACATATAGAAAAATACAACGATTGTAAAATCGATTAATTCAGCGATAAATATAACAATCATCAGTATCGATTATTGTACATATCGTTAACAATATAAATGACTAAATCGATAACAAAATCAATTATTTAATCGATTATTATACCGATAACAACATCCATTATTGTATCGATAACAATATCGATTATTATATTGATTATTATATCGATTACAATAGCGGTTATTTAATTAATAACAGTATCGATAACAACATCGATTATTTTGTCGATAGCAATATCGATTATTATATCGATAAGAATATCGAGTTTTATATCGATAACAATATCGATCTTCATCCTCATCCTTTTCTTCATATTTATCTTTATTTTTGCATATTCCTCTTCACCTTTACCTTAAAGTGTTTAAATTTACTTTGATCTTCGTTTTTGCCTGTACCTCTAGGCATCTTTGTTTTTGTTTTTATTCTCTAACCGCTAAACCGCTGAGAACCATTTCCATGTGCATTATTCACCTTTAATTTGGCAATTTACTCCCAGCCAACCAACTGCCGCTAAAGAAGTTTCACTTCATAAATTCAAGAAATGTTCTTACCCTTTCAGTTACCCTAATTCTAATGTATCTGTCATTGTCTCCATTTTCGCCTTTATCTTCACTTCTGTCTTCTTTTTTTTTTGACTTCATCGTTATCATTTATTTCTTCATCTTCATATTTATGTTTATTTCAAAGCTTAATTTCAAATGTGTAGTGAAACTACAGGCGAAACATGTCAAATTGAACATGTTGCAGCAACATCTATACACAATTTGAAAATGTTTAAACGACGGTTTTGGCCGTAATTTTCAACCAATTATGAAACCATAAAAACTCTGCTCATCTACGGAAAAATGCCTTTCCAACGGTTTGGGTTTGAAATCGGTTCGATAGAATCGCCAAACGAACGGAGACAAAATTTATGTTAGCGTATTAATATATAGATATACTCTTCCCCATTCTGGTAGCTACATCGACTTTTAAGCTTAACATTTTCTTGGACAAACTTTGTTTATAAAGATTTTTTATGTTATTTGCGAACACCGGTATATGCTCAACAATATTTTTTGAATTAAATTTTAAATTAAATTGATTTTCATAGAGCCCAATTATTTGCTTAAAATAAAGGTTTCATCCAACACAACACCTTAAAAAATCTTTTTTATTTAATTTTATGCCAAATTGGTTAGAACTTCGGCGTTTGGAAACGTTGCTATCGCTTGTAGATGGAATGATTTTATCCAATTTATTTGTATATGGTCTCGTAATTTCTTTTAATGCTTCCTAATATGTACCCTTTAAGATGTTTTTCGCACAAAAGGCACTTCGAAATAGGTGTGCCTTTCTTGTATGTATCAAGTTTTTCTTGTCAATATTCGAAAATTTGCCCATTTTTATATCAAATATCAAAAAAGCGAATAACCTGCATTCGTTCGTATCAAAATATACTAAATTTTAAAATTTTTTAACCACGCTGTACCAACGAACGCTCGCGAACGCTTAAAATGCGATCTTGATACGATACTTGAGCAAACGATTGTTAGCGAAAAGATTGGCTACGTCTTCGTGGGTGATAGATTGCGCGCAATGATTCTCTGCACCAGCGCTCTTGCGACGGACGAGCGCTTCGTACGCTCGTTCGTTTGCAATGTGTATACATAAACTCTTTGCATACGATCTCTTCCCAACGAAAACACTCGTTTGCTCAAGAATTTTTTCTTCTTCTTTATTGGCACTATAACCGCCTAAGCGCTGCACTATGTCCATATCGTTGTAAAGCACATACAGCACTTGGTTAAATCGTCTGCGGTATTCGCCATCGCCAACGCGTAAAGGTCCGTAAATCTTTCGCAGAATCTTTCTCTCGAAAACTCCAAGAGCCCCTTCATAGGCATGATGAGTGACATATAGAGTGCGATCTGTGTACGACGGGAGAGGACTTTACTTCTAAATTGCCTACTCAGTCTAAAGTAGCACTTGTTGGCAAGAGTGATTCTCCGTTGGATTTCCAGGCTGACATTATTATTGGAGTTAATGCTGGTTCCCAAATAAAAGAAGTCGTCTACTTTTTCAAACTTGTAACTGTCAACAGTCACGTGGGTACCAAGACGCGTATGCTCAGACTGTTTGTGTGATGACAGGAGATACTTCGATTTGTCCTCATTCGCCACCAGACCCATTCGTTTTGCTTCTCTATCCAATCCCGAGCGGGCAGAATAGACGTAGCTCTTGTTTTTACCGATAATATCGATGTCGTCGGCATACGCTCTTGTAAAGTATTGTGCCCGAGCGGTTCAGTTCTGCGGATCTTATTATCTTCTCCAACATCAGATTATCATTTGGTATCAAAAGGCTCAGAGAGGTCCTTCCCTATTCTGATGGAGCTTATGGTATTGCTCAACGCCATTTCACACAGCCATATTAGTTTCGCGGGGATACCAAATTCAGACATCGCGGCATGAAGACAACTTCTTTTCGTGTAGATCCTATTCTCGCGGGTCTTTTCCAAGATTTGGCGCATAGTGAATAACTGATCTATGGTGGATTTGCCAGGCCTAAAGCCACACTGATGAGGTTCAATCAGTTCGTTGACGGTGGGCTTCAGCCTTTCGCACAATACACTCGATAAGACCTTATAACCTATGCTTAGAAGGCTGATTCCGCGGTAGTTCGCGGTCTCTTGGGCCGGGCCCTCTCGGATCGGGGGCACGTGGCAATTTGCCAGCCATGCCGCCCTATAGTTATGCCTCTGGTATCCTCATCCTCATCTTTGTCTTCATATTTATCTTTGTTTGCACTTTTAGGTTTATCATTTTCCTCATCTACACATTCCCCTTCACCTTGGCCCTTACATAAGTAAAGTATTTAGATCTTCCTTCATCTTCATTTTTTCTTTTATCTTTACGCATCTTTTTTTTTGTTTTTGTTTTTATTTTTACCTTTGCCTTTATCCTTTTCTTTATCTATGTACATACTCATCTTCACTTTCATTCTTGCATTGATCTTTTTCTAAGTGTTATTCGTTAACCTTTTATTGCCCAGTTAAATTAATATAAGGTGACCACAATTTTTTAGCCTTCCAGGAGGACAAATTCTCCACATTTAAAATACAAAAAATGTATTTTATATTTTTTTTTAACACAAATAACGAATTAGTTAACATTGTTAAAAAAGCAAAAACAGTTCAATGTTGCTCTAAACACAAGGCAAACAAGTTAATAGTACACTGCGTTGCATAATTATAAGACCGAAACATATTTTTGGCAATTTTTTTTTTGTTGACATGTTGTTCATTTTCTTCCATATAAAACCAAATTCGAAGATACTTTGTATGGAACAAAATGAGTGACACCGTAAAAAAAATGCCAAAAATCAACGTCATTTTACTTATATATAGTTATGTATATTAACTTCTATTCTTATTTTTCATTTCTGATTAACTACGATCCCAGCTGCGTTATTCGATTCTTCTTCTTCTTCTTAATTGGCGCTGTAACCGCCTAAGCGATTTTGGCCGAGTCCAAAACAGCACGCCAGTCATTTCTCTTCTGTGCTAACTGACGCCAATTGAAAATGCCAAGTGAAGCCAAGTCCTTCTCCACCTGGTCTTTCCAACGCAGAGGAGGCCTTCCTCTCCCTCTGTTACCAGCATCGCGGCCCGCGTTGAATATTTTCAGAGCAGGAGCGTTTCTGTCCATCCGAACGACATGGCCAAGCCAGCGGAGCCGCTGAATTTTAATTCGCTGCACTATGTCTATATCGTTGTAAAGCTCATACAGCTCATCGTTAAATCGTCTGCGATATTCGCCATCACCAACGCGTAAAGGTCCGTAAATCTTTCGCAGAATCTTTCTCTCGAAAACTCCAAGAGCCGCCTCATCAGATGCTTTCATTCTCCATGCCTCCGCGCCATACACCAGCACAGGCATGGTGACTGACTTATAGAGTGTGATCTTTGTACGACGAGAGAGGACTTTACTTCTCAATTGCCTACTCAGCCCAAAGTAGCACTTGTTGGCAAGAGTGATTCTCCGTTGGATTTCAAGGCTGACATTATTATTGGTGCTAATGCTGGTTCCTAAATAAACGAAGTCGTCTACTTTTTCAAACTTGTAACTGTCAACAGTGACGTGGGTGCCAAGACGCGTATGCTCTGACTGTTTGTGTGATGACAGGAGATACTTCGTTTTGTCCTCGTTCACCACCAGACCTATTCGCTTTGCTTCTCTATCCAATCCCGAGAAGGCAGAACAGACGTAGCCCTTGCTTTTACCGATAATATCGATGTCGTCGGCATACGCCAGCAATTGTACGCTCTTATAAAGTATTGTGCCTGAGCGGTTCAGTTCTGCGGCTCTTAT
Source organism: Rhagoletis pomonella (assembly GCF_013731165.1). NCBI lineage: Eukaryota > Metazoa > Arthropoda > Insecta > Diptera > Tephritidae > Rhagoletis > Rhagoletis pomonella. Next base: position 8,944,389 of record NW_023458563.1, read on the forward strand.
CATCTTCTCCAACATAAGATTAAAGAAATCACACGAAAGGCAGTCCCCTTGTCTGAAACCTCGTTTGGTATCAAACGGCTCGGAGAGGTCCTTCCCTATTCTGATGGAGCTGGTGGTATTGCTCAACGTCATTTTACACAGCCGTATTAGTTTCGCGGGGATACCAAATTCAGACATCGCGGCATAAAGGCAACTTCTCTTCGTGCTGTCGAAAGCGGCTTTGAAATCGACAAATAGATGGTGTGTGTCGATCCTATTCTCGCGGGTCTTTTCCAAGATTTGGCGTATTGTGAATACCTGATCTATGGTGGATTTTCCAGGCCTAAAGCCACACTGATAAGGTCCAATCAGCTCGTTGACGGTGGGCTTCAGTCTTTCGCACAATACGCTCGATAAGCCCTTGTAACCTATGATTAGAAGGCTAATTCCGCGGTAGTTGGCGCGTATGGCGGGGTCGCCTTTCTTGTGGATTGGGCAGAGCACACTTAAATTCCAGTCGTCGGGCATGCGTTCATCTGACCATATTCTGCATACGAGCTGATGCATGCACCTCATCAGCTCCTCGGCGCCGTACTTGAATAGCTCGGCTGGCAGGCCGTCAGCTCCAGAAGCTTTGTTGTTTTCCAGCCGCGTAATCGCTATACGTACCTCGTCATAGTCAGGCGGTGGGACAGGTACTCCATCATCATCGACTGGGGACTCGGGTTCGTCTTCCTCACTACTTTCAGCGCGGCTACCATTCAGTAGGTTATAAAAGTGTTCCCTCCACAATTTAAGTATATTCTGGACATCGGTCACTAGGTCGCCATTGTTGTTCTTACAGGAGTCCCCCCGGTCTTGAAACCTTTCCGTAAGTCGCCTAACCCTCTGGTAGAATTTTCGGGCGTTCTTCCTGTCGGCCAGCATCTCAAGCTCTTCGCACTCGCGTATTTCGGCCTCTCTCTTCTTATTGCGGCAAATACGTCTCGCTTCCTTCTTCAGTTCCCTATAACGGTCCCACATGGCTCGCGTTGCGCCCGATCGCAGCGTGGCCATTAGACGGCATCTTTTTTCTCTGCGGCTCCTTGACATTCCTCATCGTACCAGTTGTTCTTTCGGGCTCGCTGAAATCCAACTACTTCTTCGGCGGCGGTACTTAATGATCGGGAAATGTGGTTCCACTGCTCGCGTACGTCGGATTGTTGAAGAGTGCTCTCAGAGAGCAGGTGTGTGAGTCGAGTGGCGAATAAATTGGCCGTCTGTTGTGATTGCAGCTTTTCGACGTTAAGCTTTCCTTGCAATGTTGGGCGCACATTTTTTGCTGCACAGAGGCGGGTGCGTATCTTGGCAACAACAAGATAGTGGTCCGAGTCGATGTTTGGCCCTCGGAGTGTACGTACGTCCAAAACGCTTGAAGCATGCCTTCCGTCTATCACAACATGATCGATTTGGTTTCTCGTTTTTCGATCTGGAGACAGCCATGTAGCTTGGTGGATGTTCTTATGCTGAAACCTAGTACTACATATTACCATATTTCGGGCCCCGGCGAAGTCGATCAGCCTCAGTCCGTTACCGGACGTTTCGTCGTGGAGGCTGAGTTTTCCGACGGTGGCGCCAAAGATCCCTTCCTTGCCCACCTTGGCATTAAAATCGCCCAGCACGATTTTGACATCGTGTCGGGGGCAGCGCTCATATGTACGTTCCAAGCGCTCATAGAAGAGATCCTTGGACGCCTCATCCTTCTCTTCCGTCGGGGCATGGGCGCAGATGAGCGAGATGTTGAAGAACCTAGCTTTGATGCAGATTGTGGCTAGACGTTCGTCCACCGGGGTGAACGCCAGTACTCGGCGACGGAGTCTCTCTCCTACCACGAATCCAACACCGAATTTGCGCTCCTTTACGTGGCAACTGTAGTAGACGTCGCAAGGCTTCACGCTTATTTTACCTTGCCCCGTCCATCGCATTTCTTGGATGGCGGTGATGTCAGCCTTTGTCTTCCCGAGGACATCAACCAGCCGGGCAGAGGCACCTTCCCCATTAAGGGTCCGGATATTCCAGGTGCATACCCTTAAATCATAGTCCTTTATACGTTTGCCGTTGTCGTCATCAGAAAAAGAGGGTCTCATCCGAGGCTGTTTTTTTCTTTTCATTGGGCGGGGTTTTAACGTGGCGGGACCCAAACCCAGCGCACGCGAAGTTTTACGCCTTCTCACTTTAGCTCGCTCCCAAACGGGTGTTTGGTTGCTACCCAGAGGATACGTGGATATAAATATCCGGACGTTGTGAGCTGCGATTTGAACCGTACGCACAATAATCGCTTCTGGCCACTCCCAGGTGAATGGCAGTCAAAAGTTTTCCACTTCTGCGCACGGAACCATCCTCTTATTCGATTATCAATTTGAATTTCAAGTAGTGTTTCAAATGAATTTGATGAAAATTATATTAACATAAACACGGTTAAAAATTTCGGTTTTAATTTTAAACTTTTTGGACTACATATATGACCAAACTAAATTTAGTTTCAAATACAAACCTTCCGAGTTTAAAAACAAGACAGCACATATGTTGGGTTCAGAATTTAAACAGTTGGGTTTAAATTTTAAACCCAAACATTTTCTATTTTTGCTTTGCTTCACGTTACACTTCTTAATTAAGAATAAACAAAAATCTTAAATTTCATGTTCCTTGGTAGCAACAATTGTATCAAGCATCTTTCCACACTCAGCTACAGCTATGCATGTAAATGTGCTTTCAAATGTTGAGTTTGAATTAACAGCACCTTAGGTTGAAACAGAGTGGAAGCGAAGCCGAAGACGAAGATGAAGACGAAGCCGAAGACGAAAAACAGTGCAGTAGTAAACATATGAAAGTGATCACAGTGCAAGCAAAGACGAAGACGAAGATGAAGACGTTGAGCAAGCGGTCAGCTTGAAACAGTGCGGTACTGTTTTCAAAGACGAATCGCTTGCTGTGATTAATTGTTTACAATTTATTTAACTGTTTTCAATTGTGAAAAAACGCGTTTTTAAAGAAATTGGCTAAATTTTTGGCAAAATGTAATCAAACGTATTAATTGGCATTCTTGTATATTCGAAAAATGTTTGTCCGTCTTGCCGTAACACATAATACAAGTGGCGAAATTCTCCAAAAGTTGTCCTATGCTAATTATTTCATGAATTGCTGTTTTTTTTATTTTCTTTTGATTTTTTCTAAAAAAAAGGGTTTTATTTAGAAACAAATCTTCATATCATTCATCTTCCACTATGTACACTCGCCAGCTTGCCCGCAACGCAAGCAATTCGTCTTCGTCTTCGGCTTCGTCTTCATCTTCGCCTTCGGCTTCATTTCCACTCTGTTTGCAACCTTACGCTGTGTTGATGCTGACAGTTCATAAGATTTGCTCTCTCTCTCTGAGAGACGCCCTTATGCCTATTGGCATATTGAGGCAAACATTTTCTATTTCGGTTTAGATTTTAAACAAAAGTTTCTATATATGAAACCTAGAAACTAGAATTAGAACATTTTGGTTTGATTTTTAAACAAATAGGGCCTATATTTGAAACCAAGAACTTTTTGGTTTTAATTTTAGACCACTCATAGCAAAACATAATTTTCGCGGCAGCTTTGGCTAAAATTTAAACCAGAATATATTAAAAATTGCGTAAAACTATTGACTGGATTAAAAAGTATACCATAAAAGATTAAAAAAGGCAGCAGTCCCAGCTCGGTTTAAAAATTAAATCCAAATTTTTGGCCGTGAACCTATTTATTTTTCAGCTTATTTTTGTGGAAATTAGTTTTTTTCTAGCGGGTTTTTATAAAAATCTGGATTTTTTACTCGAAAGTATTTAGTTGGCAGCACTGGCTCTATTACACTTCTTAAAATAGTGGTAAATTTTTAAGTAAAACGTAAAACGTTCTCATTTGTGTTACAAAAAAAATCGAAAAAACTCAACAGTTTTCTTAAATAGGGCTATCATTAAATTTTCACTAGGCATTAAATGAAAAAAATTTTACCACTATGTTGGGCATTAAACACTTCCCGTGTCATCGTGTTTGTTTCCCCATTGCATTTTTAAAATGGCATACATTTTTTGTCATTTCGTTGCCTGGCGGAAATTCGGTTTAAGAATTTATGAAAATTCTGTTGAATGATCATTGTCTTAGTATAGCAAAACTTTATCCCACACTTTTTTCAAATAACTCTAGATATCGAAACTAGTGTTGGGCAGTATCGATACCAAAGGTACTCGGAACTCAATTTTAAAAGGATCGACAGTACCCGATTTTTAAAAGTATCGATATTGACTACTCCAAAATGCTTAGTACACACGAAAGAACTCAAAAGTACTCAGAACTTAAAAGAACTCGAAAGTTCTCGGTACTCAAAAATAATCTGTTCCAATCATCACTTTAATACAAGTACTCAGGCTCGATTCAAAGTAGTCAGTATTAAGTATCGAATAGATACTTAAAAGTACTGAATTCTATTTGCATTTACCGGTATTCAGAAATGATTGTACCCAATTTCAAATTACAATAATTTTCAAGTACAATACTTGTAATCTTTTTAATTAGCCAATCATATGACGTAATTTGGGATTAATATGAATAGTGCTGCTAGCTTGTGAGATTTCTACACTAAGCATTGAAATGTTACCAACATGTGAATATTTGAAGAAAGTACTCAGTACTCTCAAAAATACCCGATCCTTAAAAGTATCGATACCAAATAACTCGATGCTCAGAAGTACTCGATACTTTCCAACACTAATTTAAACCGTTATGATGAATGTGTGTATGTAACGATTGTTATACTTAAATTATATGCGATTATGATTACTTTAATTGTAATCATAAACGTTACCATTATGATTATAAAAATTTAAAAATTTAAGGACTAAGATTACTGTAATCGTAATCATGAAATATATTTCTAAGGGGAAAACCGCACAGACCTGTGTTATTTTTGATTATGTATGTGCTTGGATGCGAAATAACGCGTTTTCTAAAATGTTTTTGGCAGACTTGCGCTCCAATGCAACGAACATACTAATTTTTAGCCACTTTACAAAATCTTTTATCAAGATAAAAAATCCCCCTGCACAAATTTTGCCACTGATAAAACTTGTACATATCTAGCAAACAAAATCACATAAGGTAAGCAACAATTTTGCCAGTGGAGACGCGTCGTTAGCTAGTCTTTCACAGGCGATTAGTTGAATCAAAATTTTTTATGAATAAGGCCATAAATCATTTAAATGAAAGTTGAACAATGTAAACGCCTTTTAAATACACTGATTGTGTACGATTAGGAAATAATTTACTACCAACCAACTGCCGCTAAAAAAGTTTCACTTCAAAAACAAGTAAGAAAGTCTAAGTTCGGGCGGAGCCGAACATTAAATACCCGGCGAAAGTATTAAATATATGTTTTCCACCTTTCCGAAAGCTGCCGCTACATGATAAGCCGGGGTGTATAAATTTTAAGTAAATTAGCGTCCTTAAATTTCGAAATATTGAAATTTCAAGCATTTCTGAAATTTACCGGTTATATGAAAAACGGCCGTAATTTTAGTCCGATTTCAACAATTTTCAACGGTTTGCTTTTGTGTGGCAAGCACAATAACCGTACCGAGTTTGGTACAAATTGGTAGAACGGTTACCGAGACACATATATGTGATCATAAGTCGGCGGTGCCACGCCCATTTTCCAAAATTTTATCACAAACATATTTCTTTCTTAAGAATTGTTGCACCCATCAATTTTGAAAAAATTAGCTTTAATATTTACTGATTTATCGAGGATTTCGTATTTTTCTAAATTACCGTTATATGGGATGTGGGCATGGTTATTGTCCGATTTTAAAAATTTTCGGCCATTTGGTGTGCTGTACCAGGACCAACAACTGTGCCAAGTTTGGAAGAAATTGGTGCAGCGGTTACCAAGATATACACATGTAACCATAAGTGGGCGTGGCTGCGCCCATTTTCCAAAAATCTATAATATTCTTATTTTTCGTCTAAAACTCATTGTAAATATCAATTTTGAGTGAATTATCTTTAATAGTTACTAAAATATCGCAGTTTTCGTATTTCTGAAAATTACCGTTATATGGGAGGTAGGCGTGGTTATTGTCCGATTTAGCCCATTTTCAATACCATCCGTCCTACGCCCAAAAGAAGTCCACGTACCAAGTTTCGTTAAGATATCTCAATTTTTACTCGAGTTATCGTGTGCACAGACGGACGGACGGACGGACAGTCACCGGTTAATCGATTTCTCTTTTCATTCTGATCGTTTATGTATACATTTGTCTATATCTATCTCGATTCGTTTTGCCTGTTACAAACAACCGTTATGTGAACAAAGTTATAATACCCTTGTGCACAAGTGCGCTCGGGTATAAAAAGCTTATGCATATTAAACCAAACTTATATAACTTATGTTATTCGGCACGCTGAATGCGAATCCGAGGCCCGTTAGCCTCCATCACGTCAGGTTCGTGGTCAATTGAAGGTCAAGTAGGGAAAATTCGTTGAATAAACCTGAAAATTCATGCATATGTCCATAATGTCAATAAAAATTCAATAAAAATATTTTTTGTTGTTTTTGTTGCCACCAAAGTCACATTCAGAGGAATTGTGTTGAATTTTTAGGTTTATTTAATGAATTTTTCAATACTTGACCTTCAACTGACCACGAATCTGACGTGATGGAGGCTAACGAACCTTGGTTTGGTTTAATATGCATAAATTTGTTTTGTAAACCTGTGTTATTTATCAATTGTACTTCGAATTTGGAAATAAAATGTACACACATACATACATAGCAAAATAAGCAATTAACCTAAAGTAAAGCCCAAAATACAATAGCTCAGTGGCAGTGGCAGTGACAGTTTCTAAAATCAGCTGTTACTGCTAATATTGGCAGTCACTGCCGCAGCAAACACAATACGGCGTTGTCAATGACTGCTTTCTTTGACATTCCCTTTTGTTTGTTTACATTTTTGTTGTTGCCTTTAGGCTTCAGTGACATCAACAGAAGTTGGCTTCGTTCCACTTATGTCAAATTCAACATGCGAAGTA
>NW_023458563.1:8951556-8959344 GCF_013731165.1 Rhagoletis pomonella
TATGTTGCGATGGAGGCAGTGGCAGTGAATTTAGAATTTGGGCTTAATTGAGCAGCACTGCCAGCTGGCACTGCTCATCATTGGAGACCACACTTTCTAAAAAAGCTGATTTCGAAAAACCACCACTGCCACTGCCACTGCCTTATTGTATTTTGGGCTTAATTTCTAATAAATTCGTCTTGAAGAGCTGCGCCAGGCTGGCTACCTTCAATCCGCGCAAACATCAAATCCACTATTTATGCGCCTTCTCTTTTAATTTGGTTTCTATTAAGGCGGATTCACCGTTCGTGTCCGGACACTTTTTGTTAGTAATTTTACGCGTTCCTTTCCCACCTTGTCTCACTGAGAGCGTGAAGAGCGTGACAAAAATGTGCTGAACACTCTTTGTTCGAATCAAATTGATTTTAATTTTCTGTAAAAAACGACTTGATGATTCGGGTTCCCGCGTTCTCCTTTATATTCGTTTGCAGCGAATGCATATTTATTTGTCCTCAAAATCGTGTGTAGGCAACACTATCATCAGCTGTTTGCTACAGAACAAAATAAAATTTGCCGAACTGAACGATGAAGTGTACCTAAGCACCCTCTCCGGCAAAAATATTTTGAGAGCAAATAAAAAGTTATCCGGACAATAAAGGTGAACGCGTCCTTAATTGTCATTTTTATTACAACGCTTTTATCAACTTGCAATGTTGTATGTCCAGACCACCATATACTATAAATATAGCAAAGGTATGTATTTATGGCAAACCTAGTCTAGATATCAACCTCGTCGTAGGTATCATATCAAAGACATACAAAAAACTCTAGAGATAGATGTCGGCTCGCCAGAAGAAGTTAAAAATATGCACTACATACGCTACAGCAGAAATGGACAACACGCCATTTCTTTAAATGAAATTAATTGCTGCTATATTTATGTATGTACATATGTAGCAGAGTTGAGCAAAATTTATTCGAATGACGAATAACAAATGAAAAAATTGTTTTTCTTGTTATTCGTAAATAATAAATAATTTTGGTTATTCAAAAAAAAATTATTCGAATGACGGATAAATTATGTTATTCGTTATTCGAATAATTATTATCTTCATTAATTATTCGAATAACGAATAAAATAATAATAAAACAAGTAATTTATGTATATAGATATGTACATATATTTATGTATAAAATGATAACCGTTTTCGTTGTTGTGATTTAACTCAAACCCCTAGATAGATTTAAATCAAATTTTCGGAGGTTATTCCATGCACATTAAGTCCTATTAAAGGCTACTAGAAAACTCCTTTGTGGCGATGGAGCCGAGTTATTTATAAAAGCTGAAAGCAGTAAGACTCAAGGACACCAGCTCTTGGATATTTTAAAAGTGGCGAATCAGCATGGAAAGTTTCGACCACATCCTTCCAAGAAAGACCACTGTTGGTATATCAATAGTCAAATTTTACATCGAGGATGTTTGGCTCTCCTATAATAGAAAACGCACATCTGTGCTCTTCAGCTTCCTTATATGGACTTTTGTTGGCCTACATGACATAAGACTAGAGGTTGACGCATCGGACCAATGTTGAAGTTGCAAGATCATAGAAGAAGATTACGCACGCTTAGAAAAGATCTCACAAGTGGAAATAAGACCATCGGTAAAGCTCACGACATTGAAAGGAATTTTTTCTTGCATATAGCATCAGAGCGCTATTTTTTTGGCAGAAATATGTGTGAGAAGGGTTCTGCTCTTTAGTTGTTCAACCTAAATTACTTAATTTAAATTAATTAATTTTTACCTTACCCATATTTGGTTTTCAACTCTATTCTTGCATTGGCCAACGCGAATAATCTTATCAGGTGCCGCGAAACCAAAGGGAATGGTATTAGTATTCTTGATAAAATAGTAAACAGAATTCAGCTAACTCACAATCCTTGACAATAGAAATAAAAGTAAAAAGTTGCTCAATGTTTTAAAAATGAGTTTTTATTCATTATTTAAAATAACGAATAAAATAACGAATAAATTATTCGCAAGCAATTTATTCAAGAATAATTTATTCGTGAATAAGCTATCTGCGAATAATTATATTACGGATAAAATTTTATTCGAATAATTATCTAAATAACAATTTATTCGAATAATGCCCAACTCTGATATGTAGGCACATACTAAATGTGAGCAAACAGCATTTTGCTTGCATAGTCTTCTTAATTATTTTAGTATCTATTGCAAAAATTTATACAGACAAGACTAAAAAGTATAAAATAAAAAAAAAAACTTTTTTATGTACCATGCTTTTATAAATGGACTAAAATTAGAAAAAAATATTTCTCAATCCCATAGAACTGGTTTTGATAACTTTTGATTTTGAAATTTTAGCAAAAGCCATTATAAACAATTTATGAGATTGAAGATGAAAAGCATGGGGCGCATGTAATAGGCCTGATTTGAAATTTAAGAGTAATATATGTATGTATGTGGGTATATTAATAACGACCGCTTAAAATCGATCTCAAATTTGTACTTTCGCTGTAGAAATTTTAGGTCTATGTTATGTATGTAGTTTGAATATTGTCAATTAAATCTAATGCTTTGTATTGCATGCGCTCCACGTGTTTCGTTTTCAATCTCATAAATTGTTTATAATGACTTTTGCTAAAATTTCAAAATCAAAAGTTATCAAAACAAATTCTATGGGACTGAGATATATTATTTTATTATTACAACGCATTTATCAACTTGCAATGTTGTATGTTCAGACCGCTTCTAATGTTGTATGTTCAGACCACCATTTATACTAGCTGCATTTTTTTGTAAGCGAGCGACAAAAGATCGCTCAACTCGGGTAAAATTTCCTTTTAGCTACTTAAGCAATCCTGTTGGTAGCTGGCAAGAAAATGTGATTAGTTTAACGGGATTTAGATACAAAAACAAATTTAAATGAGTAATTATGCGAGGTATTTGCGTAATATGTATACTCTTTTAAAATATAAGTCACGTATAAAAGGAAGCAAAAATTTCCCTCTCCACTTTTCCATTAATAATTCACAATAGATCAGTTTTTTCACTTACCAACACTAGCCTTCAGGTCGCGTATTTTTTAACCGACCTGGCTGAGCTCGGATAAATAGCCGAGTTTGTGTTGTTGCTTTGCGTGTATTTCGTGATTTAAGCGAGTGTTCTTTTGTAGCTCGGTTGCAAAAGAATGCACCTACCATAAATGTAGCAAACCTATTTATGGAAAATTCTAGATATCAACCTAGTCTAGATATCAACCTCGTTGTAGGCATCATATCAAGGAGATATAATTAGAAGACTCTAGATGTCGCCCCGCCAGAAGAAGTTAAATATTGCGCCTAAATATATGCACTATTTATATACATCAGAGCGGAAATGGACGACCCGCCATTTCTTTAAATAAAATAAAAGCTCTGATCCAGTACACCATGAGCTTACAGGATCTTACACGAACTTGCAGGAAGTTGCAGGAAAAATGTTCCTGTACTCCAAAATCCTCCAAAATCCTGTAAATGAGAGCGACTTTTGGAGAGTTGTGTAGAGAATGAAGTTGCAAGATTTTAACCGAACTTTTTCTTCTGGTAAAATCATGAAAAGTGTCAAGCAATCACTGGTTGACGTTTTTACAGGAAAAATGGTTTTTTGTTCCCGTACTTTTTGTTCTTACTCACTTTTTACTCTCACTTCAGAGAGTAATTTTGCTGCTTGTTTACAGAATTTTTCACGAAAAGTATTGGATCAGAGCTAAACTGCTGCTATATGTATGTATGTACATATGTATGTTTATACCAAATGTGAGCAACCAACATTGCGCTTGCATAGTCTTCTGTTCTCTTTCACTGCAAGTTGAATTGTTTTAATATCTATTGCAAAATTTTGTACAGACAAGACTAAAAAGTAGAAAATAAATAAAATAAGAAAAAACTTTTAAATATACAGTGCTTTTATAAATGGACTAAAAAGTAGAAAATAATATTTCTCAGTCCCACAGAATTTGTTTTGATAACTTTTTATTTTGAAATTTTAGCAAAAGTCATTATAAACAATTAATTACATTGAAAATGAAAAGCGTGGGACGCATGTAATACACTTGATTTGATATGAAAAGTAACATATGTATGTATGTGGGCATATGAATAACGGTGCACTTGTATATCGTTTGACACTAAACGTAAATTTATGAGATGCACAATTCTTAGCAAAACATATCGTTAATTATATCGTTACCATGTTTCTTCAAATCAGTCTCAGAATTATTTGAAACTATGTTTGCTGGGTTTTTCCATGCCGGCGCGTCAACACTGATAGCGTCGCGTGTTCGTTTTTTGTGGCTGTTGCTTGTGTGTGTTGTGGGGGTTGCAAGGCGTATTCATATAAGGTGGTAGCGGTAGTACAAAAACAAAAACTAACATGTATTTTGTTTTCGCTTTCGGTACACAAATGTCAAATTTCAGCTATTCTTCGCTCAAGGAGGAAGAGGGAAAGAAAATGCCAACACTTTTTTTTCGCACTCACTCATAAGGAGTTTTCACATATGTGTACCGAGGCGAATTAAAGCATCCCTTCTGGCAACACCACCTTATATGAATTCGCCTTGGGTGGTTGCTAGGGCCCTTTCTCCACAGGAAAACACTGATGTCGTGATAACCATGTCACAAAATATATATCCAATGGAGACCGCCTACTTCTTATGGGCTGCAAAATATGTTAGCGCTTATTGCTTGACATCTATTGCAAGCAATTTGATAGCTTGACAGCCATATTTTCATTTGAAAGAAAGTTTGCTGGTGGTAATAACATTTATTTCATTTCATTTATTTGTTTCTTTAAGTACATTAGCGCATTAAGAATTAATCTTTTATTGCGCAAAACAAATAACAGAATACACATATATGCATTAAAATAAAATAAAAATTACAATTATATAAATAAAGTTATGTATGCATATTTTAATATTAACTTAGAAAAGCCAAATAAAAAATTTATGACCACCTTATCATGCGACTTAACTGGAAAAATAATCAAAGATAAATTTTTTTAAATTACTTTCACGCAGTGAGTTCTTTAGAGACAGTGGAAGGGAGTTCCAAAGTCTAACACCGTTAACAAAAAAAGTCTTGAAAGGCCTAAGTAATTAAATTTTGGCAATATCAAATTAAAGAAGCGTGAGCTTTTGAAAAACTTAAGCTTTTCATATGGATATTCCGGATTTTTTATAAACAAGCAATTTGAACATAAAAATACAATTACGAGCTTTTATATATATTGTGTCACAGCCAAGTATTGAGTTTCTAAAGGTACATAGATATATGGTAATATTTCTTCAATCCACATACACACTTAGTCGCTTGGTTGAATGCAACATCGAGTTTGTGCAGGCAATGAAAGTCCAGTTTGCTGTACACTAAGTATGTAAGTAATAAGGGGAACAATTGTGCTTAAATCCAGCTTCGTTTTCGTGCCTAAAGGTACGAAAGGCAGGGATTCTCTCAGGCAACGCAAGGTATAGTATATTTTACTCACGACTTCATTGACGTAGTCCTCACAAGTCATCCTAGAATTAATAACAAAACCCAAGTTTCTCACTTTGTTGACTAATTGAAGCTATGTAGAACCAATATAAAGGTGAGGAATATCAGAAACTTGGATTTTATAATTGCAAATTGGGAGTACATACGATTTTAGAGCATTGAGGCTGAGAAGGCTTTCAACAGACCACTCAAGAAGCGCGCGCAAGTCCTCATTAAGCTTAAGTGTTGTGTCTTGGACCATGCTGATATGGTTAGATATATAAAGTTGAACGTCATCGGCGTAGGCGTGCATGCGAACGTGTGAGCATGTTTTGAAAATACCATTGATAAAAATGCTGAAGAGGAACCCTGCACAGAGCCTTGAGGTAATCCAGAGCATGTGAAGGCCAATTCACAGATAACTGTTTAGAATAATAATAATAATAGATTGTTGATGATAAATAAAATAAAATAAAAAACTGTTTAATATACAACGCTTTTATAAATGGACTAAAAAGTAGAAAATAATATTTCTCAGTCCCACAGAATTTGTTTTGATAAGTTTTGATTTTGAAATTTTAGCAAGTCATTATAAACAATTAATGACATTGAAAACGAAAAACGTGGAGCGCATGCAGTACAAAGCATTCGATTTCATTGACAACAGTCAAACTACATAACATTCCACAGCGAAAGTACAAATTTGAGATCGATTTTAAGCGGTCGTTATTCATATGCCCACATACATACATATGTTACTTTTCATATCAATTCAAGTGTATTACATGCGCCCCACGCTTTTCATTTTCAATGTCATTACTTGTTTATAATGACTTTTGCTAAAATTTCAAAATCAAAAGTTATCAAAACAAATTCTGTGGGACTGAGAAATATTATTTTCTACTTTTTAGTCCATTTATAAAAGCGTTGTATATTAAAAAGTTTTTTAAATTTTATTTATTTTCTACTTTTTAGTCTTGTCTGTACAAAATTTTGCAATAGATATTAAAATAATTCAACTTGCAGTGAAAGAGAACAGAAGACTATGAAAGCACAATGTTGTGCTCACATTTAGTATAAACATACCCAGTAGCAAATGGTAATTGCTCGGAAATGAATGTGTAATATGTTATGGTACGCATACATCGGGAGCAGCAGTGAGTGCAGGCGGCATGACACAATGGGGTGCACTGTGGCTAGTCATGTCGGCTGGCCGGGTTCTTGCCTCACTACTGTTCCCTGCGCCATAGCAGAGAAAAGTCATGCCTGTCAAACATCCCAACGGACGGACACACAACAATTCAAAAAATTCAAAAAATTACAAAAAATCAGCAGCCCCATTATCAAAGTCCCCACATGCCTTCCTAAATAATGAGTCGAACCAACATTCCCATTTTATATAACAAATTTATTTACTATAATTCATTTTTCTTAACTCTAAATTAATCCTATTTCTTAAATCTATTTCCTAACATCTACTAAAAGGTGAGTATACTTATGTAATTATGTAGGTGGTATTGTCTTAAGTCTAAGGTAAGTAAGTATAATGAAGTAAGTACAAGTAAATATTTTAAGGTAAGTCTAAGGTACTAAACTTAAGAAATTTATCAAGGGGAATTAAGTCAAGCAGGTAAGTAAAGTCCGGTATGTATGTAACTAAGGTAAGTATGGCAGGTATATCTAAGGTAAGTCAGGTAAGTAGCTCTTCATGTGAGTATAACCAAAGAAAATGTATATTAAGTTAAGCATATATTTAATCTAAGGCTAAGTAAGATTTAAGTTCTTATTCCTCCTAATTTATTATATTTGTCGGTGTTAATTTCGTTTCTATATTTTTTTCTCTCCTTTGTTTTTAGTTTTATGTAATTGGTATAGTTATTATTATTTATTTATATTGTTATTAAGGTTACGTTCTCTGTTATACAGTGGCCATTTGTTGTTATGATTTGTACTGTTTGGTTAGTATTTTAATTAAATTTTTACAAAATTTTATTTTTTTTAGTTATTTTATTTATATATTTTCTTTTTATTTTAATTTAATTCATTTCAAGTCGATTAAACTCAGTTTTGTTTATTTTAATTTAATTTAATCTAATTTTAATTTAGTTCATTTGAATTTACGTATATATTACTTCGCTTTATTATTATTCAAAAGTTGTTATTATTTATTCATTCATTTGAATTAAGTAAATTCTGTTAAATTGTAGTTTGGTTTTATTTTATTTCAGTACCGAGGCGAATTAAAGCATCCCTTCTGGCAACACCACCTTATAT
>NW_023458563.1:8959444-8961615 GCF_013731165.1 Rhagoletis pomonella
GGTGAGTCCTTCGGGCCTAAAAATCTCTTACTAAATCAAATTTTTTTAAAGAAATTTAAATAAGCAAAAAAATAAATAAAAAATAAATAAAAAAATTTGTAAAACAAAACAAGGAAGAAACTAAAATTAAAAAAAAAATTAGAACCTTTGGGAAAAAAAACTAAGAAATTAAAGTAACCTTAAAATTATTAAAAGAAGAAACGGAATTGAGTTTGTAGAGATAGATTACCTAAATCAGGGAATTAGGTAAAGAAACAAAATCTAACTAATATTGAAAAAGGGGCTATTCGCATTGTATGTATGTATATGCAGTGCCTTAAAGAAATTTATACACACGTACATACAATGTATGTAGCAATGTAGGTGATTATAGGTGTGTAACATATACGGGTACATGCATGCATGCATAGTTATTACATACATATCTGAAAGAAAAACCCTAACTCGATATAGGAAAGGGTATAACTCCTAAAGGAAAACACAGACATAGCACATTAGTACTTAGGAGGGTAAGTTTGAAAATTAACTAAATTAATAATAGACTAAGATAAATAATACAAAGCGAAGGGAAGCGACCTATAAGCTTAAATGATATAGATCTATAATGAACTATTCTAATACTAAATAAACCGAAATAAAATAAAACCAAACTACTATTTAACAGAATTTACTTAATTCAAATGAATGAATAAATAATAACAACTTTTGAATAACAATAAAACGAAGTAATATATACGTAAATTCAAATGAACTAAATTAAAATTAGATTAAATTAAATTAAAAGAAATTAAACTGAGTTTAATCGACTTGAAATGCATTAAATTAAAATAAAAAGAAAATATATAAATAGAATAACTAAAAAAAATAAAATTTTGTAAAAATTCAACTAAAATATTTCTAACTAACCAAACATTACAAATCATAACAACAAATGGCCACTGTATAACAGAGAACGTAACCTTAATAACAATATAAATAAATAATAATAACTATACCAATTACATAAAACTAAAAACAAAGGAGAGAAAAAAATAAAGAAACGAAATTTACACCGACAAATATAATAAATTAGGAAGAATAAGAACTTAAAACTTACTTAGCCTTAGATTAAATATATGCTTAAATTAATATGCATTTTCTTTGGTTATACTCACCTGAAGAGCTACTTACCGGACTTACCTTAGATATACCTGCCGGACTTACCTTACTTACATACATACCGGACTTTACTTACCTGCTTGACTTAATTCCCCTTGATAAATTTCTTAAGTTTAGTACCTTAGACTTACCTTAAAATATTTACTTGTACTTATTTCATTATACTTACTTACCCTAGACTTAAGACAATACCACCTACATAATTACATAAGTATACTCACCTCTTAGTAGATGTTAGGAAATAGATTTAAGAAATAGGATTAATTTAGAGTTAAGAAAAATGAATTTTAGTAAATAAATTTGTTATATAAGATGGGAATGCTGATTCGATTCATTATTTAGGAAGGCATGTAGGGACTTTGATAATGGGGCTGCTGATATTAGGGTGCGCCAGAAGCCACGGTTGAGGGTGGGCCAGCACCAGGCACCACAATGCCAGCGGTGGTGCCTCATATTCGGCCTTAGTTTTTTTTGTTTTGGTTCATTTCTTATTTCAGTTTTAGTTTGGATTCTGCTTTCTTTTGATTTTTCAGTTTATTTTAAATGTTTTAAATTATTGTTCTTTTTCCAGCTTTTTTTGTTTTGTAACGGATTTTTTGTAATTTTTTGAATTTTTGAATTGTTGTGTGTCCGTCCGTTGGGATGTTTGACAGGCATGACTTTTCTCTGCTATGGCGCAGGGAACAGTAGTGAGGCAAGAACCCCGCCCAGCCAACATGACTAGCCACAGTGCACCCCATTGTGTCATGCCGCCTGCACTCACTGCTGCTCCCGATGTATGCGTACCATAACAATATGCTCCACAAAATGCTTTTAAAATTATAAGCCATAAGATATGCTTTTAAATTTCGTTTATGTAGTATGTGCATGCCCAAAAATACCTTTAACTTTATTTGCAGCACCTAAAATGTTCTCAATTTCATAAAAGTGTATATACATAAATATTTATGTCAATGTTATTGTGGCTTGTTAACATTTTATTTTTAATATTTTTATTGAGCTTTGTACCACGA
>NW_023458563.1:8961715-8963455 GCF_013731165.1 Rhagoletis pomonella
CACACAAACGCTTGTGCAGAAGTCCTATATGGTGTGTTGCTGAAATTGTTAAATTTACATCTATTTTTATAACTTGCAAGTAATGTACGTTCTTTTGTTTTATCCATTCCATTTTGGTTTTCATTTTTTATTACCGCCCACAATATTCTGCCTTATCCTGAGTTTCGCCCTAAATGGTTCATCCGCCCATAGTAAATACATGGAAACCAAAAGTTGAAAAGTGAACCGGTTCGGAAAAAAATGAAACTCATGATAAGGCTGATGACATTTAGAAGCTGTCAAATTTTACCTAGCACATGAGCTAGATAAAATTCTGACGTTCGTATTCACCACAAAACTGTCAAACTAGTAAACTTTTTTTTGGTTGCGGTTAAGTCCGGGGAAAAAAAAATACTTGCAAAGGAGTCACGCAACCCTGGATTTTTTTTGATATTCTTCCTTGCACTGCGGCAAATTCCATTCGGAAGAGTGTACAGAACTATTACAAATGACGCAGTGCCCGTTATTCATCCAAATGGAATATTCCCGCAATGCAGGGTATAAAAACCTGATGGTAACCCCACAGTCGGCCATTAGCAAAATCGTTTTGATAAACTCGGATCGGTCAACTAGCGAAGCAAACGAAAAGTGACACGTTTTTCTAAAAACAAAATTTGGAACAAAAAAAAAAGAGAATTCATTAAAAATAATTAAAAAAGAATATGAACAATAGTGCTAGTAAAGTGAAGAAAAGGGGAAAGAAAATCAAACCCTACAGTGATAAGTGGAAAAAAAGCCTAAAATAAAATAAGCCACTGGGTGGAGGGCATCCATACCATCATCCAGTACCCAAATTGTAAGGAAGGCTCAGGTACAGAGACCCATCACCAACTACAAGCACCGATCCCGCCAAACGACCACCAGTAGCTTCCTCAGCAGCCGAAATCAAGGTAAGTCTTCTTTAATACAAATAACCATAAGTTGTGTAATGAGCTGCTCTGGGTGCTCCGGGAGGATTTCCTCGCTCCAAAGCACTTTACCTTAGTTGAGAGCATGATTTTCTGCTCCAGCTTCTTATTTGAATGAAGTAACTTGGAGCAAGCAAACACACACGTATACTGTACAATTGACGGCATGGACGAATCCAGTGTCGAACAGTCAAGGGGGTTTTGGTTATTTGTACAATGATTTTGGGGTGCTGTGGGCAAACGCGCGACCCAAATCCAAAATTTTAACATACACGTATAGGCAAGGAACTCAACTTCAAACTAAAACTAAAATTCAGTGTTTTTTTGCAGCTATTCCATCCGACTCAACAACCGCGGAGCGGCACCAACAACACCAACAGCAACCGGGGTGAGCACCCGGGTAACCAGCGCGGCCAAAGAGCGGCATAAAAGCGACCGCCTAAGGAGCGGCACCAGCAACAGCAAAAGCGGCAACCCAGCGCGCCAAGGCCCAAAGAGCGGCAACTCCAGCGATCCGCCTAGGGAGCGGCAACACAGCAACCGCCTCAAAGAGCGGCAACACCAGCGAACCGCCAGGGAGCGGCACCAACGACCGCCAAGGAGCGACACCAGCAGCAACAACAACAGCAACCGGGGTGAGCACCCGGGTCCACACAGCGAACCGCCCGAGCGGCACCTTAGCAACCGGGGTAAGCACCCGGACAGCAGCAACCCCCCAAAGGAGCGGCAACACAGCGACCGCCAATAAGCGACACCAAGCAACCGCCAGCGCGGCACACCAGCGACCGCCCAA
>NW_023458563.1:8963555-9000294 GCF_013731165.1 Rhagoletis pomonella
AATTTCAGCAACACACCATATAGGACTTCTGCACAAGCGTTTGTGTGTATTTGTTTTTTTTTCCCCCAACTGTCAAAATTTTTCCTTGCGTTTTCAATTTATTCGAACACCATGCAGAAAAATTTACCGATTGCCACTGGCTCTATATCAGAATATAGATAATGTGCCGCCAGAACGCTTTAGTACAAGGAAAACGTAGCTGTCAAACTACCAAGGCACCGCAATGGATGCCAAAATACAAGCCCTGATATATATTGCTCTTATGTTCTAATATATGTGTCAAGATATAAACTCCGTCCTGTGACGACGCCAGTTACAGACAGCTGTCACAACTATCACTAGCCTCCGCTGGAAAGCGCTTATTAACCGAAAATTCTACCTTCGACTCGACTGTCATCGATATTAATAATGATATCTTTATGAATCGCTTCTTGGTGAAATGCACCATTGGATTTCAAAGTAAGAAATAATATGACAGTTTACAAAAAGGTAGACAAACAGACCTGCAGGAGCTAGTGACAATCAAGCGTCAAAATGGCAGACCTTCCATGCGGTTTTAGCGTTGCCGTACACTCTAGAAAAAATATGAGATGGTGAAATTTCTGACATGCTACCGGGTGAGCTATATGCCGAAGAATAAAGTATTTATATTTTGTGCGGCGAACAGTAACCCATAACAAACCTGCTTCACTTCCCGACTCGTCACAGAAGCGAAAGGGAAAAAGGGTTAACTGTCTTCGAAAGGCGTCCGCAAGAGAGTTAGGTGGTACAATCACAAGAACGTGGGGCACGACTCACCCCTGAGATATAGAGTCTCAGAAAAAAAAAGTCTTTAGCCGGGCAAAAAAAAAAATAACACCCCGTAGTTACGTCAGGTGGCGGTTAGGGTTCGTCCGACTCAGTATGGGTAATCTAATAAGTTAGGTTTGATCTTACGAAAACACCGAAGTCAACGCATTTACTATATTCCGCGTCAGTATTCGCTTGTAATGCTGGGTGGACTCGTTATTGTATAGCCGATCTCTGGAGCAATAGGTCTACTGATCTGGTTAATACTGAGTCGGGTCCTATAATTCTTGTATTCGTAAATCAATGAATTTAATGTTTTAAAAGGTTCAATCTGAGGATTTAGTAAGTCAGGGTGATTTATAGTAATACTGGTAAGAAATTTAGGGTAGGGTCAGAGTTTACCCAGTAAATTCGGATTAAAACTCAACCTGGTTGTATAATCAGTTCAGATTGAATTAGCGTTCTTTTCGAAATGTTTGAGTCCGAATTACACCGAGTGAACTCTGGGAAAATTTCAAGTCCGGTGTTGCGGTGGTTCTCTATTGTTTTAGGCCAGAGAAGCCTACCCCCCAAAGTTCCGAACTTAGTCGATCTTTACACCCTGCGCCCCACTAGTTCAACACCGCTAAGAAGAACACAGGGCATGCTGTTTTGAAAATGACACTTGGCCGCGAATTTATAGCCGTCCGGCGGCTGGGAAAAACGTGTATACATTTATTTTGTTTCCTATTCATTATGGCTTTGCGGCCCAAGAGACATTTTCTTAAAGGAGAACTCGTCAAAACTCCGAAAGCATTAGACATTTTGATAAGGAGAACTCGTCAAAACTCCTAAAAGACAATCCTAATGGGAGTGCGGATTGTCAGGCAGTTCACGACTCCCGGTGGGAGCGCGCGTGAACGTCCTTTGAATATAGATGCTCGGGGAGGATACTGGGCGGTTTGTCCCCGACCGCCAAAGCCCCCAGTGAAAAGGACAGTGCGAGAAAAAAAGATACTCTATTCACATTCGTTGGCTAGAGTTAGCCACCCCCCCAATTGCCGAACTTAGTCGGTGTTCACAGTACGGCCCCTCCGCTAGTCCAGCAGCTCATTTCTGTTCCGATCCTCTACCTGGGCGAATTCATATATGAACTCGCCGCCTTGTTCTATGTCTAATGAGTAGTAGAGAATGACGTATAAATATTCTCTACCCGCAGAGAAATGATCGGTAGGGAAGAGTTACAGAAGAGAGTTACAGCCCTACATGATTTAGCTTCGAGGAAAAGCCATGCAAAGTTGGACCCCGGGCAGTCTGCGGGCGGTCAAGGTTTTACCCTATCGCTAAGTTTAATATTTGAAACAACGTGTATATATAAAAATTTTAGGAAAACGTGATTATTAATATTGAAAAAAACTACTTTACTTTCGGATCGCTCTTCGTGACGGATGACATTGTCACGGCCGGATGTCAGATGCATGGAACCCACCGATCGGTTTGCCATTCAAGTCCTCTAAATCGTACAAAGCATTGCCTACCTTTCGCAGAACACGACACTTGATAAGAGCGAAGTTTTTCCGGAATACTTCTTGTCCTTCCCGGTAATTCACAAACCGCGTACGTTTGTTGTACGTGTTCGCTGCCCTGTCTTGCGCTAGCTCAAGGCTCTTTCGTATGTGTTCGCGAATGTTTGCTAACTTGTCAGCTCGGCTTGTAATCGGGACTGCGTCTTGTCTTAGGCTACCCAGTTTCTCCAGGAGATTATAGGCTGACGCATGTTGTATCATATTTTGTCCGAATAACGCGTAGTAAGGCGAGCTCTGAATCGACGTATGGTAATCGCTTCTTAAAACTGACAGAATTTCGGGTATATGTCTGTCCCAGTCCATGTGATCCTGTTTGTCCTTCAGAAATATCCTTACTTTCGAAACAATCTCTCTGTTCACTCGTTCAGAGGCGTTAGCCTGCGGTGAGTATAACCCCGTCTTAATGTGAACAACCCCATAGTTTTCAAAAAACTGCATCTCCTTCGAAACGAATTGCTTCCCGTTATCACTATGAAGGAATTGAGGGACCCCGAAAGCTGGAAAAATCTCTGGACTAAAGAAGCTAATTACGTTTGCCGACGTCGCGTTTTGCATCGCCTTCAAAAATGGTTGGTTGTCTTCACCTGCTTCGCTACCAGTTACACCAACAAAAAAAGTTTGTATCATGCCTGTGTGAATAGAAAGGGAGACCGAAAAACAAAGAAGAGAAAAAAGGGTGCCTGTCCAGTCAGGTTGAGTCTCCCACCCACTTCAACGCAGTCCTGCGTGAATCCTTGGGCACCGCTTTGACTCCTATCACCGAGCGATGCCCCCTTACCTGACTTGGGTTCGTCTGTCAGCAGTCAGTTATCCAACGTCCGTCATTTCACCTAGTCATCACTCCCACGTCCCCTCTGTTGCACAAGTGCAACACCCACACCAAAGACTTGTAGTTTAACCCCTCATTACTGCCATTACATCCGTCTCAACCACTTAGATTCATCTTGTACACACAAAATTTTATTTAGTATGTATTCCCTTAATCTAATACAATATAATTCACTTTTAATTAGTTCATTGAATTAAACTAGAAAAAAAAGCTCAAGTAAAGCGCATGAAAAATAAACTAAGAAAAATAACACTACAAATACTATCGCATTCGAAATTACTTGTAAATTCAAATAAAGCAAAAGTAACTAAACAAAATATCAACCGACCTAACCAAAATTATTATTTAATGACCTACCACAATTCAACTAGTGGAAACATCAATTTGTATTACCGTGACCATATGGTAAGCTCATTGCATATATTTAAACCTATATATGTATGTATGCTTATATACACATATATATTTACCAGAAGAAAACAAAATAAATAATTACAACTGAATATATATGTATGTGGAGTACTTTTTTGAATATATACGTGCAAAGAAGTAGCAAAAAGAACAAAAACACACTCACCTGGTCACTCCCGCGATGTTGGTACCAGCATGCGTAGAGAACCTGTGGGAAATGTCATTAACAGCGTACCTATATACATACATATAAATTTAGCATCCACCTCCTAAGCAGAGGTTCAATGAATTTAGTTAATTGGCACCGCGATCACTCACTCGTAATTCGGGCGGCGAGTGGGTCACTCTCAGCGGCCAATATTAGCGAATTAACTTGCATGCAAAACGTGATTCAGAAAAAAAAAAAAACATCAGAACAAGCTAAAATTGACACGCGGTCCAACTAAAAATTTTAATTAAAAAAAACTATAATAAATAAAATAAAATAAAAGTGTAGAAGTGAGCCGGCATCTAAATCATGTCAATACATGAACGGTGGAAATTTAACGTAAGAAAAACTGGAGGAAATGCGAGCATAAAAAAACAAAGGAAACCAAAACCGGATAAAACAGCAAAATGATCCACGTGTGTGGATCCATGAGTAAGTAATTATGTGAAAAAAAGCGATACCAAAAAAATGTTTAGTTCCTCGAAATGCGTAAAAAAAGAATTCTAAGCGACTCAATTAATTCAAATAGTGATCAGAAAAAAAATTAAGGAAATAAAAATTACTTAAACTAGAATCAAAAATATAATCTGCCGCTCTGCTCCGCCGCTGGTGTTGACGTTGACGGTGACGTCTGCGCTGTTGGCGTTCAGCCGCTGCACCCGGCTCTATCGCTGCTCCGCTTTTCCTGTCCTTCACTGGACATTCGCCTCGTCGCTCACGCTCTCCCTCGTCGCTTACTTATGCTCTCCCTCGTCGTTTATGCTCTGAGCGGTTTCAAGCCATTTATTGGAAGTCGCTTTTCGGACTGGCAAAGTGGAGCCGGACTCTCAATATGTGGAAGCTGTTCAGTTTTTATGTACTTCGTGGTTTTACATATGTTCCCCGTATTGCCTTTTTCCATGTACCTCGGTCATCGTCCTCTTTGTACATGTGTATGTGAAATATATGTTGCTCTCACTATGCATAGATATCATACATATGGCCGAGGTTGGTTGTGCGCTTTCCGGCTGCTGGCGTAACTCCAGATTTGCAAGTTTTACGCCCCTTGCTTACTCCTGCCACAGGTCTGTAAATGTATGACATCAAATTAGCGATTTCTTTACATACTATACTTATGTACAGAAATTCCTTAAGCACACAAGTGAAAAATTATTAGTCGCACATATACATACATACATACATGTATATGCATGCACTTATGTATGTGCTTGTCCGTTTAATTTCGTTTCGATTGATTTATATGTATGTACGTTTATTGGTTCTTGTATTTTCAAGCACCTACACACATACGATCTTTTTTAATTTCTTTTTAATGATTTATTTTGGTTTAATGCAAATTTTATTTTATTATAATTTAGAATTGGATTTACATAGTGTAATAAACTTTATTTGAATTGCCCTTTTCTGGTACTTTAATTGAAATTCTTATAACTCAACTTAATTACATTTATATTTAGATTCATTTTATTTCAATTTTATTTATTTTTCTATCCATCTTATTTTAATTCTAATTTATTTTAAATATAATTTTAATTCAGTTTTATAGAATTCAATTCGACTTCATTTAACTCAATTCATTGCGAAATAAACGTACTTTTCTTCACAGTTGTTCACTTTCACTCTTAAGGATTAGGGATTTATTTGATTTTTATTTGTTTAAACAAAAGTTATAAAAACATGCAGTTACTAGTTCAGTTGGGCTTACCAGTAGCAGGACACAAAACGGGCCTTTTTCACGATCCCGTAGGCGATTCCGCTGAAATGGCTTTGATTGCTAACTTTAATTTATTTTTTTGTAGCACACAGAATTAGTACCTATCACTTCCACTCACTTTAAGGGAAACTTTTCGATTGATTTTACATACCAGTTAATTTGGCGATCGTGCCCCGAAGCGTAGTTATAAGAAAACTACATTCTGCTTTCACTCAAAACTACACCCACACACTTGTACCCATTCACACACGGATACACACGCTCGCCGCTGCACCCACGCATACGTGCGCGCAAGCACCCTTTCATATATGTTGCGCAACATGTATGGATACGCGGTTGAGATACATTTTGCGGAAAGTTGCCGGCAGTATACTTGCAACCTAAAGCTGCGTTACAAGGTGTATGTTCTTTGCCATTTGCGGCCAAAAATATTTCTGCCGAACACGCTCTAAAGTCTTCTGCCAACCTCCATGGTAACTAGCATTGGAATCGTGTGAACATTTGATTGCGAGCTCCGTCAGCCCTTCCGGTAACCACAAACGCCAGAGCGAATCCTCTTCCTCTTCCACACCTCTTCGAAAAATCACTCTGTTGTAAACTATATTTTCGACTATGCGTAGATCGGGTAACCCTTCTTGTTTTTAATTGTTCCGGCACAACATTTAAAGAACCTTTGCGATGCTCTATCATAAAGTTGTATCGTTGCAATAGAAGCGACCATCTTGCCAGCCTGAGGCTCAAGTCTTTTTGTGTCATTAGCCACTTGAGACTTGAATGGTCAGTAATTATTCGAAAAGGCAATCCTTCAATATATGGTCTGAAACACTTGACGCTAACTATTGCGGTGAGGCATTCCAGCTCGGTGACCGTATAATTCCGCTGAGCATTATTAAGCTTCTTCGATACGAAAGCTATGGGATGCTCTGCCCCTTCCTCATCGAGCTGGAATAACACGCCTCCTACCCCTATTTTGGATGCATCACATTGAATCACGTATTATTTACTAAAATCGGGTTGTGCCAGGACAGGCGCTGAAAAGAGTGCTACTTTAAGTTTACCAAATGCTTCAACTGCCTCAGGAGTTAATTTAAATTGACCAGGTGACTTTCGAAGGCAATCTGTCATTGGACCAGCCAAATCTGCAAAGTTGGTAATAAACGACCTGTACCAATTTTCCATTCCTATAAACCTGCGAACCTGACGAGGAGACTTGGGAATAGGAAAATCCTTTATGGCTTCTATTTTGCCTGGGTCTACCTTCAAACAACCATTCCCTATCAAGTACCCGAGATACTGAATTTCCTTCTGGCAGAACTTGCTCTTCTTTACGTTGATAGTGAGTCCCGCATCCCGTAAGCATTTCGCCACTTCCTTCAGCAGTTCCAAATGGTCTTCAAAGTTTGAGCTGCACCATCATATCATCCAGGTAGACGAAGACGTTCTCTCTTAACCGTGAAGGAATAGCCTTATCCATCAGCCGACTCATTGTTTGTGGTCCGTTGCACAGGCCAAAAGGCATTACTTTAAAGTGGTACAATGGCTTTCCTGGAACCGCAAATGCCGTATTTTCCTTAGACGATTCCGTTAATTTGATTTGGAAGAAAGCATCCTTCAAATCAATACCACTTATAAAGTATGTATCCTTTAACCTGCTCAACAGCCCATTAATATGGGGCAACGGATACGAGTCCTTCTTGGTGACCGCGTTCACCTTCCTGGAATCTATGCACAGCCTGACTTTGCCTGGTTTCCGGACTAGTACCACTGGACTACACCATGGTGAATTCGATTCCTCAATCACTCCCATCTTGAGTAGCCTTTCAATTTCGCTATAGGCTTCCGCCTGCCTGGGTGGTGAAAGAGGAAATTGCTTGCTTTTAATTGGCACTGCATCACCCGTGTCTATATGGTGAGTCACTAACCTGGTTTGACCTAGTCCTAGCTTTTGGAACGAGGGAAACTCCTGAACAACCTTTTGCAATGCTATCTTCTGATCTGGTGTGAGCTGATGGAAGTTTGGCTCATCCTTATTTGGAAAATCTAAACAAGAAACGGTTGGAAATACATCGGATATTTTAAATGGTTTCTCTTTAGGAAATCTTCGCATCCGTTTCCAAGAATGGAAACGTTTTCTCCGGAATCTAATAAACCCACTACGAAACTATCGTGTATTTTAATCTTTTCTAGCGGTCGTTCGTCTGGCGTTATAAGAATTTTAGTGCTTTGCAAAAGTTTTCGCATATTTACTCGGCTAGAATATCTCTTCCTACACTGAAGAATATTTTCTGAAACTACAAGTTTTGGTTCTACTTCGAAAATATCCGCCCTTATCCGTTTATAATCCTGCTCTCTTTGCTCTAAACTAACTGGGAATTGAGTCTGGCATGCCACATCCCTACGTGAAGGCCTAAGAATTCGAGCCTGCAGAGGATTGGCTGTAGAAGAAAACATACACTCGCAATCAGAACTATCGGAACTATCTGGTAAAGTTATGATGACCCTAGGCGAAACTCTCGAGGGACTGGTACTACTCTCCGAACTACTGACATCTCCATGCAAACGAACGGTTCTGGCTGAGGCTGACTTACTTTTTGGTTTAGTACAGGTGGCTGCTTCTCCTGTACTCCCTGCTTGGGGGGCTAGGGTGTCGAACGAGAATCCCCGATTGCCTTCTCGCTCGGGTTCCGGTTTCCCTGTCGTCGATGATCTCGGGGGCACCTTGGAGTGACCACCCCCTTCTGTCCACACTTGAAGCAGAACACGTTCCGTATCGCTTCCTCGCAATAGATGTAAGAATGTCCCTTCTTGTCACAGTTCCAGCACTGTATTCCTGAGTAGTCCGGTTTCCTAGTCCTCTGGAAAATTTAGCGCTTCCACTTGCGGATCAACTTCTCCATCCATTCCTCCTGTCCATTCATCCGGTGTGATAGCCAAGGTTTCGTTGACATGCCGCCCTGAATAGTTCGGTACCAGGCTCCTGGTCTGCTTCAAGATCTGTTCGCCTTTCCTAGCAACGTCACGTAGGTCATGTAAAGTTTGCGCACCAGCATTGAAAAGCATCAACTTCAGGCTGCTGTTAACGTTCCTCTTCAATATGTCCATCAAGAGGTTCTCCGACATCGGCTCCCTTAGTCTAGCGTTCAAGGCTAATATATCTGTATGAAACGTATCATACGTTTCATTAGCCTTCTGACGACGCATTGAGATCTCCATCATGATCTCATGGTCACTTTTTAAGGTGCCGAATTCCCGCTTGATAGAGTAGCACAAGAAGGGATAAGTCACATCTGGATTCTGCTTAGTGAACAACCAATACCATTCCTCAGCTCGCCCTGACAAAAATAGGTGGAAACTTGCCATCAACTGCTCATCTGTACATGCGTGCGCTCACACAACGTATTGAGTTTAAAAAGAAAGTCTGAAACGCTACCGGTGCCGTCATCGGATACCTTCCAATCCTGTGGCTTAATGACAATATTAGTAGTGAAATTTGGTCGGTTATTCAAAGTGGCTTGTGTCGGATTGCGTCCGATAGAAGCAAAGTCCTTAGGGCCATTGGGTGCAGTGTGAAATGCAGTTACCACTGCACTTAATGCGTTCATATTTTCCCGCATTGTTCTCATTTCAGCTCTCATTTCTTCTTGCGAAGTACGTAAGAGCTGATGAAGCACTCCTACCCACGAATCTCCTGCAGACGCTCCGCCATTAGAACGCCTACTTCTATCTTCTGCAATACCTTCACCAAAACCGGTATTCCCTGGCAAAGACCTATCATTTTCCTGTCTTCCCGAGAGCATAGTCATGGAGGTAGCGGAAACATTCTGGACCGAAGTCCCAGGTGGTGAGGTGTCAAGTAAATTTGAACTTTGACGGCTATGAACTTTAAGTCCCGGAGCGGGATTGGCCATCGGAATTGGAGGCGGAACTCCTCCCGTATGGTCAGCAATAGGTGAATGCATCACCAGAGGATTAGTTGCTGGCATAGCAGGAGTGTTATTTCTCCCGGCCCCTCTTGACTTAACGCCGCTACCTCTCACCGAGCTACTGCGCGTAAACCTTTGCTGCTCTTCCATACAGCAAATCAACTGCAATTGGGAAATCAAGAAATCTGACGCTGGAGGTCAAAACAAGTTCTAATTCTAAGTCTAGAATAGGTGCTGAAGATTTGGCTATCCCAAAGCTCAAACCAAAATCCGAAAATCCGGGAAAATTTGCTTAGTTAAATTAGGCTTGCTTTCTTAGCTTAAGCCGAAAGAACGTCCGAGTGAAAAATTTTTAAATAAAATAAAAAATCGCAAGATTTAACCGAGTGGCGCGATACTGCCGTGCCTGATACCGGAAATTAAAAAAAAATCGGAAATATCAAAATGTATTCAACACGCAAAAATCAAAAAAAAATCAATTAAAATATAGTTAGTAAATAAACATGTGAAATTGGTTAATTACATATACGTGGTTATATACGTGCAATTAAAAAAATTCAAGGGGATATAATTTTAATATAGCGGAAATATGTATTATATTTATCAAGGATCAATGGGAATGATGACCCCCTCTTGACATCAGGAAGGCACAAGTCTACGAAAAATAAGGTACGAATACAACAAATAAAAAAAGTCGCTGTCTGGTCCAGCACACCCAACCGCAATGAAAAGCCGGCATAGTGGAATGCCCCTCCAGACTTGAAGGGTGTACTGGACTTCGCGTACAAGTTGCTGAACTATCTTTCGGTCTCAGTGCATCCCACCGCAATGCAGCAAGGGGCAGTCAACGCATGCTCCCCTGAGACATGTGGGATGACTGAGACCCCGATAGTCAGTCGTGGTTGGAGTCCCAGCCCACTCCATCGCCAAACGTAGGTGCTCGAGAGCGCCAGCGCAGACCTATAGAGTGAGCTGGGGTCCTTAAGAGAAATAAAATTATGTATTATTTTTTTCCCCAGAAAAAAACGAATTTTGAAAATAAAGCAAACACAAAAAAAAAATATTCGGTAAAAAAAAACTTTTACAAAATTATTTAAACTAAACCCCACTTAGCGGACAAATTTTCCCCAATTCCCATGCCGACATATCGGACCACTGACAAAAGCGGAGGAAAAAAAAGGTCAAACTACAAAAAAACTAAGTGCGTTTAGCACTGCCTCACCGGGTGAATTCAAAACTCCGGAGGACGTGACGTGAAGTCTCAGTTGCTGACCAAGAGGACCAATCCGCACCAGCACACTCAGCTCCACTCATCCCGCCGCAACGCAGCAAGGGGCAGCAATCACATGCCCCCCTGGGACTTACGGGATGGTGAAGCCTAATGTGCCAGTCAGGACCAGTCAACCTGGCCAGACCTCAGGCTACCCCGTTGGGCGCCATCTGTTATGGTACGCATACATCGGGAGCAGCAGTGAGTGCAGGCGGCATGCCACAATGGGGTGCACTGTGGCTAGTCATGTCGGCTGGGCGGGGTTCTTGCCTCACTAC
This sequence comes from Rhagoletis pomonella, assembly GCF_013731165.1. NCBI lineage: Eukaryota > Metazoa > Arthropoda > Insecta > Diptera > Tephritidae > Rhagoletis > Rhagoletis pomonella. The sequence goes on from NW_023458563.1 coordinate 8,974,543, forward strand.
TGTTCCCTGCGCCATAGCAGAGAAAAGTCATGCCTGTCAAACATCCCAACGGACGGACACACAACAATTCAAAAATTCAAAAAATTACAAAAAATCCGTTACAAATTTAAAAAAAAAGTTGGAAAAAGAACATTAAATTAAAACATTTAAAATAAACTGAAAAATCAAAAGAAAGCAGAATCCAAACTAAAACTGAAATAAGAAATGAACCAAAACAAAAAAAACTATGGCCGAATATGAGGCACCACCGCTGGCATTGTGGTGCCTAGTGCTGGCCCACCCTCAACCGTGGCTGCTGGCGCACCCTAATATCAGCAGCCCCATTATCAAAGTCCCTACATGCCTTCCTAAATAATGAGTCGAATCAGCATTCCCATTTTATATAACAAATTTATTTACTATAATTCATTTGTCTTAACTCTAAATTAATCCTATTTCTTAAATCTATTTCTTAACATCTACTAAAAGGTGAGTATACTTATGTAATTATGTAGGTGGTATTGTCTTAAGTCTAGGGTAAGTAAGTATAATGAAGTAAGTACAAGTAAATATTTTAAGGTAAGTCTAAGGTACTAAACTTAAGAAATTTATCAAGGGGAACTAAGTCAAGCAGGTAAGTAAAGTCCGGTATGTATGTAAGGTAAGTCAGGTAAGTAGCTCTTCAGGTGCGTATAACCAAAGAAAATGTATATTAAGTTAAGCATATATTTAATCTAAGTTTTAAGTTCTTATTCCTCCTAATTTATTATATTGTCGGTGTTAATTTCGTTTCTTTATTTTTTTCTCTCCTTTGTTTTTAGTTTTATGTAATTGGTATAGTTATTATTATTTATTTATATTGTTATTAAGGTTACGTTCTCTGTTATACAGTGGCAATTTGTTGTTATGGTTTGTAATGTTTGGTTAGTTAGAAATATTTTAGTTTAATTTTTACAAAATTTTATTTTTTTAGTTATTCTATTTATATATTTTCTTTTTATTTTAATTTAATTCATTTCAAGTCGATTTAACTCAGTTTAATTTATTTTAATTTAATTTAATCTAATTTTAATTTAGTTCATTTGAATTTGCGTATATATTAATAATAATAATAATAATAGATTGGCGCTTACACATATGTTAGTGTTTGGCCGAGCTTCTCCTCCAACTTGTAGCGTGCGCCTTGATATTGTCACACAAAGCGGAGGGACCTACAGTTTTACGCCGACTCCGAACGGCGATTGTATTTTTATGAGAAGCTGTTTTTCATGGCAGAAATACACTCGGAGGTTTGCCATTGCCTGCCGAGGGACGACCTTCTTCTTCTTCTTTTTTGGCGCTGTAACCGCCTAAGCGATTTTGGCCGAGTTCAGCAAAGCACGCCAGTCGTTTCTCCTCTGTGCCAACTGACGCCAATTGGAAACGCCAAGTGAAGCCAAGTCCTTCTCCACCTGATCTTTCCATCGCAGTGGGGGCCTCCCTCTTCCTCTGCTACCACCAGCGGGTTCCGAGTTGAATACTTTCAGAGCTGGAGCGTCGGTGTCCATTCGAACGACATGGCCAAGCCAGCGGAGCCGCTGTATTTTAATTCGCTGCACTATGTCTATGTCGTTGTAAAGCTCATACAGCTCATCGAGGGACGACCGCTGTTAAGAAAAACCTTTTTCTAAATTTTTTGCGATGTTGCTTTGACCAGGGCTTGAACCCAGGTGCTGGTGAGTGAAAGCGCGCACTGCTTACCACTACACCACAGCGGCCGACACGTATATATTACTTCGTTTTATTATTATTCAAAAGTTGTTATTATTTATTCATTCATTTGAATTAAGTAAATTCTGTTAAACTGTAGTTTGGTTTTATTTTATTTCAGTTTATTTAGTATTAGGATAGTTTATTATAGATCTATATCATTTAAGCTTATAGGTCGCTTCCCTTCGCTTTGTATTATTTATCTTAGTCTATTATTAATTTAGTTAATTTTCAAACTTATCCTCCTAAGTGCTAATGTGCTATGTCTGTGTTTTCCTTTAGCAGTTGTACCCTTTCCTCTATCGAGTTAGGGTTTTTCTTTCAGATATGCATGTAATAACTATGCATGCATGCATGTATATGCATATGAAGCCGTATATGTTACACACCTATAATCACCTACATTGCTACATACATTGTATGTACGTGTGTATAAATTTCTTTAAGGCAATGCATATACATACATACAATGCGAACAGCCCCTTTTTCAATATTAGTTAGATTTTGTTTCTTTACCTAATTCCCTGATTTAGGTTAATCTATCTCTACAAACTCAATTCCGTTTCTTCTTTTAATAATTTTAGGTTACTTTAATTTCTTAGTTTTTTTTCCCCCAAAGGTTCTAATTTTTTTTTTAATTTAGTTTCTTCCTTTTCTTGCTTGTTTTACAATTTTTTTATTTATTATTTTTTTTTTCTTATTTAAATTTCTTACAAAAAAATTTGATTTAGTAAGAGATTTTTAGGCCCGAAGGACTCACCCTAATGTTGCAGCAGGCCTTGGTGGTGCACTGCTGTGGTTGTTGTTGCCGGTTATGTTGTTGTTGTTGCTGGTGCTGCTCCTTGGTTTGAACCGGGTGCTTACCCCGGTTATTTTTTTGCCGCTTCTGCGGTCGCTGAATTGCCGCTCCTTGCGCGGCCGCTGGCGCTCTGGCGCGCTGGGTTGCCGCTCCCTTAGGCGGTCGTTGGTTACCCGGGTGCTTACCCCGGTTGCTGTTTATACCCGGGTGCTCACCCCGGTTGTTGATGTTGTTGTCGCTGGTGTGCCGCGCTGGCGGTTGCTTGGTGTCGCTTCTTGGCGGTCGTTGGTGCCGCTCCCTTAGGCGGACGCTGTGTTGCCCTCCTTGGGCGGTTGCTGGCGCTCTGGCGCGCTGGTTACCCGGGTCCTTACCCCGGTTGCTGAGGTGCCGCTCCTTGGCGGTCGTTGGTGCCGCTCCCTTAGGCGGCAGCTCCTTGGGCGGTTTCTGGCGCTCTGGCGCGCTGGTTACCCGGGTGCTTACCCCGGTTGCTGAGTTGCCGCTCCTTGGCGGTCGCTGAGTTGCCGCTTCTTGCGCACTGAGGTGCCGCTTGGGCGGTTCGCTGTGCTGACCCGGGTGCTCACCCCGGTTGCTGTTTATACCCGGGTGCTCACCCCGGTTGTTGATGTTGTTGTTGCTGGTGCCGCTCCTTGGGCGGTCGCTGGTGTGCCGCGCTGGCGGTTGCTTGGTGTCGCTTATTGGCGGTCGTTGGTGCCGCTCCCTTAGGCGGTTGCTGTGTTGCCGCTCCTTGGGCGGTTGCTGCTGTCCGGGTGCTTACCCCGGTTGCTGAGGTGCCGCTCCCTTGGCGGTCGCTGAGTTGCCGCTTCTTGCGCACTGAGGTGCCGCTCGGGCGGGTCGCTGTGTGGACCCGGGTGCTCACCCCGGTTGCTGTTGTTGTTGTTGCTGGTGTCGCTCCTTGGCGGTCGTTGGTGCCGCTCCCTGGCGGTTCGCTGGTGTTGCCGCTCTTTGAGGCGGTTGCTGTGTTGCCGCTCCCTAGGCGGATCGCTGGAGTTGCCGCTCTTTGGGCCTTGGCGCGCTGGGTTGCCTCTTTTGCTGTTGCTGGTGCCGCTCCTTGGGCGGTCGCTGGTGTGCCGCTGTTTGTGCGGTTGTTTGGGGGCGGCTCCCTTAGCGGCGCTGAAATGCCGCTCTTTGGCCGCGCTGGTTACCCGGTTGCTCACCCCGGTTGCTGTTGGTGTTGTTGGTGCCGCTCCTTAGGCGGTTGTTGAGTCGGATGGAATAGCTGCAAAAAAAAACACTGAATTTTAGTTTTAATTTGAAGTTGGGTTCCTTGCCTACACGTGTATGTTAAAATTTTGGATTTGGGTCGCGCGTTTGCCCACAGCACCCCAAAATCATTGTACAAATAACCAAAACCCCCTTGACTGTTCACACTGGTTTCGTCCATGCCGTCAATTGTACAGTATACGTGTGTGTTTGCTTGCTCCAAGTTACTTCATTCAAATAAGAAGCTGGAGCAGAAAATTGTGCTCTCAACAAAGGTAAAGTGCTTTCGAGCGCGGAAATCCTCCCGGAGCACACAGAGCAGCTCATTACACAACTTATGGTTATTTGTATTAAAAAAGACTTACCTTGATTTCGGCTGCTGCGGAAGCGGCCGGCGGCATCGGTGCTTGTAGTTGGTGATGGGGCTCTGTAGCTGAGCATTCCGTACAGTTTGGGTACTGCATGATGGTATGGATGCCCTCAACTCAGTGGCTTATTTTAGTTTAGGCTTTTTTTTCCACTTATCACTGTAGGGTTTGATTTTCTTTCCCCTTTTCTTCACTTCACTAGCACTATTGTTCATATTCTTTTTTAATTATTTTTAATGAATTCTCTTTTTTTTTTGTTACAAATTTTGTTTTAAGAAAAACGTGTCACTTTTTGTTTGCTTCGCTAGTTGACCGATCCGAGTTTATCAAAACGATTTTGCTAATGGCCGACTGTGGGGTTACCATCAGGGTTTTAAACCCTTGCATTGCGGGAATATTCCATTTGGAAGAATAACGGGCACTGCGTCATTTGGACTAGTTCCGTTACTCTTCCAAATGGAATTTGCCGCAGTGCAAGGAGGAACATCAAAAAAAATCCGGGGTTGCGTGACTCCTTTGCAAGTATTTTTTTTTTTTCGCCCGGACTTAACCGCAACCAAAAAAAAGTTTACCAGTTTGACAGTTTGTGGTGAATACGAACGTCAGAATTTTATCTAGCTCATGTGCTAGGTAAAATTTGACAGCTTCTAAATGTCATCAGCCTTATCATGAGTTTCATTTTTTTCCGAACCGGTTCACTTTTCAACTTTTGGTTTCCATGTATTTACTATGGGCGGATGAACCATTTAGGGCGAAACTCAGGATAAGGCAGAATATTGTGGGCGGTAATAAAAAATGAAAACCAAAATGGAATGGATAAAACAAAAGAACGTACATTACTTGCAAGTTGTAAAAATAGATGTAAATTTAACAATTTCAGCAACACACCATATAGGACTTCTGCACAAGCGTTTGTGTGGGTTTGTTTCTTTTTCCCAACTCAAAATTTTTCCTTGCGTTTTCAGTTTATTCGTACACCATGCAGAAAAATTTACCGATTGCTACTGTTCTATATCAGAATATAGATAATGTGCCGCCAGAACGTTTTAGTACAAGGAAAACGTAGCTGTCAAACTACCAAGGCACCGCAATGGATGCCAAAATACAAGCCCTGATATATATTGCTCTTATATTCTAATATATGTGTCAAGATATAAACTCCGTCCTGTGACGACGCCAGTTACAGACAGCTTTCACAACTATCCGCTTTAGCTGGAAAGCGCTTATTAACCGAAAATTCTACCTTCGACTCGACTGTCATCGATATTAATAATGATATCTTTATGAATCGCTTCTTGGTGAAATGCACCATTGGATTTCAAAGTAAGAAATAATATGACAGTTTACAAAAAAGTAGGCAAACAGACCTGCAGGAGCTAGTGACAATCAGCGACAACTGTCCGCAAGGAACACAGCTAGCGTCAAAATGGCAGACCTTCCATGCGGTTTTAGCATTGCCGTACACTCTAGAAAAAATATGAGATGGTGAAATTTCTGACATGCTACCGGGTGTGCTATATGCTTGAAATACAATACCGGCGAACGGCAAACTTCGCCGAATTGGGCGATGCTGTCGTTCACCGTTCGCCCAACTATTTCGCCTACTTAAACAGAATTAGAGCGGTAGCGAAAACAGCTGATCCCATTTGGTCGCCTTTATAATTTGGGTGACCATATTTAGAAAAAACTAAACCATATTTAGAAATGAGGAAATGATAACAAATATAAATGTAAAACAAAGAAAGATTATTATAAATAATTTGTTTCAAGCCAGATTTAACGAATCCACAACTATATTTTTCAAACAACAAAAAAAAAATCGTGTTTAGGTTGTTTTCTTTTTAAACTTTGAAAGCACAAAACAAATACGGCCACCTTTGGCACGCACAGCTGTCATCGCCCAGCAGAGCGATAGAAATAAATCTATCGCCATGAAACGCCGCCAAGCGAACTTCGCATTTCGCTTTGGCTGTGTTCAATTTCATATGCTTGCGGGTGTTCTAATTTTGACAGCGCGAATTTCGCTGTGGTGAGTTCGCCGTTCGCCGGCATTGTATTTCAGCTAATACGTCGAAGAATAAAACATTTATATTTTGTGCGGCGAACAGTAACCCATAACAAATAGCAAAAGTGAGGGCCTAACACTGAATTCTTTGGTGAATTTTAACACGTCCAATGTCCTACGAAATTCATATCTTACAAAATTGCAAACCTGGGAATATCAGTGTATCAGTTTGCATATCTGACTCGCGTATGCAGGAGCATCTTGACAGGAAGTTCAGAAATCAGCAACTCGCATATGCAGGGATATGATTCCATCAGTTGAGCGCTACACTGGTTCGTATGAATTTAGTATTAAAATTTCTTGAAAAGGACAAAATCAAAAAATATGTTTCTCTTAGAACGAAATGACCTCGTTCCCTGGCCCGCGACCTATTACTAACTCGCTTACTTTTTTCAGAAGTGAAACTTTTTGCTGGTGGGAACATATGTACATACATACATATAGCAGCAGTTTATTTCATTTAAAGAAATGGCGTATCGTCCATTTCCGCTGTGACGTATATAAATAGTGCATATATTTAGGCGCAATATTTAACTTCTTCTGGCGGGCCCCATCTAGAGTCTTCTAATTGTATCTCCTTGATATGATGCCTACAACGAGGTTGATATCTAGACTAGGTTGATATCTCGAATTTCCCATAAATAGCTTTGCTACATTTATAGTAGGTGCATTCTTTAGCAACCGAGCTACAAAAGAACAGTCGCTTAAATGACGAAATACACGCAAAGCAACAACACAAACTCGGCTATTTATCCGAGCTCAGCCAGGACGGTTAAAAAATACGCGACCTGAGGGCTAGTGCTGGTAAGTGAAAAAACTGCTCTATTGTGAATTATTAATGGGAAAGTGGAGAGGGAAATTTTTGCTTCCTTTTATACGTGACTTATATTTTAAAAGAGTATATATATTACGCAAATACCTCGCATAATTACTCATTTAAATTGGTTTTTGTATCTAAATCCCGTTAAACTAATCACATTTTCTTGCCAGCTACCAACAGGGTTGCTTAAGTAGCGTTCTTTTGTCGCTCACTTACAAAAAAATGCAGCTAGTATATTCGTGGTCTGGACATACAACATTCGAAGCGGTCTGGACATACAACACTGCAAGTTGATAAAAGCGTTGTAATAATAAAATAATATATCTCAGTCCCATAGAATTTGTTTTGATAACTTTTGATTTTGAAATTTTAGCAAAAGTCATTATAAACAATTAGGGTACTCACAGTTCTATATTATCTACTGTGTTAATTTTGCCACCTGGTAACTTTAAAACATTTTACCATGTGGTAACTTTGTTTGTTGTTGGTTCCCATACTAATTAGAGATAACACTTTTGGGCAAAATTACTAGACTTTGTCTCATGTTTATGTTCTGTGTTAAACTGGCATCTATCGCTGCTTGTACATACATACATGAATTTCGCTTTGGGCGCAGCGCTGCTTGTACATAAGTTTCTCTTTGCGCCTGCCTGGAGCTGGCAAAGGTTATTTTTTTTTTATTTTTGCGCTGTGCTAGCTGAGTATAAAAAAGAGAAGAGAGAATAGAGAGAAATATGTATGTGGTTTGTTGATGCTCTCTAAACACAAACGCGTGAAAGGCAAACGGTCTAGCAATGGGTGGTATTGTTGATCAACTTAATACTTTATTTAAACATAAGGGTTGCTCACAGTTCGAGTGTGTTATCTTGTTAAAGTTGCCACCTTTTAACTTTAGAAGTAAACTGTGAGTACCCTAAATTTATGAGATTTAAAACGAAAAACGTGGAGCGCATGCAATACAAAGCATTAGATTTAATTGACAATATTCAAACTACATACATAACATAGACCTAAAATTTCTACAGCGAAAGTACAAATTTGAGATCGATTTTAAGCGGTCGTATTAATATACCCACATACATACATATATTACTCTTCAATCTCAAATCAGGCCTATTACATGCGCCCCACGCTTTTCATCTTCAATCTCATTAATTGTTTATAATTACTTTTGCTAAAATTTCAAAATCAAAAGTTATCAAAACAAGTTCTATTGGATTGAGAAATATTGTTTTCTAATTTTAGTCCATTTATAAAAGCATGGTACATTAAAAACTTTTTTTTTTTAAATTTATTTTATACTATTTAGTCTTGCCTGTATAAAATTTTGCAATAGATACTAAAATAATTCAACTTGCAGTGAAAAGAGAACAGAAGACTATGCAAGCAAAATGTTGTTTGCTCACATTTAGTAACGGGTGATTTTTTAAGAGCTTGATAACTTTTTTTTTAAAAAAAACGCATAAAATTTGCAAAATCTCATCGGTTCTTTATTTGAAACGTTAGATTGGTCCATGACATTTACTTTTTGAAGATAATTTCATTTAAATGTTGACCGCGGCTGCGTCTTAGGTGGTCCATTCGGAAAGTCCAATTTTGGGCAACTTTTTCGAGCATTTCGGCCGGAATAGCCCGAATTTCTTCGGAAATGTTGTCTTCCAAAGCTGGAATAGTTGCTGGCTTATTTCTGTAGACTTTAGACTTGACGTAGCCCCACAAAAAATAGTCTAAAGGCGTCAAATCGCATGATCTTGGTGGCCAACTTACCGGTCCATTTCTTGAGATGAATTGTTCTCCGAAGTTTTCCCTCAAAATGGCCATAGAATCGCGAGCTGTGTGGCATGTAGCGCCATCTTGTTGAAACCACATGTCAACCAAGTTCAGTTCTTCCATTTTTTGGCAACAAAAAGTTTGTTAGCATCGAACGATAGCGATCGCCATTCACCGTAACGTTGCGTCCAACAGCATCTTTGAAAAAATACGGTCCAATGATTCCACCAGCGTACAAACCACACCAAACAGTGCATTTTTCGGGATGCATGGGCAGTTCTTGAACGGCTTCTGGTTGCTCTTCACTCCAAATGCGGCAATTTTGCTTATTTACGAAGCCATTCAACCAGAAATGAGCCTCATCGCTGAACAAAATTTGTCGATAAAAAAGCGGATTTTCTGCCAACTTTTCTAGGGCCCATTCACTGAAAATTCGACGTTGTGGCAGATCGTTCGGCTTCAGTTCTTGCACGAGCTGTATTTTATACGGTTTATACGGAATCGACATTTCACGGTCTTCAGCAACACTCTCAGAAACAGACGCAATATTCTCTTCTGTACGCACTGTACGCATTCGTGTGGTTGGTTTAATGTCCAATAAAGTAAACTGAGTGCGAAACTTGGTCACAATCGCATTAATTGTTTGCTCACTTGGTCGATTATGTAGACCATAAATCGGACGTAAAGCGCGAAACACATTTCGAACCGAACACTGATTTTGGTAATAAAATTCAATGATTTGCAAGCGTTGCTCGTTAGTAAGTCTATTCATGATGAAATTTCAAAGCATACTGAGCATCTTTCTCTTTGACACCATGTCTGAAATCCCACGTGATCTGTCAAATACTAATGCATGAAAATCCTAACCTCAAAAAAATCACCCGTTATAAGCCTACATATGTACAAACATACATAAAGCAGCAATTAATTTCATTTAAAGAAATGGCGTGTCGTACATTTCTGCTGTAGCGTATGTAGTGAAATTTTGATATGAAATCAAAACAAGATCTATTCCCTATTGGATTAATTATGTTTACGTTTTAGGAAACTATTAAGCAAGTTTTTTTAAGATGTAAATATTTTTAAAAGTGGAAATTGAGATAATGTTGTCTGGGGGTTTCATGCGGCAAATGCTTATATTTATCTAGACATCAAAGTGCCCACACACAAAAACTTTCAATCATATTGCTCGTCAAAATGACACTTGGTAGGCCATCTGTTTTTGCCTGTGGAGTTCTGCGGTAGAGCAAATGGCAATGTGTACACCACAGTATATACAGTAATAAACCTTTTCGAGTACTCCTCGGGAATAAAATCTGATCACGGTTGATAATGAGAAGGAGCATGAATTTTGTTGATTCAGAGTTGTATACAAAATTACTGTGTTATAAAAGGGAGCAACAACCATACTATGGCAGAGTGGCACAAGTCATGACTATGTAATAGTGTGTAATAGTGTTGTTATATTACACCGTACTTGATAATGAACTGTTAAATGCTGAAAACGCTAGTAACTTTACGTAAAATGCAGCTCCGGTTCACATTCTTTGACGATTCTCCGCGTGGTGAACTTCTATTTCTTTTAGAAATTGCGAGAAGAGCAGGTGAATTTGTAAACAAACACTTTTCTTATAATTTTAATAGATGATTGCTATTTATTTTCTAATATTCAGATATTTAGCTTGTAGCCAGAGGCAATGGCATGTGAGGCTCACTTAAATCTACTCATCATGTTGAGTTTTTCAGTTTATAAAACACAAGCGTTGATTATGCTATTACGAATGATGTTATCCTTCATTAAGCATGAATATTAGCATACATTAAAGATGAATATTATACTTAACCTACATTTTGTTCATAAATAACACATAATTATGTATATTTTATCCTCGAAAAGAACTTTTTCTAATCATGAAGCGAAATTCCCCCACAGTAAGTGTTGCCGTGCGCGCAAAACGAAAACGCTGCACACAACCCAAAAGTACTCCTCGGGGACCAAATGGTGAAAAACTGCGAAAAGGTTTATTACTGTATATACTGTGGTGTACAATATGAAGTGTACAGTATTTACATTGTACTCTTTACACTATTGTCTTTATTCAACAGTGAACAATGGTTTTGTGCATAGCTGTTTCTTTATTCTCTGTATTCTCTGTACACTAAACTTCAATGACTACGACAATCAATACACGAGTTTGAGACGAAGACAATACTGTACACTTCTAAGGCCCAATTTCAGATGGCCCACTTAAGTAGAGATTTTTGATTAACTTGCACTATTCATTTTCAGATCATACATTTAATATGCACTTAAATGGCCAATATTGGCTATTTAAATAAGAGATATGCTACCCTGTATTTGTACCAAACAACTAAGATTGATTGGTAGGTTGTTTAATCAATCCCACCAAAAAACAATCAGCTGTTCAGCAGAAAATGAAAACAAACAAGCAAATGCAACAATAATTTCCAGGAACAAGCAGCAGTGCTGCCAATGGTTTGGCATATTTAAACAAAGTAGATCTGAAACCAAACGAAAGCTAAATGGCATTTACAATCCACAATTAAACTTAAGTGCCGTTAAAATATTCATTTGAAATTGCCCCTAAGCGTAAGTATGCCAGTGCCCGTTTCTTTTGGTAATGGTACTTATTGCTTCTATGATTAGATAAGAAAGTTGGCAGCAATGCAAATGGAAATAGCCTATTGCGGATAAACTGCTACCAAATATAAAAAAGGTGGGCGCGAGCTTATGTGAGCTTTTGTTTTTTTCCTTTTTTTGGTATGTATGCATGTACTTATGTGCGTACGTAAATATATTTATGAATGTATATATGTAAATATTCATGCACACAGCAAGTAGAGTTAGGCAGTTTAGTTCTTTTGAGTGAACCGTTCAGTTGTAGTACGCTCACCTTAGTGAACTAGCTCTCATTCAGTTTATTTAGTTCAATTGACGTATTATCATATTATTATCATACATATTACATACAAACTAGAGGTTTACGCCGACAGGCTTTTCGTCAGCGGCGGCGACGCCGGCGCGTCTGGAAACGCCGGCGCTACAGCCCATAAGGTAGATTCCAAACAGACATAAAGCTACTAATCTTATCATGTGCTCTCGTCAGCGTTAGGCATTCGCCATGCCAATTCCGATTATAATTATAGATAATTCATTCTCTGAATTATTTTTAAATTTAAATTATGTTATTTCCTAATTGAATTAAAATGTTCAGTCTCTGGCGCTGATGGACGGGCGAACAGAAGAAGGTCTGAGGTATATATATACATACATGGTTCTCTATGTTCTCTGCAGATCCGTATGTACTATTTAAATTTAAAGAAATAAAAAAAAATTTTTAAAATTTAAGTTACTGGGGTAATTTATGTCGCTATTAATAAATTTTTGCAATAATCTTATCAACCGTTATGTTAAATTACAGAGTTCTTACGATTTTTTGCAGGTTATATATTGAAAACAAGGTTGGTCTACTTTTTTCCAACAGTTTAACACATCAACTCTCACCAGAACGGGCCTTTTTGACCCACTGTTAAAAAAATTGCTTATAAATGGTTAAAATTTCAACCAAAAATGTTCTAAAGAGGACCAAATGTAATGAAAAATAATACTAATTTTTACCAAAAAGGAGGAACTTTAACCCTGTGTAGAAAACATTGCGATACGGGGGAGCAGAACCTTCCTGGGGTTTGACTGCCACTTAAGAATGCTTACGTAATTCTCACACAGCCACCTAGTAAAAATTAGCAAAAAAGGGGTTGCTTTTTATTAAAAGTCTGTTTAAAATATTTAAAAAAATATTCAGGAAGATCAACTTCTCTTTGTTTTATCTCCAATAATTGAGGAGTTAGATGCAAACTGCTTTCTGAGATATTGGCGGTAAAGTTTTAATTTAACTGTAATAAACGCTTTCGATTGAAAAACGTGTTACCTGTTAGAGTCCGACCGATGAATCGGCCGATGCCGAGGCTAGTATCGGCCAAAAGAATCGGCATCGGCCGTTTTTGGCCGATTCTTGAATGAGGTTATGTTATTTAGCCTTCTAACCATTATAACCGTCGGTAGACGGTTATTGTTTTTTTGCTAATAAATCTTACTAAAATTATATAGCAATATTAAAACACATAACAACGCGGCTCAGTGGTTATGTGCTTTGTGAATTTAGACTAATATGCTCTTTTTACAATTAAAGTTGTGAGTCAGTGTGATAGGTGAAATAAATTACTGTCATAAGTAGTGATTTTTTAGTTCCGGTATTTATTAAGACTTGAAAACTTTATAGTAAGTAGGAAACATTATTTAATTTCATAATTCAGTGTGTTATTGTGAATTAAGCAAAAATTATATATATATTTACAGTTTTTTCTGATGACCATCTGTAGGCGGTCATAACGGTTAACGCCAAAATTGACATATTCAAGTGCGTTTCATAACAGTATACTTTTCGAAGTTTGGTTTTGGTCTCTATATCACAGATTGTGCTCTGGTGAAATCCAAAATCTTCCCTTAGACCCTGTGTGCATCCACAGGTCTCAGGCTTCCCCTGCTAGGGAGTAGTTGCAGTGGTGGGTGCGGTTTGCATCTGCTTTGCACTTCTTTTGTACCATTTCTCACCGTTTATGTTGATGCCGTCTACACACGGTCAAAATGTTTTTACTCCTAGCGTACGTATTTTCACAGGTTAGACGGTTAGTTATTTGATTATGTTTTTCTTTTGTTGTTATAAAAGTTTATAAAAGCATTTGTTCTTGAAATCAATTTATATTCAGGATTTAATCGGCCGAAGCATCGGCCAGTTCTTTGCCGATTAAAACAAATGCTTTTGTAAAGCGAGTCACGCCGCCGTCATGCCGTTTTTTGTCATTCCTCACGCGCCGTCGCCGAGTTACGAAAATATTGACGCGGCGGCGGCGTTCGGCGCCTAAGGAATTTAGTACAAAATTTTCATGATATATGCACGTTGAAATACATCGTTCGAAGGAACAACTCTACTCGATATTTTACGAAATGAAAATTACATTTTTAAAAGAGTTTTTTACCTAATTCGGACCCCTTAATGGGAATATGATCTCTTTTATTTTTCAAAAAAAGTGTAACCCCGAAAAAACATGAGAAACACGTTTTTTGATCGAAAGTGTTTATTGCAGTTAAATTAGGGTCCGACACTGTAATCTGCCGATTTTTTTACGCAGTAGTCAATTTTTTTCAATACCACAACAATACTACTTTTTTATATTCTACAACAAAAATAAACTTTAACGCTAATATCTCAGAAATCAGTTTTAACAGAAGTGCCCTTATTGCATCTAACTCCCCAATTGTTAGAGATAAAACCAAAACAAGTTGATTTTGTATTTATGTATTTTTTTCTTTATAAGAGTTGAATACTTTTTAAAGAGATTTTTTAATAAAAAGCAAAACCTCTTTTTTGCTAATTTTTAAATTCGTAAGTTATTTTATTCTGGGGTCCCACAGAGGTATTCAAGTACTAGGTGTCTGTGTGAATATCACGTTAGCATTCATAAGTGGTGGTCAAACCCCAGAAAGGTTTTGCTCCATTGAATCGCAATGTTTTCTACACAGGGCTAAAGTTCCTCCTTTTTGGTGAAAATTAGTCGTTTATAATTTTATGGAAATCTTAACCATCTATAAGCCATTTTTTAAACAGTGGGTCAAAACGGCCCGTTCTGGTGGGATTTGATGGGTAAGACTGTAGGAAAAAGTAGACCACCCTTGTTTTCAACCTACAATATTATTACAAAAATGTATTAAAAGCGACATAAATTACTCCAGTAACTTAACTTTTTCTTTTATTTTGCTCTATTCTATTTTCTCTATTCTATTCTATATTTTCTATTTTCTTTAAATTAAAATAGTTCATTCGAATCTGTGGAGACCATAGAGAACCATGCATGTACAGTGACGAGCAAAACTGTAACATGGTGTAACACTTTTTAATTCACCCACCGCTATGTTTCCAAGTTCTGACGACTTTCATCCTTTTGTTGTATATTCTTGTTGGTACATCCCTACTCCCTCTCTCATAACGATTTGAAGTCAATACAACAACAATAAAAAACCCAGCAGACAAAAATGTAAATTAAGGCAAATGTTACAGTTTTGCACTCACTCTCAGTTTTGCATTTTACAGTTATTTTTTACTTAGTTGGAAGTTAGATGACTTTTTTCTGTATTGTAATTTATTGAAGAAGTAATCACCAGTAAATAATATAGTTAATCAGGAACCATAAATGTAAATAATAGATTTACAGTGGAAAGGCGGGACCGCAGGAAAGTGGCAAAAAATTGTGGAGTTTGCTACTTGAGAATATTTAGATTGATAAAAAATATAGCCTAAAGTGTTCCCAAGGGCAAAGGAAGTCTATCAAAAAATATTACCGTTGAGTTCATGTATGCATTTTCTCAAGTTTATTAGTTGTATGATCACATAATGGTTAATGTCAGCAATGTAAGCGCATACGGGTTAACGACTTTGACGTTCTTTTTGTTATGCCCTTTTTGGTTTGTACATTTTTGCACATTTATAATCACTAGTTAGTTAATACCCGCTCGCTAAGCATCGTTTTTTCCGCAATCTCCGCGAAGTTCGCCCGCTTAATATTTCGTAGTTTATCTAACGCTTTACCTGCAATAATTATTGTACAAATTTAGCGCTATTGTTAGTGAATAAAGACACTTGAATTTAATCTTTATCAAACGCTTTTAATTTGGAACAAAGACGAGTTTCATACGCAATTCGCCGCAACATATGCTGGTCCTTCGGTCCGGATTTGCTAATTCCGCTTGCTAGTTTGTGTGAATATTAAATATACGTGCATACATACATACGTACGAGAAAAAGTCTAGAGTTTATAATCCGCAAATAAAAACTAAAGAAAACAGAGTGCTACCCGCAAGTGAACTAAAACAAAATACTAGAGCTATAATTGCGATCCCTGCTAAACACAAAAGTGCTACTTGCAATTACGGCAAGTTACTTTAAGGCTAAAAAATACCGTGCGTGGATTTTAGACAAATAGAGCCGATTTCAGCGCATTAACTCGCTTGTTACATTGGTGCGGTCGTCCTTCCTTTAACCTTAAGAACCTCTATAAACCTAACGCGTCCTTCAATTGTCCTTTGCAAGTGCCAAATATTAAATTTGTGACCTACGAACGACTCGTCAAAAGCAAAACGAAAAATGTCGAACTTCGTTAAAACGCGCGATTCTGCGCTCAATGCCATTAAGCGATATATGGCTAAGAGCACTGACGAAGCATTTTTAATGGACGCAGAAAGTGTTAAAAGTTTTCTGCAACTCCTTAACGAACAGTGGGCTCGTTTCAATACCGCTCATGACGCGGTAGAACTCTCGTGCGGAAGTGATAATACAGAGGTCGAAGAAAATGTGCGAATTCAAGCCGAGACTTGGTATTCTACGGCTTTAGCCAATTTTAATCGCGTACAGAAGTGTCGTACCGAATCATACCCCTCGCCCGCTCAAATGCCAGTGTCTGCATCGATACGTCTGCCCAAAATGGATTGGTTTTTTTGATGCATTTTCTTCGCTGGTGGATAGTAATGCCGCATTGTCGCACGGACAAAAGCTGCACTATCTCCGAAGTTGTCTGAAAGCTGACGCTTTAAAAATTATAAGTGGCTTCAAAATATGTGACGCTAATTACGATGAAGCTTGGGACCTTTTGAAATCGCGCTTTAAGGTCATGCGGGTAATAGTGGAAGGGCATCTCAGAGCTATGGCCGATGTTAAAAAGGCTACTACTGATACTGCCGACACAATAAAAAGTGTAATCGACGCATTTCAACAACACATACGCGAACTTAAGGCTTTAGGTCGACCAGTAGAGTTTTGGGACGATTGGTTGGTACACGAAGTAGTAAACAAATTAGCATTCGAGACGCGTAAACAGTGGGAGCTATCACTCGTCAGTGATAAGCCTCCGTCGTTCGAGCAGCTGTCCACGTTTTTGGAAGTTAGGTGTCGGTCTCTGGCCATGCTTTCGTCGTCAACTTCACTACCCACCAAGGGTAAAACCACTTCAGCGAGCAAGTCCACGAATGTGTTTCACGCAGTGCAGGAACAAAACAGCTCAGGTTGTACCTATTGTAAAGGTCCTCACAAAATATATAGTTGTGATAAGTTTCGCAACCTGGACTCAAACGCGAAATCGAAGTTTGTCAGAGAATCGCGCGTGTGTACGAACTGCTTAAGCTCCGGTCATTACAAGGCAAAATGTAATAGCTTCTCTGCATGCAGGATCTGCCAGCAACGTCATCACACGCTGCTGCATAATGCCTCCTCTACAACTAACGTCACAACCACCGCTCATTTTGTCAACAATGCGTCCCCTGTCACGCCATCCCCTCTCGCCGCGAATGCCACACTACAATCAAACGCAAACACTTCATCCGCTATCGCCTCGTCCACAGGCTCCGCTGCTGTATGGACATCCTCGTATTTGAATGCTAGCTCCAACCCGCCGCGTCCAAAAGACAGAACTGTGCTATTGGCTACCGCCTTAGTCAAGGTCTGCGATTTTTGTGGTCATTAGCAAACCGCGCGCTTGCTGTTTGACTCCGGCTCACATGCGTTGTTCGTAACTGAGGCATGTGTACAACGTCTAGGTCTACCACGAAAAGCGTCCGCAGTATCCATTACTGGCATCGGTTCGTCGCAAGGAGGCCGCTCTAGAGGTGAGGTATTACTTGTTTAGATGAATGCTTCCCTATCAACGCGTTAATCTTAACCAAGATTACAAGCGACTTGCCCACACAGACTTTGTCAGTTTTAGCGTGGCCGCATGTGCAAGGTTTATTCTTAGCCGATCCGCAGTTCATGAAACCCGGGCGTATCGACATTCTGGTTGGTATGGACGTCATGCAACAGCTCCTTTGCTCAGAAGTCCGTAAGGGTCCACCTAGTACGCCGATGACTCAGCGCACTGTCTTTGGTTGGACGCTATTTGGAAGCGTCGACGGAATAGAACCTGCTGCACCTCGCCTAAAGTCGCTGCACTGCGAAGTCCAGTTAGATAGAGCTCTTACTAGACTGTGGGAGTTAGAAGAAGCTCCGCAAAAGACCCACCTCACGTACGAAGAGCGTCACTGCGAAGAACTCTTCGAAAAAACGCACCAAAGAGCTCCTGACGGTCGCTTTGTAGTTGAACTGCCGCTGAAGACCGACGTACTTCTGGGCGATTCGCGAAGTTATGCTGTCCAAAGCCTACTACGCATCGAGAGGCGCCTTGCTCGGGACGACGACCTGCGGCTACGCAACAATGAGTTCATGCAGGAACTTCTCGACATGAATCATATGGAGCTCGCACCAGAATCAACGAGTCAAATGTTTTACATGCCGCATCACCCTGTTGTAAAGAATTCGAGCGTTACCACTAAGCTGAGGGTCGTTTTCAACGCGTCGGCTAAAACTGCCACCGGAAATTCGCTGAACGACGCATTATTTGTCGGTCCTCAACTGCAGGAGGACTTATTTTCAATTTTAACGCGTTTTAGAACGCATCGCTATGCACTGACCGCGGACGTTGCGAAAATGTACCGCCAAGTATGCGTAGCACCGAAGCACATTGATCTACAGCGAATTGTATGGCGTCGAGATCCGAGTTTACCTATACAAGACTATCGTATGCTGCGCGTAACTTACGGCGTGGCAGCCGCGTCTCATCTAGCTGTGAGATCGCTACAACAAACCGCAAAATATTCGCACATTTGTGAGAAAGCTTCTGCTGTCATCCACAAAGACTTTTACAAGGACGATCTCATCACTGGTACATCGTCCAAAGAAGAGCTGCTACTTTTACAGCAAAATGTCTCCGAAACTCTGAAAGAAGGTGGCTTCGAGCTCCGAAAGTGGGCATCGAGTTGTGCGGAACTTTGCGAAAAAATATCAAATGCATCGAAAACAATATCTCACTACTTAGTCGACGGTGAGGATGTCCATGCTTTGGGTCTAGTGTGGAAAACAGCAGAGGATTACCTAGCGTTCGTGGTTAATTTGAAGAAGCCACCCGCTATTTTAACGAAGAGAACCTTTCTATCTGATGCTAGCACGCTTTTCGATCATCTGGGGCTGCTCGCTCCAGCGACGATAAGATCGAAAATGTGGTTCCAGGAGATTTGGCGTAACAATGTTGGTTGGGATGACGTCATTCCTGACTCTACTGCAATGAAGTGGTTGGAACATCGCTCGGAGCTGCAACTTCTTTCGAACTTGAAGGTAACTCGCTGGATTGGCTCAGGTGCAACTGGGTCATTCACTGAGCTGCATATCTTTGCTGACGCGTCCGAACGAGCTTACGCCGCCGTTATGTACGCGCGCACCTTGCAACCCGACGGCCGGGTCACTGTTGCGCTGATCTCGTCGAAGTCCAAAGTAGCGCCGCTTAAAACAACAACGCTGCCCCGTCTAGAACTATGCGCTGCGCATCTCGCTGCTAAGTTGGTGCAAAGCGTGTTACACAGTTGGGACGATCTCCGCTATCCGCTGTATGCCTGGACGGACTCCACAATCACGTTGGCGTGGATACAAGCGCATCCTAGCAAATGGCTGACGTTCATCGCCAATCGGGTCGCTGACATTCAGGAAATTCTTCCTCCTGAGTGTTGGAACCATGTCCGCTCGGAACTGAATCCAGCCGATTGTGCCTCGAGAGGTATAACTCCATCTGAGCTGCAGCATCATCAACTGTGGTGGACGGGCCCCGAATTCTTGAAGAGCACTGACCAGTTCTGGAAACAAACCTCGTCTAAACAGCACACAACCGAGATAGGCGTTCGAAGCAAAGTCGTTGCTCATGTTACGAGCTCAAACGAGCATTGGCCTATAACGCTGAAGTATTCGTCGTTTTCCAAACTGCGCCGTATCATCGCTTACGTGCTAAGGTTCTTTGTCAACGCTCGAGTGAATACTCGGCTCAATGCTGCTAGGCGATTCGGTCCTCCGAGTTGTCAAGAGTTATCCGAAGCTGAACTGCGCCTGATCAGGTATACCCAATCATTCTATTTTTCTAACGAAATCTCTCTTTGCAGCGCAAAAAGGCCAATCCCGCTTCGCAGCAGTCTTTTGCGCTTGCAGCCATACCTCGATGAGAAAAATGTCTTGCGTGTTGGAGGTCGTTTGAAGCATGCTGCAGTTACTCCTGATGTAAGGCACCCAGTCATCCTACCAAAAAACTCTCCACTTGCAAAATTAATCGTCCACGATATTCACGAGTTCACGCTACACTCTGGACCCCGCATTATGCAGACCGTCTTGCAACGCCGATACTGGCTTATTGGTGCTCGCAGCCTTATACGTAGCATATATCATAAATGCGTGAAATGCACCCGTTTAAACCGCAATCTCGCAACACAATCTATGGGAGATTTACCTGCAACTCGTACCACCTACGCTCGTTGCTTTACCCGCACCGCTGTCGACTTCGCTGGACCTTACTTATATAAGTTCACCCATGGTAGAGGAGCGAAGGCGACCAAGGGCTACATTTGCTCATTTGTATGCATGTGCACTGGTGCCATGCACTTGGAGTTTGTTGGAGACCTGTCAACACCAGCGTTTCTGAATGCGCTCAAAAGATTCATAAGCCGCCGGGGCTACTGCAGAGTCATGTCGTCTGACAACGGCATGAATTTCGTCGGCGCTGAGAAAGAACTTCGAATTGCATTCCAGCGGTGCATGGCAGATGCTAAACTACGTTCGTTCTTCGCCGACTCAAACATCGAGTGGCGTTTCAACCCTCCGTCTGCACCTCATATGGGTGGATACTGGGAAACAGGCGTCAAGCGCATTAAGTATCACCTTAAACGCGTACTGGGTGCAACTCTACTGTCCTATGAAGAGTTCAACACGCTGTTTACAGAAGTGGAAGCCTGCGTAAACTCCCGCCCGCTCTGTGACAACTCTTCAGCTGCTGATGACTTAGAGGTCCTAACTCCTGGTCATTTTATTATTGGCGAACCACTGAAGTCAATCCCAGAACCTGAGGGTCAAGGGTTCTGTGGAAATCTTCGTCAGCGGTGGCAAACTATTTCTGCCATGAGGCGACATTTCTGGCGCCGTTGGAGAGACGAGTATCTCGTCAGTCTACAGCGTCGCACCAAGTGGTTTCGTTCCTCGCGCAACATCGAAGAAGGTGATGTGGTTGCGGTCTGCAACGAGCCTACCCCTCCGACGAAGTGGGCGCTGGCAAGAGTTACTAAATGCCATCCTGGTGTTGATGGGCGCGTAAGAGTGGTTACGTTGAAGACACCGCAAGGCGAACTAATTCGGCCCATAGTTAAGCTCTGCCTCTTACCAACGAAAGGAGATATATTTCATGAAGAAGTCTAGTATATACTAACTTATCTATAATTTTGATTTGAATTTTTGCCAGTATTAAATTGTTTATGCATTTGTAACTTTTATATTGAACGTATCAAGATAGTTCAAGCGCGGCGCTATGTTGAGTTCATGTATGCATTTTCTCAAGTTTATTAGTTGTATGATCACATAATGGTTAATATCAGCAATGTAAGCGCATACGGGTTAACGACTTTGACGTTCTTTTTGTTATGCCCTTTTTGGTTTGTACATTTTTGCACATTTATAATCACTAGTTAGTTAATACCCGCTCGCTAAGCATCGTTTTTCCGCAATCTCCGCGAAGTTCACCCGCTTAATATTTCGTAGTTTATCTAACGCTTTACCCGCAATAATTATTGTACAAATTTAGCGCTATTGTTAGTGAATAGTAAACAAAAACGAGTTTCATACGCAATTCGCCGCAACAATTACAGTCCAATATCTTGTGAACCTAGCAGCAAGTAGCGATGCAGCCACTATTACAGAAGCGCTTAAGGTATTAAACTTTAATGCAAATCAGTAGACAGCGAGGCAACGAAATGCCAAATTGGCGCAAAGGCATCATAAAAGAAGAAATAAGCGAATTTGACCAAAATATATGTGCGAGAGTGGTAGCATTTTGCTGTGTCGCCCGAAAACCGGACCGTTGCCTATTGGGATATGTTAGGCCTTTCAGAATGAGTCAAACCACGCCAACTGTGTCAATGAATTTTCATTGATTTTCTGGAAAGTGAAGACAATTGTGGGAATCTGTATATAATTATAGAACAAAAATACACTTTGGACAATTTTTCCCTTTACAATAAAAAGATTTCCAGAATAAAATTTGCAAAACAATTAATTCTTTAATAACAATAATTTAAACAATTGCAATTATTTATATATTCTAGGCCCGCGATTGCAGTGAAATTTTGGCACAATATACTCTAAACTCTTGTTTTTAAATTCCAAAAAGAAAAATTGGTCTTTCAATTTTGACAGTCGCTATCGATTTTTTTCTCACCTTTAAGCCTTGAGTAAATAGTTATTTTCATGTAAGCTTGTGTGAGTGATAGCATTTTATTTTAGTTAATGAATAATTATACAAAAACGTACATTATTTAACGTATAACTTGAAACATCAATGTTTATTTACAACTTATGTTTATTTACAACTTGAGAAAAAAATCGATAGCGACTGTCAAAATTGGAAAGACCAAGAGTTTAGAGTATATTGTGCCACAATTTCACTGCAATCGCGGGCCTAGAATATATAAATAATTGCAATTGTTTAAATTATTGTTATTAAGAATTAATTGTTTTGCAAATTTTATTCTGCAAATCTTTTTATTGTAAAGGGAAAAGCTTCAGCAACTCTCAAAAAAAAGTTCATCAAATGGGTCGCGAGTTACGAATTTTTCTCTCAAAAATTGCAATATTCTTATAATACCAAAAAAAAACAAAACGAAGTGCAATTTCGAAAAACCGTCCAAAGTGTATTTTTGTTCTATAATTATCTACAGATGTCCACAATTGTCTTCACTTTCCAGAAAATCAATGAAATTTCATTGACCCAGTTGGCGTGGTTTGACTCAATGCAATAAAAAACATATTTATACCCGAGCGCACTTGTGCACAAGGGTATTATAACTTTGTTCACATAACGGTTGTTTGTAACAGGCAAAACGAATCGAGATAGATATAGACAAATGTATACATAAATGATCAGAATGAAAAGAGAAATCGATTAAGCGGTGACTGTCTGTCCGTCCGTCCGTCCGTCCGTCCGTCCGTCCGTCCGTCTGTCCGTCTGTGCACACGATAACTCGAGTAAAAATTAAGATATCTTAACGAAACTTGGTACGTGAACTTCTTTTGGGCGTAGGACGGATGGTATTGAAAATGGGCGAAATCGGACAATAACCACGCCTACCTCCCATATAACGGTAATTTTAAAAAATACGAAAACTGCGATATTTTAGTAACTACTGAAGATAATTCACTCAAAATTGGTACTTACAATGAGTCTCAGACGAAAAACATGAATATTATAAATTTTTGGAAAATGGGCGTAGCCACGCCCACTTATGGTTACATGTGTATATCTTGGTAACCGCTGCACCAATTTCTTCCAAGCTTGGCACAGTTGTTGGCCTTAGTACAGCATACTAAATGGCTGAAAAGTTTAAAAATCGGACAATAACCACGCCTACCTCCCATATAACGGTAATTTTCACAAAAACGAAAACTGCGATCTTTTAGTAACTGCTGAAGATAATTTGCTCAAAATTGATACTTGCACAGAGTTTTAGACGAAAAATAAGAATATTACAAAATTTTGGCAAATGGGCGTAGCCACGCCCACTTATGGTTACATGTGTATATCTTGGTAACCGCTACACCAATTTCTTCCAAACTTGGCACAGTTGTTGGTCCTGGTACAGCATACCAAACGGCCGAAAATTTCTAAAATCGGACAATAACCACGCCCACATCCCATATAACGGTAATTTCGAGAAATGCAAAATCTTCGATAAATCAGTAAATATTGAAGCTAATTTATTCAAAATTGATGGTTGCAACAATTCTTTACCAAGAAATACGTTTATGACAAAATTTTGGAAAATGGGCGTAGCACCGCCCACTTGTGATCACATATATGTATGTATCTCGCTAACCGTTCTAGCAATTTGTACCAAGCTCGGTATGGTTATTGTGCTTGCCACATAAAAGCAAACCGTTGAAAATTGTTGAAATCGGACTAAAATTGAGGCCGCTTTTCATATAACGGTAAATTTCAGAAATGCTTGAAATTTCAATATTTCGAAATTTAAGGACGCTAATTTACTTAAAATGTATACACCCCGGCTTATCATGTAGCGGTAGCTTTCGGAAAGGAGGAAAACATATATTTAATACTTGCGCCGGGTATTTAATGTTCGGCTCCGCCCGAACTTAGACTTTCTTACTTGTTTTAAGTTTCAATTGAAGGTTATTTGGTCTGACAAGACTCAATTAATTGCTTTCAATCAGATGGCCGGGCATGGTATTGGATCAAAGACCCAAATTAAGCCCATGCGCCACATGTGAGGCAAACTGTGAATCACTGTGGTCGGTCAATAATAGTTTGGGGTTGTATTTAAACAGTTTTGTGGGTCCGTTAGTACGCATTATGCGTAAGGAACAGTATCTGTTCATATTTCAACAAAATTTGCAAGATGTAGTCGAAAAATGAAAGTTTCTGCTGAAAAATCACCCAAAACATACCGCATATGTTCGCAAAGACTGGATACAAAATAAAAAATTTGCTAATTTGAAATAACCTCCACAATCCGCGGACATAAATCTCATCGAGAATTTGTGAAATCAACTAGAAGCACAGCTTATTAAGTATCCAAGTCCGTATAATCGAGTACATGAGCTGTGGAAGCAAACAGAGGATATATGGAGGATATACCTCCAGAAGTTTTACAGAGATAAAAATAAGGTATGCCAAATCGCACCCAGAAACTAAAACAAGCAAAATGGTACTGAACATTGTGTTAGTAGTCCTTTTTTCTCGTTAAAATTGTTAAGTTCTTAAAAATATATGAGTGCAAAACTGTAACATCTGCCTTAATTAACATTTTTGTCTGCTGGTTTTATTATTGTTGTTGGATTGACTTAAAATCATTATGAGAGAGGAAGTGCAGGTGTACCAATAATAACATACAACAAAAGTATGAAAGTCGTTAGAACTTGGAAAGATAGCGATGACTGAAGTAAAAAGTGTTACACCATGTTACAGTTTTGCCCGTCACTGTATGTGTATACCTCAGACCTTCTTCTTTTCGCCCATCCATCACCGCCAGGCGTATTTAAGCCTGCATTCTTAATATGTATACGTAAATTTTACGTGTACGCCGCATAAGAAGTATCGTTACTTTTTACCGTTATGCCCTATCGCTGTTTGCGCTCGGCAGTGCTTTCTTTATATTATTAGGATCTTTCCCGTACAACCTGGGCCGGATCCGGTAATTAGTGAATAAGCGAAAAATTTGCTCTTAAAAGTGGAACAATGCGCAGAAGTACGGAAACGCAAAACACCACCACTGCAAACACTTGGAAATTTAATTTTGGTTTCACAAATTTGATTGTATTAATAAAAAAGTTTATAAAGATTAAAAATACATGTAAACACAAAACAGCTGATATGCATGTTGACAATGGATCCAATTTCACCCGAAGAAAAAGTCCAGGCTGTTTCGGGCAGCAAGAAGAAGACACTTACGATCCAATACGTTACAATTTTCGCTCTCTATTACCCATTTTCTGAGTACGGGAATGATTTCCCTGCTGCTTTGTGCACTCGCGGGATCCCGCGTTGCGTACGGGAAAGAACCTATTGTTGCATAAGCAAGTGAATAACTAAGCGATTTTCAGTCCGCGGTATGCTTTGATAAAAACAACGTTTTTTCTTCACTGCTTTGCCCTACGTTTCGCTAAACTCCTTAGCATCCTCAGGGGCCAATCTTTATTTTAGATTAACAAACAAAAGAAGATACAAACAAAAACAATTAGGAACAAAAGTTACATGGAACATGTAGTTAATAAAGTCTCAATAT
>NW_023458563.1:9000394-9016617 GCF_013731165.1 Rhagoletis pomonella
TATAAAGTACTAAGCAATTCTACATTTTGATAAAGCTACACCTAGTTCACTAATATACGAGTTATTACCAAATACGAAAAATATTCCAACTTGATTTTATATTGGAAAATTCTGAGCTGTTTCTTCCGTCACGGGTAGGACAAAGAAAAGACACTGCTTTTTGGAGAACATATATTTTAAGGAAAGTCTGTGAATTTACTTAACATTTCTATCTGGATTAGATGTTTTACTATACAGAAAAGAACCAGCAATCCCAACAAAGCACAAACCATAATAAGAATTATTTGTTTATTATTAAAAAATTCAAAATTCTCCTGTCACGGGTGGGACAACTTTTGTCACGGGTGGGACACGTACGATTTTCTTCATGAAAGGAAGCTTCTAGTGAGATCCATATCAAAGAGATTAGGTATGATAAATGTTAGAGGTCAAATACAAGATCAATTGACCTACTTTTATGACAGTGGAGTCATTGTAAGACGCACGATATACTGCTGACCCCAGGATCTATTTTAGGGGCAATAGTTATACCAAACGAAAGCTAGAAGTCGCCAGATTGATGTATTAAAATGCATGGAAGAAAGGATTATTTGCAAACGCATGAAATTTTATATGCATTTTCCTAATGCACTTCTGCACGGTGCATTTGATTGCAACGAAATTTCGAATGTGCCTTAATGATTTTCAAGTTTGTTTAGAATAGCTATGTATGTCTGACTAATACTAACTACAGGCTAAACATGTATATCGACTACTGTTATCACGTCGATAGAGATGTCTAACCTGCTGTTAGTGTTGACCAGACATTGAGTAACCGGCTTAAGAGTGGCTCGAGTTGAGTTATTGTTGGAAACTGATTTCATGGACAAATCATGCTCAAATTTAGCTATTCCTTAAAACCATAGAACGTCAGAAAAGATCTTGTGTATCGATGTCTAATCCGAAAAGTTATCTGCATTAGAATACTTGTAAGCAGATACATATGTATATCTTTGTCACTTAAAGGCTATTTATTGGATTGAATTTATAAGTTTCGCGAACTTCTAGATTTTCTTGGTTGGAACTTTTCAGGTAATTGTTAATATTGACTTTTAATTGTTGTTAAGCAACCCTCATCATAGAATTCTCTGGCGTCTCTAAGATAGTAATGCTTATCTTGACTTTTCGAGCTGGCCACGCGAAATTTTTTACTACATCGCTTAGCCCACCAACAGTATTATGGTGTTTAGTCAACCTGTACTTCAGAGTTTTGTGGCATTAAACATAGGTTTGAAACGTTAAACTTATTTTTTTATTGTTAGGCATCATTAGAAAAAAATTATAAATGATTGTCACGGGCGGGACACGATAAAACGTTTCAAAATCTCTTAAGTAGGTACTTATAATATAATAAAAGAAATGAAATAGGGCTGCTTAGTATAAACACACTCTAGTTATGAAATTATAGAAAACTCCCTAAAGTAGTAACTAAGCAATACGAAGTTTAAAACTTTTTAGTCACGGGTTGGACATGCTAAACCGTAGTGATTTTATCCTATTATATAATTTAAATGCCTATTTTTCTTCAATGCCATATTGCTTCTTCGGGGCGCAGAAAGATCGAGACATTTATTCCCCCCTTCAAAAAAATAATAACTTTGTGAATACTTGATTTTGCAGAGCCTTCTATATTAAAATATGTTGTCGTATTCAACTACTTTTCTTATGTTGAAGTTTTGAGTGTATTTACAGTGTAATAAAATAATATAACTAAATTTTTTTTCGAAAAAACGTTAATTTCAGGTATTGAGGATTGATTCATCAAGCATTCCATGTTCAATAAGCTACTCTACAATTGGACACAAAGTTTCACTTACTCATGGAATACCCCATATGTATATTTCTTCCTGGAAAATTTTATTCTTTATCCTGTAGAAACTTTATCTGTTATTTTTCTCCCTAAATTTATCCCTTTTTTATAAACTTTTTGCAGTTTTTTTCGTATTAAACCGCCAAGCCGTGATAATTCGTAACAATTGTTCCAAACTATTACAAACTATTGCTTAATAAACAAACGGTTATTAGACATTCTTTTGAGCGTAGTATTACTTGAAAATAAGGATCATAATATAAATACATAATACATTCAATAAGTACCATTGTTTCAGTTTTACAAGTATAAATGTATCGCGCAGAAACTTCCAAACCTTATCTAAAAATCAAATGTTATTTTGCTATCTCAATTTATCTTATTTTATCAACTTTTTTGCTAGCCAAAGCATGATAATTTGTAACAATTTTTAAAAAATATTTAAAACTATTGCTTAATGAAACAAACCTATTGTCAGCTGTTTTTCTAATTGCGATGTGCATAACATGCCTCTGGAAATGATATTTTAATTTATTTTACAATCAAATGTGCTGTACAGTATCGATGCGTTGCTTGAACCCAATGTCGTTTACTAAATTTGCTATAACTTTTCTATTTTCAAATCGATTTGCAAAAAATTTGGATCTATATACTTTGAAATTAAATAAGCTTTAACATAGCATAAAAATAAGAACAACAAGTTTGCAGCTTTTAGGTGTAATTCACAGTAGAATAACGATGCGACTTAAAATTGTGTCCGATTTCACTGTTAAATTGGCAGATAACTCTTAAACTGATAATTTGATTGCAAAACATTGTATAGCAGGTTCGTAGGGATTTCAAAGACCATTAATCTGGTGGAGATCTTTTTGTGGTGTGATAATCACAACCGGATATTTTTGGAAAAAATTGAAAATGCTGTTTTCTCAATTTTGAAAAAAACGATAATTTCGCAAATTCTTAAAACGTATTCTACCTTTTTAATTTTTGACCTCATATTCAGATTGTGTAGGTTATTTTACATGGCAAATGACTATAAAATTCACGCCTTTCAACTATTTTGTTAGAGTGCATATGGTTTTATAAATTTTCAAATGCAACGCGCAAGTACTTAGAGTTATCATATTCGAATAAAATTTTGCACTGCTTATTTTTAGACCAAAAGACATCTTTTTGAGCCCGGCAAACTGTATATTTAAAAAAATAGTTAAAATAACGAACGGTCTACTGCCTACTAATAGAAAATTCAATATTTAAATTTTTTGAAATTGCATTAAGTTCAGTGAGAGCCCTCCAAATCGGGGATTGAGCCCAATAATTAGCTTTAGCAGGGATAACATAAAACGGCGGGACAAACCGCAATATTCTGCTCGGGACATTGAAACCGATATGCATAAGTAATTCCGGACAATCAATGACGCCAGAAATCAGGTCATAAACAAACATAAGGGAATGGACATGTCTTCTACACTCAAGAGAGTTTAAATCTATAAGCTTGCAACGAGCTATATAGGGCGGAAGAGGGTCAGAGAATCGAAGCGGCTGAAGGGCAAACCGAATAAATTTTCTCTGGACACGTTCGATACGAAGTGCGTGGCAATTATATATAGGGCTCCAGATAACCGAGGCATATTCAAGCTTTGAACGAACAAGTGAATTAAAGAGAGTTTTCCTTGTATAGGGATCCTTAAAATCCTTCGCATGCCTTCGCAGAAAAGCTAGGTTCCTGTAAGCCTTCGGAAGAATATGGCATATGTGATTAACAAAGGTGAACCCAGAGTCAAAAACGACACCAAGATCAACAAAGTCATTAACAGAAGCGAGTTGTACATTTGAAATATAATAGCTAGTTAGACAAATTTTAGATGTTTTAGCGAGGGTCATATGGAAGCATTTCTTTATATTGAGGGATAACATATTTTTTTGGCACCATACTTCGAGATTAAACAGATCTTCTTGAAGTAACCGCGAATCGGAGACACAATTGATTTTACGAAACAGTTTCAGATCATCGGCATACAGCAGGTAATCAGAGTTATTGAAACAGGACCCGATATCGTTATTAAACAGGACGAACAACAGCGGACCAAGCACACTGCCTTGGGGCACCCCCGAAGTAGCGGCAAATTGAGAAGACCTGCAGTTTTCAATTTCAACAAACAGTGTTCTATTTGTAAGATATGACTTTAACCAATTTAAGAAAACCGAATGGAAATGCTTCTTAATTTACGAAGCAAAATTGAATGTGATACCTTATCAAACGCGTTGGAGAAATCTGTATAGATGCTGTCCACTTGGGACCCATTTCTGAACGCAGATATACAAAATTCAGAAAAAACAGCGAGGTTCGTTACGGTAGAACGACCACCGACAAAACCATGCTGACGAGGATTCACGATACTTTTTAGGGCAAAAGATAGTTTCTCCATTACCACCTTCTCAAAAAGCTTGGAGCAAACAGTTAATTTAGAGATAGGTCTGTAATTAGAAACATCATTCCTACGACCTAACTTGAAGATGGGAGTGATGCACGCTGCTTTCCAGCGCTCGATGAAAACACCTGAACGAATAGAGAGATTGAAGATCATACACAGTGGAACACAAACGGAGGAATGACATTGCTTAAGGAAAAAGGGACAAATACCGTCGGAATCACATTTACAAGACTTTTTAAGAGAGAATATGCCTCTGATAATGTCAGATTCTGTCAAAGACATCGATACAAAGTCTAAACCTTGTGGAGGACAAGAGTTAACTGGAAACCTGGGGGAGTTGTCATCAACGACAAAATTTGATTTAAAAAACTCAGCGAAAAATTCGACAGTATCACTAATCGACTCAGAACACTTACCGTTATAGTACATACAGGAAGGTATATTTGAGGAGCCCGATTTGGAACGGATGAAGCTCCAGAAGGCTTTGGGATTTTCCTTCAAATCAGACTCAAATTTACTAATATACTTGTTATAAAGAAATTTATCCAAGATGTTAAATTGTCTCATGAAAGAGATATATTTAGCCTTGAGATTAAAATTATCGAGCTGACTTTTATGTAGTTTATAATACTTGTTTCTTTTGTTTTTAAGATTCTTGAGTCTACTTGTGTACCAGGGTAATCTATGAATCCTAGGCGGCAGCAGCGGAAGATATTTAGAAAAAAGATTATTCAGTGTGCACACAAAAGAATCAAAACACTCTGAGACGATCTTAGAAATAAAAACAGAGTGCCAGTTGATTTCAGACAAGGCAATATCGAAAGCCTGAAAGTTAGCATCGCGGAAGTTAAAGAACCCAGACGTTATATTCCTTGCAGTGAAATTATCAAACATTTCCAAGTAAATAATTATGGGCACATGATGCATATCAGTT
This sequence comes from Rhagoletis pomonella, assembly GCF_013731165.1. Lineage (NCBI taxonomy): Eukaryota > Metazoa > Arthropoda > Insecta > Diptera > Tephritidae > Rhagoletis > Rhagoletis pomonella. The sequence continues at coordinate 9,005,613 of NW_023458563.1, forward strand.
TTACTAACCGGAAAACTGCATTCCTCTAAGTTAAATATTGAATTTTCATCAACAAAGACAAGGTCAAGCATTTTAGACAACTTATTAGATAATGAATTAATTTGAATTAAGTTTAAACTAAGCAGGCTATCCAGAAAATGTATCTCGTACGTCCTGTTTACGTGTGTTGGAGTCAGGAAACCATTTCTTTGTAGGTCGGACCAGAATATATCTGCAAGGTTGAAATCGCCAAGAATGCAAAACGAAGAGTCAGGATTCTGCTCACAAAGATCGACGATATTGTCAACATGACAGCTGTATAGATAGTCCGTACTATTAGGCGGGATATAGGATGTGCAAATGAATAATTTTCCAAGCGATCCATGGACACAAACACAAATTTGATCTATGAGAGTATCTAGATTCCCTAATTGATGTAACGACGAGCGGATACAGCGCTTTAAGGCGATTAGGACACCACCACCTTTGGAGTGGCCAGTCTTCACCGGATCTCTATCCTTCCTGAATACATTAAATAAAGTTGGATTAAAATACTCTTCGTCATGAAAGTCAGCATTCAGCCATGTTTCCACAAAAACATAGGCATCAAAGTCAACGCGGGACGTTGATAAAAATATCTCTTTGGTTTTAGTCCGCATTCCAGACATATTTTGAAAATAAATTTGAAGACCCTTAGGGGCTGAGCTACAGTTGCCAGAATTCAAACTACTTGTGCGCTTCCGAAGGGGCTTCCCTTTGAAAAAAGCGGAATAGTCGGACATTTATACCAGAAGGCCAATCAGAAGCCTTCAAGATATCTTCATAATATGCATACGAAACTCCAAATTTGCAATTTATGCTTCGAAGCTTGTCTAAAGGTTCGTCTTTCTTAATAAGCTTGTGGCATGCAAAATGTTTAATGTCGATACCGGACTGTTTAGATACATACTCGATGATTTTATCAGTAGAAACGGACGGCTTAAAAGCGGTTACATGTACCCACTTCATTTTTACGATAATGTCGAGGTCAGCGTTTTTATTTCGACCAACCACAACCTGTTTACGTTTCGGTATTTTCGTCTTATGAGGCACAGTTTTCCAACTATTCGAGGCAGAAAAAACCGCAGGCTCTAAACCAGCATCAGGCACAAATTCAATATCAGCATTCAAAGAATTAACATCCACGTCGGCATCAACCAGGGTGGGCAAAAGCTCGGAGTTCGAGAGAGCGAGCGAGCAAACTCCTACTCAATGCCTCGCAGACAACGAGGCGCTCGCAGCTCGTACTCGTGGCAGCAATGAGGCGAGGCACGATAAGTTTGGCTCGCTCGCCAAACGAGCGAGCGCTGCTTGTTTGCTCGCGCTCCTATTAAACGAGCGAGGCTGTTGTGTGTTGCCTCGCTCGCAGTGCGAGGCGAGTAGCTGTCTGCATACTCACTCTGCTAGGAAAGACGAGTGAGCGACCAGCGAGCGCTCCGAGTGTACTATACAACACATGCATTTTTGTGCATAAAAATGTGGGAATGTATGTCAATAGATTATGTACGAAAGTATGTTAATAATTGTATGTACATATGCATACATATATGTAAAGTATATAATTGATTACATACATAAGGATAGATTATGGAATTAATTATTTTTTAGAGTTATATTCATACATGTGTACACACCTCACATGCATATTTATATATGTTTGTATGTACGTATTTATGTATATATGCATTTATGCTTGTATGAACATATGCATGTATTTTGTCTCTACAGAGAAAAGTAAGTAACGAAGATATTATAATCGTTTGTGCCGCAGAAACAAAAAACAAGTAAGCACATGTTAACACCCCCAAAATAGTAGAATATAGTCCTTGGTGAAAAAATTTATTTGTGGCCTGTTGTTGAAGGACATATGTACATATGTATGCATGTATATATGGATGTGTAGACATGGGAAAATTTGCGTAAACAAAGAATAGAGACCGGTTCGCATACAACTTTGGCGTTGCGTTGGCGTCGCGTTTGGCAACGCTAAAGCCAACACAAAGCAGAAAGATCGCTGCGTCGGTCGGCAGCTGTTGCAAATAAATAAAATTAAATGGAATGTTTTTTTTTTAATCAAATTAAGGTAAGAAATATAATATTTCATGCAATTATTGATATGAAATATTAATTTATCTCTCGTTAATATGTTAATTTAGTGCCCAAGGTAGTCTCTGCCAAGCTTCATTGTAGAACGCATACTTTTAACTTGCGTTCTGTCAAACCAACGCCAACTACAAAGTCAACGCGAAAGTTCTATGTGGACCAACCTTAATTATCAAATAGTAGCTTGTATTATCCTACATACATACATATGTATGGGGGCTAAACCACAAATATTCATTTGAAAATGCTGATGTCCTACTCATTTATGAAATGAAAGACAAAATAATGATTTTAATATATATTATATTCTCATTTATACATATGTAACATAGTTACTTAGTCAAATTACTTAGTAATTACTTGTATGTAAGAATACAAAGATTATTTATCAGCAGCATTGCCCCTTACATATTGAAAAAAAGTAATAAAAGCTCCCAAAAAAGCAAAATCGCTACAGCAAAAAAAGTGTTTGAAAAACCGCATAAATTCAAATCCGCATAAAAAAGAACCGCATAAAAAGAGACCTAAGTGTATAAGTTGAAATTTTATAAGAAACTATTGAACATTAAAAACATTATACCTACATAAATATGTATGCACATATGTGCCTACCTAGTAGATAAAACTGGTCAAAATAGCACGAATCTATTCTTCTGAGCATGAGAATATATACATAAATAAATACAAAAACATATGTGTATATACATATGTATGTATATACATATCTGCATGCGTGCATACAATCCTTTACTCGAAATTCTTAGTTGCTGCAATTTTTATCCCATACACTTCTGCCGACCAAACAACGCGTTTGCCTGTCTAATCTGCTTGCCTCATTTGCCTCGCTCGTTTGCTCGCCTCATTTGCCTCGCTCGTTTACTCGCCTCGCTCGTCTGCTGCTGCAAATGAGTGCCTCGCTCGCAACGACGCCCTCGCGAGGGCAGAGCTAATGAGGCCCTCGTTTGCTTGCCGCTCTACTCTTGCGCTGCCCTCGTTTGCTTACTCGCTCGCTGGCTGCTCAGCGCGTGCGCTCGTACTTAACGAATGCTCGTTTGCAAACAGCCTCGCGTGTTGCTCGTGAGTTGCGCTAGCTCGGAGTAAACTAACGAGCGAGCGAGGGGCTAAAATGAGGCAAATCCGAACCCTGGCATCAACAACAGCGCCAGCAGCAGTGATAACAGAGCTGTTAACATTAGCTTTAATTGAGTTAGTACCGGCAGCAGCAGCAGCATAGCTAACATTGGTATTGATCGCCATGCGCTTAGCAGACCCATTGGGGAGCAGACCAGCATTCGATACCGTGCACATAGTAGACGGAGCAGATGAGGGAGTTTCCGTTGGTGTAGGTAAACACTGTTCAGCATGAGCAGCAGTAACATTAGTCCCATGCAGAGAGCCGGCGGATTTGTTAACAGCAATACCGCGGTTTGCATTGAGGCCAGTAAAGTTGTCAACAATGCCCCGAAGGCTTTTTATCTCCGCAGTCAACGACGATACGTCGGCATCCCTGTCGCTTAGCTTAGTTTGCAAAACACGAACTTCTACATGCAAATCATCACTTTTCTTTATTAGCTGCATTTTGTCTTCATGCAAAGCACCTATCAAACACAAGATATGAGCATTTTCTGCCCTGAGAGCAGAAAGTTCTTTAACCACAGTTAGCAGTGTAGATTTCAATTGAAAGTCATGCTCAGTAGCGATATCACTTGAGACATCTCTTAGAGAGTCTGAATTAAGAGCTTCTTTAGCACTAGTGCTCCCACCCGAGCCAACGGGTGTGGAAGGGCAGCGGAGAGATGAACGACGGTCATCCGTACAGTTTTTGCAAAGAAATGGCTTATTAGATGAGAGTAAAAAGTCCAGATCGGCCTGGAAAATACCAACACATTTGAGGTGAAATAAGTTTTTACACCCGTCACACTGCACCTTAGATTGTGTACGATCAACTTTTTGACCACAAAGACAAGGCATTGTATGAATATTTTTACATTTAATAAATATTGAGTCAGTGAAATTCAAATTATTAAGAGTCACTATCTCAGTATATTATGAGTTTCGCACTAACAAAGCGAATTAAAATTCACAAAGAATGCTTAAAAAGCCAGATAAGCGCGGAGCGAAGAAAAACACGTCTGAACTGCAGTCGCGCAAAACTGTAATTTTTGTTTTAGTTAAACAATATAAGAATATTGTAGTATGTACCACAAAAACGTATATTTTCTATAAAATATCATAACTCAGAAAAAAAATCTTCGCTATTAGAGATTTGGGTTGATTGTAGTTCAAAGTATCTCTTTCCCGGTAAAAAAGTTTCAGAGAAAAAAAAAATACACTTTTTGAGAAATTAAATTTAAAAAAAAATATGCACTTTTTGTTTATTGTTAAATAAAAAATTTTAAATAATGAAAATCAATAATTATATCATTCTATCTTGAAGTGACAAGAATTACTGACATTTGAGTAAAAACATTGTTGGAATCTATTAACTTTTGACAAAGTTATGGGCATTTTAAAAAAACATTCTCACTGTCAATTCGAATAATCGATTTTTGCCTGAAAAACAAAATCGCGTTTAATTCGGCCGAAAATTTTTTCCGAGCCAAAAAAAAAGTACGTGTCTCATTATTTGGACCAACAAACAATGTATTTGAGTTTTGTCGAAATTAATAATCATGCACGTACCTGACCGGTTGTCTGGAAATGGAAAGCATCTTTTGTTTTTATACAAAAAAATAGTACATATTAAAACTCTTTTGATAAGAGAAAAGCAAAAAAGAAATATTTGGAGACCGATAGAAAAAATAAGATACTTAGAAGTTTTGTTTACATATCTGTACATAAAATACCTTCCACTTTTTCTACTTCCCAGAAAATATATTATACAAATCTTTGGTGTAAAAAATTGATTCGCTTAAGTAAATATACATACATAAACACAAAATTAAAAATATGTACATATGTATACATACAATAAAAGTTGACTTTATTTCCGTGGGACGTGTCCCGTCGTGCCGGGCCGGGCCGGGCCCCACTAAAATTCTTAACCTGCGGGCTCGTGTGTGTTTTTGAAAGTTAATTTTGCACTCGTGCCGGGCCGGGCCTTAAAATTTAGGCCCGTGCCCATGTCTACTTTCTAGTACGGCACAAGGCAAACTATGTTTGCAACAGAAATATATACATATAGAAATATATTGGGCGCGACTTGTATCAACTCACGTCGAGCGCACGTTTAGTTCATTCAGGACTTATTTTCGATAAAACTGAATAAAAATGCTGCCAGAAATCTTTAAAATGTATTTTGTGGTTCAATGTTATCACAACTATAGAGATTATAGTTTTGTGAGTTAAAAACTCGAAAGGAGGAATTAGTCCAAGATTCAAAGTATAAATTTTTCATATAATGAAACTAGTTCATAGTTTTTCTATTTTTACTTGTAAAATAAAAATTTCTGAAATAAATATATGTTTTGATTATTTTTCGGTTTTGGTCTTTTTTAGTGCCTTCTTTTGCCTTTTTTGCGATTTCTAGTGCCTTTTCCTGCCTATTTCGCTATTCTATTTTTCCTTCTCTAGCCTATTTCGTTATTTTATTTTCCCTTTTTCATAGATTTTTAGGTCCTAAAAATCCTTTCCCTGCTTATAACTAATCTGAGCATTACTTCGTGGAAATGGATCACCTTTGTTAAAATATGGTTCGTAGTCGGGCCTTTAAAGCAAATCCCTTATTTCTCATTTGCCCCGTTACATTTTTGTAAAACCCATATTTTTGGGACAAATTATGCATTTGTCCTGTATGGCTGGAAAAAATATCTGGGAACACTAATGTGTATAGCTCCTAAATTGCTTTTCCAGTTAGATAATCTTGTTGACGAGTATGATAGAAAATTTAATAACCTTTGTTTAATACAAAAAGAAATTTAAGATTGGTCAACTGCATCCAAATAAAATTGCAATTAAGTGAGTGCACTTTTTTCAGATCTCAAAAACGCGAATTTTGGCTAAATCTCAAAAACAATTTTACTTTTTTGTTTTCCGATTTCGTATTCAAAATGTTGAGGCTGGCTAACTATATCTAAAAAATTTTAATTAAGCGGGTGCACTTTTTCAGATCTTTAAAACCCCGAAGTACGGCTATATCTCAAAAACTGATCTACTCTCTTACATTTTAATTTCGTACTCAGAGTCAGGCGAAATTTTACGTAAACTAAGCTATCGAAATAAGCCATTTTGCAAAAAAAAAACCAAAATGGTACATTGTTTAAAAATGCAAATACAATTTTTTTGTGTTGCAAATTTTTTGCAAAAAATTATAGCTTCCACCAAAAAGCATGGAAAAAGTTCTAATAGGTCAGCAATTTTTGATTCTCTATCATAAGCATGACATAAGATCAGAATTTTAAGAAAAGTTGTGACTTTAAGAAAAAGGCTTAAATTTGCAATTTTAAACTCGTATAACTCGACAAAAAACTGCGGTCGAAAAAAATTCTTTAGCACATTGGTTACCAGTACCATAGCAGCATCGTGGTGGAGTTTGAACAAAATGCTGCCATAAAATGTTTTCCTGGTACACTTGACGAATTTTGCCCCATAAATAAAAAATTATTTAAGTGGCATTTAGTAATGTCAATAAACTGTTTTTGAATTGGAAAAGCTAAACCCTCATTTTTTTCCATATTTAGTCATTCGCGCTGCTGGTACATTTTATCCAACGTCCACTGAAATACGAGTATCTGACAATAACGAGGCGGAAAGCTTTAGCTGCAACCAACAAGCAACTGGTCTTGCTACCTGGCCTTTAATGGACTCTGATAAAAATTATGTAAGCAAGCTCACACTGGTCGAGAGCAAGGAATTCCCAGACGAATTTCTTCCAACATATGGCAGTAGTGACGACATCTGCATGCCACAAGATCTAAGTTTACACGCCAAGAATGAGTTTTCTATTCGTGAAGTTTGCAAGAACGAATACTCGAATATCCATACCGCTGCTGGAATTTGTAGGCATAAAGCTGACTCCAATGAAATATCAACACAAGATAACATCGGCGTTCTCGAAAGCACAGACGTTGTCAATCAATTTAAACACTTCCTAAACCTCTACCAGCTTCAGCTGCAGAAGCTGAAACAGCATCAACGTAGTCCAGTATGCAATAGTAGTCCGACAGCAACGCCGGTAGTTAACAACATGATGCCGTACTTATCCTTTCTGCTGGCAGCATCCTCTATCTCCCTACTGCAATCCCCCCAATTACATTGCGCCAACTTTGCAGCTGCCGACGTCGACTACGCTGCCATCGCAGCGTTATCAACTGCGTCCGCCCGCGCGGACGTAAATCATACACGACATTCAAATGAACCAACGTCCACTGACAGAGGAGTTTTGACCAGTGAGGGCTTATTGCCAACGGCGCTACGGCCCAAAGGCGAACGCAGCACACCCAACGGTTATATTAAGTATCGCTTCAGCGAGGATTGTGGCTTTGAGAAATGCGGCTACCGTCAACGACAGTCCCACTTTCATTGCAGTCGTGTGGACTGCTACTACAGCTTCTGTGACAAGACGCGTTTCGTGCAGCATACAGCGCGTCATGACCGTCTCGACACCTTAATGGGCAACGATTTTCAACAGTTTCGCGCAAATATGCAATGTGCGTACACAGACTGCGCCTATCAGCTTAACGCTAAATCCGTGCCGACAAAGAGCTCGAAATGCAGTGTTGCAAAAAAGTCGTCCCATTTTCATTGCTTGAAGTGCGTCTTTACTTGCTCGGACACCAACAAAGTGGTGGCGCATCGACGGCACCACAGCAAAGTGGAGTACATACGTTTGGCAGGCTTTTCCAAAGTGCTTAGTGTGGAAAACTGTTACCACCTCCCGAACGAGGTACGAAGCGGAAGAAACGGCACTGGCCTTACAACGTCGAAGACCGCCCCTGTGGAGTATTCGCGGACCGGTGACGAGTTTCCGGCCGCGACCAATTCCTGCGCATACAACTTGAAACAGACACACTATCATTGCCTCTTATGCGGCTGCGGCATCTTGTCACGTACGCAACTGGCGGCGCATAGGCAAAAATCCTGCAACACCGCACTCAATAAAACAGCGGCGGTAGCGCATACAGGGACAGCGGATGGAGCAACAACCACACCGTGAATAATGGCAGCTCCAACTAATGATGAGAGTTTGCGCTACGGCCATTGAACCACCGAGTAAAGGTTAAATTAGTGATGACATACCATAACGCTATAGCCATAACCATTGCCATAACCGTAACCGCATTTTCTTTCAAGCGTTTATACCTGTGTCATTACAGCGCACTCGCTGAAACCGTTCACAAAAGTATTAGGGATGTCGGAAAAACATCGATGCATCGAAAATATAGATGTTTTGCTTCGATGGATCGAAAATTGTTCACTCGATGTATAAATAGTCGATGTATCGATGCATCGATCCCTAAAAAGTTTACAAAATTTGTTGTTTTATTTCGACATGTCTTTAATAATTGATTTGCGCGATTGACCTAACTGTAAGCGAACAGTGATTCAAATTTATTTTAATAATAATTCAAATTTGAAACGGGCTGTATAAATAAAACCAGCCTATTTTCACTTCGCGCGAAATGTATGAAATGAAAAACCGATTTGAAATGAAGTTCGAATCAATACACTTTTGAAATTCAGAGCGTATTGAAATTTGGTTTATGCATCCGTTTTGAATCACAGCGAACTGGATCAAAGCGCTGCATGTGTCGGTATAAACAAGGTATATCATCGATTATATACCTTGTTTATAACTACGAAAAAACCGTTTTAACAAAAAACCGGTTTGATTCAACACATATTTCTTTCTAACGTTTATTCCTCAGTCTTTATATCGCACTCGATTAAACCGTATTGAAAAGTAGAAAAACTCCGTTAGGTTTATTCGATATTTATTTAATAATAAAATTGAGCGGTGGACCGAAATGGAAGCGAACAGCAATACAAATTTATTTTAATAACTAGCAAATGCCTGGCTTGCTTCGCCACGCTTTATAAAAACCTTTGCGTTGAAGAAACTTGCGTTTTGGTACGCATGCCATCGAATTGGTTGTTTTGCGTCACCCGAAATTGGCTTGTTGTATGTGCATGAGATTTTTGACAGTAAATTGGAGGCGTGCGTGAATATTAGGTAAGCCTGTCAAAAAGTCGAGTTTTTTTAATATCTACTTTAGAAGCTCTTGCAAAAAAACAAAAGGTGATAGAACCTTTGTGGCTTAAATTAAAGCTAGAACTCTCGACTATTATCTCTGAAAATACCATTCCTGTACCTTGACTTGATGGTCACTTAGCCATTTGTTTTTATTATTTTTTATTTTGAGGAACAAGTTAAATAAACTTTTTGAGCATATATTATAGGCCTCAAAAGGAAGTACCATTTACATAAGTTATTGTGGTACACCAACTGTACATTGAATTCTTGCACAACATATATCTTTCTCATGATTCCAGAAAATTATAAAAATAAAATATTATAAAATTAATAGCAACAATAGCTGACACTACGAAAAAACGAATAAGCCACAGTACTCGCTAGTGTAAATTTTTAATTTTGTACGTTTCAAAAAAAAAATAATAAGCATCGAAAATCTAAAAAAAAAAATGTTTTGAGAATAAAAACGTGTAATGTGCAAATATGGGACTTGACATAAAACGTACGTTGCATAAAACGTATGTTTCATACAGTGCAGCAATCCTTTCATCGAAAGGGGTCAAAATCCAATGCATCCTATAATATCTTTTCAAACTCAATATTTGACTGCAATTTTAAATATACTTATTTTTTGGCTTCCCTTCACAGAGTTCATTTGTGCTTGAATCGCTATTTTAAATGACTTTCGTTTTTTTTTTTTAACAGGTGGAACCCATTATCCGCTGAATCCACAATACCCTTCGTTCCCCAATTCGCAAGGAAAATAAGCTGGTCACTATTAGCTTTTTAACCATTATGTTCAACAATTTTTATCGAGCTTGAGGCCGTTTCTTTCTAATGAAAAAATGTTGTCGAAAAACAATAATTTACCCATAGGTAGAATTTATATCTACTATCTCCACATCTTCACCGCGGTGACTGGGATAGGAGCTATTACACTGAGGGAAAAAAATATTAAAATCAAATAGAAACGTAATTGATCTTACTATAAACGTCAACGAAAGTACTGTATATCGGTAAATATTCAATTCAATTACGCGCATATTAAAATGACCGCGTTCGTACTGAAAAAGCATCCGAGAAGTGAATAATCAAGAAAAAACTAAAAAAAAAAATTTATTTGCATGTTGCCTGCAGCGGAATTCGAACCCGACCATCTCCGGATACCAACAACTTGTGGCAAGCATCTTTGCGCACTCAGCTACATCCAGACATATAAATTTCCTTTCAAATGTTGAATATCCATCAACACCACAGAACGCGATTTGTCCGGATAAACATGTATGTACTATGTATGCACGATTGACAGAAATTCTTGAGAATTCTACTCTCATTCTACCATTCTTGCTATGTGTGTATGTGTGTTTTGTCACCGCTCTCAGTGCGGCGCTCTGCATGCTTGGGGTGCGTATGTACACTTACATATGCATACTCAGATGTGAACAGTCAAATACGTGCGTAATAAATTTTGTATGAAAATATTATTTTTAAATACGAACATTTTTAAACGACAATCAAATATAAAGTATTCATTTTTACTATGCATTATTTCCCTCAGTGTAGAAAGGGCCTCAAACTCAATAAAAATTGTTCCGATTTTAAAATATTTTTCACCATTATTTTAATAAACCAAATGATGGTAAATTGTTATGTATATTTCCCACCAACATGGGGTTAAACCCCCCCCCCCCC
>NW_023458563.1:9016717-9019421 GCF_013731165.1 Rhagoletis pomonella
CCCTGGTTATGACTATGGCACCACTAACCGAATATAGTGTTGGAAATAAGGTTGGTTCGAACAGCTGCTTTATATGGTTATGTCACCACTAATTTAACCTTAAGGTATAATAAGTCGCGTGTAAGTATTTTTCTAGCAGTGCCGTGGTCTTAGAAATAAATATTGTGGAAGTTTATAAAAGCATAATAGATTTTGATAAAGTTTCGTTATAGCCCTGACAGACATGTGGTTTGTACACCATGGTATGCATACTATGGATTTTGATACTATTTCGATGAGACATACATCGGTGACAGGTAATAAGGTCAATGGAAATAACGTCAATTGACTTTATTTCCCACCCTGGTGCGAAATAAAGTCAATTGACATTATTACCTTTTCAAAAGCGAAATAAAGTCAACAAAAATTTGGAAATAAAGTCATTGGCGGTATTTCCTCATTCAAATGGAAATAGCGTCAACAATGCTTAAAGTATGACGATTCATAGAAAAAAATTTTGTTCTTACCATAAACATTGCCCCGTAAGTGTTGTTTTTTAATAGATGAAAAAGGTTATTGCCAAATTTTATTAAAAAAAATTCAATTACGAATATGTAAAAACACGATGCGAAAGCTGGAATACGAGAAATATTTGAAGAAAGAGTGTAGAAATGATCCTTAACTTGCAAAACATGTTTCGTTTCCACAAAAATAAATCGAATACTATTAAATTGAAGAAACAGTCCATGTCCAAAACCCCCGGAGGAACACTGAAAGAATTCTGTGTTTTATTTTAGCATATTTTGAACCAATTCGGAATGTCTAAGGTGGAAAAGAAACCAACTTTTCTATAAGGAAACAATTATAGAAAAAGAATTTTCTTACACTGTATTCATGTCTCCGCCATCAATTTGTGACGTCATTTAAAACCAGCTAAGGAGAATGACGACACTATTTATTAGATGGCACATTCAACGAGCCAATGTGCCAAAATGCGGGTATAAACAATTATTGATTATTTAATATCGGAACCGAGATCATATAAGTTAATTGATTGGTTTTCACACACTTTTGAAAAACAAATTATATGCTTTTTTACTGCAGACAAGTCGTTGCCCCAAAACACAGCAGAAATCTTCCAATTAGGGCTGGCAACTATCCTTATTTATGAGGTGCCATATTGAGGATAAAAAAGTGCCAAAATGTGCCAAATAGAAAAATAAAAGTGCCAGAAAAGGTGTCATTCCTTTTAATCATTCACATTTAGCAATAAAATAAAGCTACATTTCCCAAACAAAAGTGCAATGATAAAATAAGATAAACCAGTTGAATAGCCTTTATAAATTAGAAATTTTTAGTTGAGAAAAAGAAGTGCACGCAAAGGATTTCACAAAAATGTACAAAAGTCCAATTGTGGCACTTTGTGCCAAATTGAAAAATTAAGTGCCATTTGAAGTAAAATAGGGACAAATGGCACGGTTTGAGCCAAGTTGGCATCCCTGCTTCTAATAACTTACAAATATAAAAATGTGAAATATCGAGGGCTTGAATTCATTAATACCCTCTATCTGCAATTTGCAATTTGTGATTTTAGAAACCACCTGGGACTTATTAACCTGTCGTTATAGAAGGTAGCATTAATATCACTGATGACAGTTAAAGCTTAGGTGGATTTTTATATCAGAATCTCATCCTTGTGAAAAGTGTGCAGATAGAGGGTATTTTATTGAATATAAGCCCTCGATGTTTAAAATATATAAAAATATTATTTCACCGTATACAAAAAAATAAATCTACCTGCGTTACAGCACGGCGGGAGACGGGGAAGGGAGGGCCGGAGGGGGCCGCGGCGTAGCGTGACGTGGTGCGCGTCGGTCGCGCGGGGGGCGAGCACGGCGCGCGCGGTGAGGCGCACTGACGCGCGCCGCAGCGAAGCTAAACAAATTTAATGTTTGAAAGGGAAATAATGTCAATGGATTTTATTTCGTTTTTAAAAAGGTTATAATGTCAATTGACTTTATTTCGCACCAGGGTGGGAAATAAAGTCAATTGACCTTATTTCCGTTGATCTTATTACCTGTCACCCACACATCTAGTACGTATACCGATGTTTTGTTTCTTTATCACAACTGATAGCATGTATGTAAGCCATTTTGCTCGCGCTGCTCTTACAGTCGCAATGGCCGAGTGAACAGAGCGCGAGAGTGCCACTAGAGACATCCGAGTTCGAGTCCCCGTACCCGTACCCGTACGGTTTTTTAATGATTTATTTATTTTTAATTCCTTTTTAAATAATCGGAAGATTTTAATGTAAAAAAAAACATTTTTATTCATTGACTTTTTTTGATTTAAAGTACCTAGGTTTATTTCATAATGAAATTGTTGTTAAACAAATAGTTCCTCGCTTCATTTACGCGTTCGTTTAAAAAAAATAGAAAGCAATTCTCTTTTCCCCCATATCTTTCTTTTTGAGACTAAAATGTGAGACAGCTTACTGAATACCAGGGTAAAAATTTCAAAATGAAAATATGGAGGAAAAGATAATTCCTTTGTATTTTATTTTAAAGAATGCGAAAATGAAGGGAGGAAATATTTGTGTAAGAACAATTTCATTAGAAAATAAACCTAAATAAGTGCTTTAGTATTATACAAATTCAATGGAAAAAATTTTGTTTAACATTATTATTATTATTATTATTATTATTATTATTATTATTATTATTAT
>NW_023458563.1:9019821-9020833 GCF_013731165.1 Rhagoletis pomonella
CAATTATAGAAAAAGAATTTTCTTACACTGTATTCATGTCTCCGCCATCAATTTGTGACGTCATTTAAAACCAGCTAAGGAGAATGACGACACTATTTATTAGATGGCACATTCAACGAGCCAATGTGCCAAAATGCGGGTATAAACAATTATTGATTATTTAATATCGGAACCGAGATCATATAAGTTAATTGATTGGTTTTCACACACTTTTGAAAAACAAATTATATGTTTTTTTACTGCAGACAAGTCGTTGCCCCAAAACACAGCAGAAATCTTCCAATTAGGGCTGGCAACTATCCTTATTTATGAGGTGCCATATTGAGGATAAAAAAGTGCCAAAATGTGCCAAATAGAAAAATAAAAGTGCCAGAAAAGGTGTCATTCCTTTTAATCATTCACATTTAGCAATAAAATAAAGCTACATTTCCCAAACAAAAGTGCAATGATAAAATAAGATAAACCAGTTGAATAGCCTTTATAAATTAGAAATTTTTAGTTGAGAAAAAGAAGTGCACGCAAAGGATTTCACAAAAATGTACAAAAGTCCAATTGTGGCACTTTGTGCCAAATTGAAAAATTAAGTGCCATTTGAAGTAAAATAGGGACAAATGGCACGGTTTGAGCCAAGTTGGCATCCCTGCTTCTAATAACTTACAAATATAAAAATGTGAAATATCGAGGGCTTGAATTCATTAATACCCTCTATCTGCAATTTGCAATTTGTGATTTTAGAAACCACCTGGGACTTATTAACCTGTCGTTATAGAAGGTAGCATTAATATCACTGATGACAGTTAAAGCTTAGGTGGATTTTTATATCAGAATCTCATCCTTGTGAAAAGTGTGCAGATAGAGGGTATTTTATTGAATATAAGCCCTCGATGTTTAAAATATATAAAAATATTATTTCACCGTATACAAAAAAATAAATCTACCTGCGTTACAGCACGGCGGGAGACGGGGAAGGGAGGGCCGGAGGGGGCCGCGGCGTAGCGTGACGTGGTGCGCG
>NW_023458563.1:9020933-9034726 GCF_013731165.1 Rhagoletis pomonella
GACCTTATTTCCGTTGATCTTATTACCTGTCACCCACACATCTAGTACGTATACCGATGTTTTGTTTCTTTATCACAACTGATAGCATGTATGTAAGCCATTTTGCTCGCGCTGCTCTTACAGTCGCAATGGCCGAGTGAACAGAGCGCGAGAGTGCCACTAGAGACATCCGAGTTCGAGTCCCCGTACCCGTACCCGTACGGTTTTTTAATGATTTATTTATTTTTAATTCCTTTTTAAATAATCGGAAGATTTTAATGTAAAAAAAAACATTTTTATTCATTGACTTTTTTTGATTTAAAGTACCTAGGTTTATTTCATAATGAAATTGTTGTTAAACAAATAGTTCCTCGCTTCATTTACGCGTTCGTTTAAAAAAAATAGAAAGCAATTCTCTTTTCCCCCATATCTTTCTTTTTGAGACTAAAATGTGAGACAGCTTACTGAATACCAGGGTAAAAATTTCAAAATGAAAATATGGAGGAAAAGATAATTCCTTTGTATTTTATTTTAAAGAATGCGAAAATGAAGGGAGGAAATATTTGTGTAAGAACAATTTCATTAGAAAATAAACCTAAATAAGTGCTTTAGTATTATACAAATTCAATGGAAAAAATTTTGTTTATCATTATTATTATTATTATTAGTATTATTATTATTATTCTTTATTCACGAAAATAAAATATTCCACCAACATTTCTAGCGCATTAGCTGCTGATTTTTATTTCAAAAAAAATAAATAAAATAAAAAATAAACAATTAAATAATAAAGAAAAAAATCTCCTACGCGAGGACTCGATCTCGGATCTCTCAAGTGACACTCTAGCGCTCTGATCACTCGTCCATTGTGACTGTTAGACCAGCGCGAGCAAAATGGCATACATACATGCTATCAGTTCACTGTCTCTGTTTGTTTTCACCACCTTTTTGGTGAAATTTTTTTTACTCTCTGGCTGTGTTTCATGGTATACTCGCTTTATACCACGTTCATTTTCGTAGTATAGGAACCAGCTTCACCCACTTTGTACGATGGTATAATTGTGGTTTACAACGACAGACATGTAGTATAGAAAGCTAGTATAGTATATAAACCATATGTCTGTCAGGGCTATTAGTAGATAACGCTGTCATAAATAAAAGACAAAATTGTAAGTTAAATTAGTTTCTTATACAAATATATTGCTAAATTTATTTCCCATAAAAAAACAATAAATAACCCTGCAACAATTTCAAGGTCATTGTCTGGGGCGGAGTGATGCCAAATCATATAGTAAAACCTCCAAATCTTTTAACATACGCAGATCACAATTTGATTATGACCATATTCAAATTTAAATTGTTTTGCCTAAGTGTTTTTATCAGAGCGAAATATGTAGGATACAAGTAAAATTTCATGAGGAATAATTTTGTAAAACCTTTTAACCCATTAGCTCTCTCACGAAAGGGTTCTTTAGACCCACTTTTTGGAAAATTTAAATAAAATTGCATTTGTTAGGTCGCTAAAGGGTCAAAATGTTCTAGAAAATAATTAGCCGGAAAATTTTACTAGGGGTATTCTCAGACAAATCTTTATACAAAGAACAAGAAGTCCACAGAAAACAAAACACAAGTATGTCCCCTTGTTTTACATTTTGTTCATAAATAAAACGCTAGCTCTTTTCGGTGATGATGGTTCGGCGCTTGGGTTATCAGTATCGCAATTATCGCTATCATCAGAATCTGAGTCCCACATGATGTCCATATGTGACTCCTACTGCTCCTTCTTCAAATTGTTCACACTGAAAATAAAATTTCATAAAAATGAAAAAATTATACGAAAAACTTTCGTAGTCGTGGGTTTTGTACAACGTACGAAACTTTCGTTCATAATACGAACACATTTTTCACAACGAAACAAGATTTTACGAACCATTCGTAAATATAACGAAAGAAGTTTCGTAAGGCATTTTTTCAGTACAATTTATGAAAACTTTCATTTATTTTACAAAACACATGCGCAAATTACCGAACAATTCTCTGTGCCAAGAATTTTGTATATTGCAAGGTGTATTAAACAAGGTGTGATTGACAATTCAGTGCGGCTCTTTTTTAAGGTACTATTATGTCAAAAAGTATAAACAAACGAATTAACCCTTAGGTTTGCATGTATCTTGTCAGCACTGATGCCCTAGGCTTTTATTTCGATTATAGTTTTGTTTTACTTACATTACCTGGAATATATATATTTTGTCACTAAAATAAAACAAATTGTTTATAAAATAGTTTTAGCAACTTTCTTGTTTTTAATTGCCCAAGTTTTATGCTGTTGGGCGTTTATTTTTATATTTAAATTTTTTATGCCAAAATTATTCGACACTTATAAAATAGGATTTTACATTTGTTTCCAATTTTATATGTGAGCTTAACTCTAACAATTTTGGAATTAAATTTTTTTCATGCGAAATAGTTTTCCATTAAAGACTTTGCTTCAAGCAGTTTTAAATTAAGCTCTTCCATACTTGCTTGCATGGTTTTAATTATTTCGGTAAGAAGAAATATTTCTGTTCTCAACGTGCATTCTAGAGAGTCGCTTGTTTGAGTTTGAACATCAACAAATAATTATCCTGATCGCGTTCTAAATCCTCACTTGTTTCAGTTATTTCGTATGGCGTTGGGACTGCGCCTGGGTATAAACGCGCTCGTTTGAAAGTGCTTGATTCGGACGGACAACTAATGAAATCACTTTCCTTGAAGTGGTTTTCATAAACGCGAGATGAATCACGTAGTACAACACCACAGCTTTCTTCCCATCGCTGCCGTCTTAATTCGCAACTAGGTGGTTTAAAACATCGCACTATTTTCGTGTCCTGACTTTTATTGCATACAGCGCACCGTTCAAACGGTTTGCTCCGTTTCATCTTGGTTTCCTTACATTAAATATTTAAGCAAAGTCGAACGTATTTACTTATTACCCAACCTTAAATGTACTTACTTGCTCTCCTCGGCGGTTTATCTCTTAACAATTGCACGTTTATTAAGAAAATTGGTTGCTTGAAAAATTTGTGTGTAACTTTTTTTTTAACAAATTCAAATTTGAAAAACAAATTCAAATGGGTTAAGAATTCATTTCAGTTTGACATTATAGCCTGTTTCTTATGAGAGCAATGTCAAAATCAATCACACTTTGTTGAATATATTTTGGTATATTGTACGAAGGCATTCGTAATATTTGCGTGTAGTTTTAAAATATACGAAATCTAGAATTCTTTATTCGTTTTATTTATTAAATACTTTCGTACATAGTACTAATGCAGAAACAAGTTTTTTAAATTCGTACAATATACGAATATTTTCGTGCAATATACTAAATTGCCGGCAGTTTTATATTTCATCATATTTTTATGTCCCGCGTGTCATTGCGAAATTACCTGTCGGCTGATGTGAGACGTATAATATAAATTTAAACGTTTTATAAAGGAATATGCTGGATAAAAAATACAAAAAAAAATTAAATATTAATTTGTGATTCGATTTTTATAATCATTCGTGGAGCTATAGATTGATCGTAAACATTGCTATCTGTGATTGCTAGCTGGCAAAGGTGGGTGAGTGAATTTTAAGTTTTGTTTTTTTGCTATTGTTTTGTTGATTTTTATTGTTGCATATAGAGCCTTGACACAGGATCTCCATGCAATGGCTTATCAGAAAAAATCAATCACTGGTGCGCGTGCGCTGCAACACGTATGAACAGCATTGGAGACAATAAATAATACAAAACAAATATTTGATGTTTGACCGCAATACAAATTGCCTGATGGTTTTCGTTTGGTAAGACTAAAGCTCATTCTTATTTTTTTTTTCATTAAAATAAATTGTGTGTGTTTTTTTTAGATTGAGCCTGGTTTCGTCTTCTTATTCAGAACCAGAAATGAGGTCCTTGATAACCTCATTGCTCTTTTCAATTTTATTTTGGATAATAGTGTTTGTTGTTTTGATGTTGGTCGGAATCTGGACTCGAGCCCAGGCCATGCGGAATGGTAGCGCGCACCGCTAAGCATTATACCACAGCGGCCTCCAATCGGAATACAAATTAAAAATAATGAATATTTATTTAATTTTAAACTGTATGAATTATACTCCAGTGTAAAAGAGAGTCAACAGTGTTTTTATTTGGTAGCACAAATTCACCATAAAACTATGGCGCATTTAGTCAGCGTATTTTTCAATTAAAATTTAGTTTTCCTATACAAGTTTTTGGATATTTTAAACAAGTTTGAATATATTTAATTTTTTATTTACAAACTATAAAAATTATAGCTCAAATGATAACACAACGCTGTCATTATATTTTGATCATTATTGTTAGGCGTTTTTGCAACACATTTTGTTAAACAAAAACGCTTAAAATTTACGACAAAGGTAGTGTTCGTTGCAGAGCTGAGTTACTTGTTCCTTACCTCGGGTGGGGGGGTAACAAGTAATGCTCAGCAATGCTTGAACTACAAATACTCTTATTTTAAAATTCTCTACCCCTTACCACTGGTGGGGGGAGTAAAACATTAAAAAATATAAAGAAAAATATAAATTATTAAATGCTATACTCCTTACCTCTGGTGGGGGGAAGTAAAGCATAAAAATAAAATTAAAAGAAAAATGAGAAGCGGAGAAGAAATGGTTAGCTGAGAGTCTATACGATTCTGATCTGTTTATTAAATATTTTCCTTTTATATACAAATTCCAATTCCCCTGACATCGCCGTGTTAAATTCGCCAGTTGTTTGCATGCAAAAGAGATTTATCGCGTACTAGTAGTGGTTCTAAATGTACTAGAAGCGCACCAGTTCAAAACTAGAGATTTTCCCCACAGGGTACCTTTGGCTGTAGCTGAATTTGCAGAGGTGCTGACTGTTAGTGGTTATATTCCAGAAGGTCCAAAAATGTTAAGATGTTAACACAAGTATTAGTTTTGTATTGCCAAACTATGAAAGAGCATCTGCGACGTGCAGACTGAAAGCGTATTTGAACGAAAAACCCGCAAAGCAAAAGTCTATTTAAAGTAAACAAGCCCCCCGCTGCATCCCTTTTTCAGTAGTTTCGAACTAGTTCAAAATTCGCCAGATGAGATCTAGTTCGTTCTGCATCCCTTTTTCTATAGTTTTGAACCAGTTCTAAATTCGTCATTTTAGATATTGATTTCTAAAATTGTTTTTTAAAAGTACCACATATCGCTGCTTTTGAACTGGTGGCGATCCAGTTACTATCGGACTGGTTCGTTTTTGGCGATAAAGATCTAGTACAGAACTACAAATTTGGTTCACCAGTTCGGGGTTTCCCTACAGGGTATGTAAACGTGTTTTCAAATGCACAATTTAATTTACATTCATTCAAAAAAATTCGATTTCAGATTGAAAATACATTTCTCTGCAAATGATTAAAAATTGCTAGCATGGTAACCCAAAAAGAAAACATCTTGTTACTTTTTTCATTTACAACTGGTTAGAAACTATAGAAAATGGGGTGCAAAGCGAACTAGATCCCATATGTTGAATTTAGGACTGGTTCTGAACTATAGAAAAGATAATGCAGCGGGGGACAATTTCCAATTCCTATGACATCACTGTGTTAAATTCGCCAGTTTTTTGCATGCAAAAGAGATTTATCGCGAACTGGTAGTGGTTCTAAATGTACTAGAAGTGCACCAGTTCAAAACTAGAGATTTTCCCCACAGGGTAGATTAAAAGAGATCAACGCATTGATATCTTATTTCGGTTGTGTACAAAATATTGACAGTTAAATGTGTTACAATTTATGGGTTTTTGTTCATTTCACATGTTTATGTATTTTACTTATCTTCTATTCTAAAGTGGACTGTATTTTAGTTTTGGTGCAAGTGCACAATTTTTATCTTTCCTTTGTATATTCAAGGATTAGAAATGTTTATTACAATTTTAAGTTTGAGTATTTTTAAGACCCAGGCATATATGTATGTTCGTATGTATTCACACATGTTCAAAGATGTTTGAATAGATAGAATAAAAGTGTTGTGTTATATATCGTACTATGGTTTTTACAGTGTGGCGAATAAAAACAACAACCGCAGGTCTTACGAAAATAATTTCGTTAAATATACGAATTATTTTTGTGCATTTCGCAAAAAAAAAAAAAAAGAAATAATACAAAATTCTTTAGTGAATATTACGAACGCATTCGTAAAATATACAAAAAATCTGATGTCTCATATTTTCGTAGAATGTACGAAAACGGTTTTGTACAATTAACGAGAACTTTCGTGGCTCAAAATGACGAAAAATTTCGCATGATGTACGCAAGTTTTCGTTATATTTACGCAGATTTTATTCTCAGTGCATAATCACGAAATATCAAATCGTTTATTTCATCGCACACAAAAAAATTTTACTAAACTGATTACTTTCGAAAAATATTAATTTAATTTCTTGGACGATGCGATGGTTTGTCAACAATTTCTGTTATAAGTACGGTGACCATCCGTCCTCTATTATACGTACGGTGACCATCCGGCCTTTATTTTAAAGGACAGTCCTTTATTTTAACCCCCTGTCCTTTATAATTTTTTTCAAAATAAAGGACGCCTTTTGCCCTTTATTTCTTAAACTGTCCTTTAAATCAGCTCTGCATTTTTCAGAGGTAAATTTTTAAACACAGAATATGAAAAATAAAAATGTCCCTTATAAAAAATAATAAAAACCTTTGCCAGTTTGTTTCGCACCCCACTTAAGGGTTTCTATTTAATCGGTAATCTTTGTACAATCTTTAAAGCACAGGGAAAGTTGTGTTGTACGCTGAGTTTACAGCTCCACTGAAAGAAGATAAACCCCCTGCTGCACAGTGGTTCAAAACCGGCATTTAGTGTTCGTAATTCACTGGAGCCTTCATTTTTCACTTAATTTGATTACTTGTTATTTTTTTATGAAAGCTTACAATATTTGCCAGAGACCAGTTGAGCCTGATTTTTGAATTCTTATTGGATTATATAACATTTTTTTTTTACAAAATGCAGAAAAAGTAACAATTTTGAAGAAAAAGTAACTCCTGTTGCAGTTAATAAATGTTACATACCAAAAACAAGTTGAAAACAATTGTATGGTTCTCCCAAAACAAAAAAATTAAAAATTAAATTTTGAAATGTTATAAAAAAATGTTCACCAAAATAAATATTGTTTTTTGTTTTTAGTAAAAAGTTGGTTGCACAATAAAGACTTCGGTGAATTATGAACATTAAATTTCAATTTTGAATCACTGTGTGCTGGCTTCGTCGTGCAGTATGAATTATGTTAAACGCGTTTTGGTGGCAAAGGATGGCGAAGTTCTTGAAAAGATGTGGCTTAACTTTTCGCTACAGCAGGGAAACTTGTACAATTAAATAATATAATTAACTGGTAAATATTTGATTTAAATTATGATATGGGTAAGGTACTTTTATCATACGATTTGTATGTATCTAACCCCAAATCATTTTGAAAAAAATGTCCTTTATTTTACGTTGGTTAATATGGTCACCGTAATTATACGGGACAGTCCTCTTTTTTGACCTATGGTCCTGGTAATTTATTTATTTTATACGGGACGCCAAATGTTCTGTATTTCTCTTAATGTCCTGTATTTGTCCCGTGTTCGGTGCCTATGAACGAGCTTTAAGTGATGTTGGTATATGATCCTAATTTTCTCCATAAACAGTTTTTATTTTCTAATCTCGAGGAATATAAACCTACAGTGACCGAAATAGAAACTAAGACTCGACATTTTAGTAAGTTTTGGCTATTTTCCCTTAGTTTATTTAATGTTTCTTTTTCAATAATTGTTTCCATATAGAAAGATTGGTTTCGTTTCCACCTTAGACATTCCGAATTCGTTCAAAATATGCTAATTTAAATCACAGAATTCTTTCAGTGTTCCTCCGGAGTTTTTGGACATGGACTGTTTCATCAATTTCATAGTGTTCGCTTTATTTTTGTGGAAACGAAACATGTTTTGCAAGTAATGGATCATTTCTACACTCTTTCTTCAAGTATATTTCGTATTCCAGCTGTGCGCGGGTGTTTAGTTTTTCGCATCGTGTTTTTACATATTAGTAATTTAAATTTTTTTAATAAAATTAATTGGTGGTAGTTCATGATTGTGTGTGGATTAATATCACAACACTGAGGATTTGGCAATAACCTTTTTCATTTATTAAAAAACAACACTTACGGGGCAATGTTTATTGTAAGAACATTTTTTTCTATGAATCGACATACTTGAAGCATTGTTGACGCTATTTCCATTTGAATGAGGAAATAGCGTCAATGACTTTATTTCCAAATTTTTGTTGACTTTATTTCGGTTTTGAAACGGTAATAATGTCAATTGACTTTATTTCGCACCAGGGTGGGAAATAAAGCCAATTGACCTTATTTCCGTTGATCTTATTACCTGTCACCGCTACTTACCTAGCAGTCGGTGCAGTAGCGGTTAAAAAGTAGCGATTGACTCCAGCTGTAATAATTTTGAGGTATTTTGCAAGAAAGAAAAGAAATTCATACCAAAATAACTATAATAATTAAAGAGACGCTGGTGTGTATGTAATTTTGTCTCTTCTTTTTTATTTTTTAGTTTTTAGCTCAAATAGCTCGCGCGAAATGCGTATTTCTGCAACTTATAATTCAACGTTCACGTTCGACATTTTTCTCGAAATGAATTGTCTTAATTATTGTCAGGACGCCTACGCCATAGAGACAATTATCAGCGTTTTTGACAACTAATACCTATTTCTTTATTGCCTTGACAGCATTGTCCGATTTCCTAGCAGATATTTTGTCTTATGCAATGAGTTCTCTAACGTATACGAAGGAAATAAGTGTTAAGCTCATGAACAAATGGTATGATAGTGAGTCATCATACCTTAATAAATATAAATACAATCTTTATAATATTGCCTTAGAAACAGGGAATTGGAACGACTACAATGCTATTAAGTATCTATATATTAATACGCTAACATAAATTTTGTCTCCGTTCGTTTGGCCATTCCAAACCGATTTCAAAACCCAGAACACCTTTGGAAAGGCATTTTTCCGTAGATGAGCAGAGTTTTTATGGTTTCCCAATTGGTTGAAAATTAGGGCCACAACCGTCGTTTAAACATTTTCGTATTTGTGTATAGATGTTGCTGCAAAATGTTCAATTTGACATGTTTCGCATGTGGTTTCACTTCACATTTGAAATTAAGCTTTGAAATAAAGATAAATATGATAAATATGAACATAAAGAAATAAATGATAACGATGAAGTCAAAAAAAGAAGGCAAAAGTGAAGATAAAGAGGAAAATGGAGCCAATGACACATACATAAGAATTAGGGTAACTGAAAGGGTAAGAACATTTCTTGGATTTATGAAGTGAAACTTCTTTAGCGGTAGTTGGTTGGTTGGGAGTAAATTGTTAAAATCAAGGGGAATAATGCACATGGAAATGGTTCTCAGCGGTTTAGCGGTTTGTGAATAAAAACAAAAACAAGATAAATTTAAACACTTTAAGGTAAAGGTGGAGAGGAATATGCAGAAATGAAGAAAAGGATGAGGATGAAGATCGATACTGTTATCGATATAAAACTCGATGTTGTTATCGATATAATAATCGATAGTGCTACCGATAAAATAATCGATAGTTATCGATACTTTTATTGATTAAATAACCGCTATTGTAAGCAATATAATCGATATTGTTATCGATATAATAATCAATATTGTTATCGATACAATGATGGATATTGTTATCGGTATAATAACACTGGACCACAAATTTCAACTTTTTCTCTTTACCAGAAACGCCGTTATGAAATTCTTATGTAAAATCACCCCCTGATTCCGAAAATCAAGGTTATTTTTAATTCTATGGTACCGTTTTTGAGATATTTGCAATTTACCGTTTTTGCAAAAAAAAAAAAAAATTGGGTCCACTTTATCATATATATCTCAAGAACGAATTAAGCAATTCCAAAACGGTTTGAAGCTTTTAAAAGGTAATAAATAATAA
This sequence comes from Rhagoletis pomonella, assembly GCF_013731165.1. NCBI lineage: Eukaryota > Metazoa > Arthropoda > Insecta > Diptera > Tephritidae > Rhagoletis > Rhagoletis pomonella. The sequence goes on from NW_023458563.1 coordinate 9,030,964, forward strand.
GTTATAAGCGATCAAATAAAAATACCCAGGTTGCGCAACTTCAATGTATGTACCTATACATACATACATATATTAAAGGTATAAAGTGCAAGTGAGATATTATCCGGATAAACGAATAACACCATAACAATGATAACACTTTTTCTTTAAATAAATCAAATAGTACTTTTAATACTCGAATTGTATTATAGTAGGTAGAGTGGTTGCATCGAAAGGAAGAGTGGTTGGGTTCGAAACCTGCTGTAGGCATGTAGTTATAAACATGTATTTCCGTCAGTTATGGGTAAGTATGCAGGTAGATTTTCAAAATTATAAGACACAGAAAATTTCTAAAGCCTACATCTAAAACAGGTAGTATTTTCTTTTCCCGGCTTGTTATAAAAAGGAACCTTTCTGTCTAGGTAAGATTTGATTTTTTCAATTTTATTCTTGTTCCGAGTATAAATATGAGTTAATGCGCTTTGAAACTTCATAACATCTTCAAGGCTCGCCGGAGATAGTTCAGTTCATAAGTCTAATTTCAAAACCGTGATTTATTAAAAAAAATAAAATGAGTAAAAGGAAGCGAGAATTTGAGTGTAATAAGGATCCAGATATGTTCTGTTTCATGTGTGGCCAATATACTATCATAAGGCGACGACGAGTGTTCTCAGATCATATCAAAACTTTATACTCCAAGTATTTTGGAATTGAGCCTAAAAATGCTGAAAAACCATGGACACCGAACACTTTGTGTACATCGTGTCGAGTAGAATTGATTCAGTGGGAATCAGGACAACAAACAAAATTTGATACACCAATGATATGGAGAGAACCTACTTGCCATTCAATAGAGTGTTATATTTGTCAAACAAAAGTACTTGGCGTTGGAAGATCAAGAGGGGCTAACCTATGCTAGCGTACCTACAGTGACATTACCAATCAAATTAAGATAAAGATTGTTAGAATATAGTATAAACATAAATAAATTTAAAAAAAAAAGTTAAAAATATGGGTAATTTCATTCATAAATTGAACTTTTAACTCAATAGAAACAGAGAATAGCTAGATATTTCACTCTTCTTTATACCATACATACGTTTTGAGGTATACGTTGAAATTGCGCAACCTGGGTATTTTTATTTGATCGCTTATAACTTACGTAGTTTTGCATCGATTTTCTTCGATGATAGCTTATTTTTTTTGTAATACAACAGAGCTTAGGGAGAAAAAAAAATCTGCAAAAAAATAAAAGGTTTTCGAGATCCTTCCCCGCAAAGTACAATTTCTTTTATATTTTTACAAAAAAAAATTGAAAAAATCGGTAATGATTGTTCGTTATCTTTGAATCTACAGGGCCTAGCAAAAAGTGTTGTATGCACAGCTTATAGAAAATTTTATTACCTTTTAAAAGCTTCAAACCGTTTTGGAATTGCTTTATTCGTTCTTGAGATATATATGATTAAGTGGACCCAATTTTTTTTTTTTTTGAAAAAACGGTAAATTGCAAATATCTCAAAAACGGTACCATAAAATTAAAAATAACCTTGATTTTCAGAATCAGGGGGTGATTTTACATAAGAATTTCATAACGGCGTCTCTGGTAAATTTTGGCCGTCGACCAGTGTAATCGATTAAATAATTGAATTTTTTATCGATTTAGTAATTTATATTGTTATCGATATGTACAATAATCGATACTGATTGTGATATCTATCGATGAATAAATCGATTTTGCAATCGTTGTATTTTTCTATATGTTTATGGATAATGCTATCGGTATTTTTATTGAAACAGTTATCGACAGGGTTACCGATTTAATAATCGGAACATGGAATGCGATCACATTACATGACATGACATCACATTATATCACATGATATGATGAGACATCACATTATATTACATCATATAATTTGATATCACATCACACGATATCACGTGACATGACATCATATGATATGACATCATATGATATGACATCACATTATATAGTATGACATCACATGACTTGACATCACACGATATGACATCGTATGACATGACATCGCATTACATAACGTGGCATCACATAATATGACATCATATGGTATGACATCATATGGTATGACATCATATGACATGACATTACAGGATATGGCAGCACATGACATGACATCCTATCATATGACGTAAAATCACGTCACATCTTATCACGTCATCACACCTCATCTCATCTACGTGGTTAGAAAAGGATAAAAGCAAAGATATGAAAGATAAAAACAAAGATGAAGACCAAGGTAAATTTACCGATTTCAAAACCAAGAACACCGTTGGAAAGGTAATTTTCTGTAGATGAGGAAAGTTTTCATAGTTTCGAAATTGGTTGAAAATCGTTGTTTAAAAATTGCCATATTTGTGAATGGTTGTTTTTGCATCCTGTTCAATTTAAGCTGTTTCGCATTTTGTTTTATTTCGTATTTGAAATTAAACTTTGAAATAAAGATAAATATGAAGATGAAGAAACAAATGATAACGAAGTGAAGTGAAGACAAAAAAGGCAAAAGTGAAGATAAAGACGAAAATTGAGATAAAGGCAAAAATGGAGACAATGACAAATACATAAGAATTAGGTTAACAGAGGTGAAATTTTCCGATAGGAATCGAAATAAAATCAGCCATAAATGTTACTGAAATTTATCGAATCATCGAAGTTCATAATTATCGAAATTTATCCATGCTTTATTAAGTTATCGCAACGTATCTAATTATTCAAACTGATCAATGTTTACTGAGTTGTCGAAATTTATAGACACACAAACTTAGTTGTCGAAATTTACGGATAGTTATCGAATTATAAAAACGTGTGGGATTAACGAAATTAAGTTGAAGAAATGGATCAAGTTATCGATATTTATTGAATTATCATTATTTATAGACTTAACGAAATTTATCGAGGTATCGTAATGCATGGAGTTCTTTATTATCGTGTTATCGATAATTATTGATCTACCAACCAATGTTCAACGAAGCGAAGTTTATGGAATTTTCAAAATATATCGATTTATCGAAATTTCAAGGTTATATAAGCTTATCGATTTATCACTGCTTATCGAATTTAATCGTCTTAACAGAGTGTAACGAGTTATCAAAATTTTTAGATAGTTTTCGAAAAATGTGGAGATGTTACAAAGTAAAAATTTGTAAAGGTATCCAAAGTTTTTAGATTTTTGAGTTATCGAAATTTATCGAGCCATCGAATTTCACAGTTATCGAAATTGGTGGAGTTAACGAATTTTGTTGACTTATCGAATTTTAGTGTTCCTGAAATTCATCGAACTATCGATATGTATCAAGTCATTGAAATTTATCGATAAACTTGAATGTATCGGGTCAAGTCCTGCCGAAGTCATCCAAAGACCTTCTCAGATAAAAAAAATTTAGTTACGTTTTAGCAGAAGATTTTCCGTTTAGTTAATTTGTACCGTATAAGTTTTGTTACGTTTAAGTTAGAAAACCTCTCCAAGGCTTCTAAAACTAGAAAAACTGTCGAATTTCGACAGTAACTGCCACTCTAGTATATATAAACGCTTGATGAAAGTCAAAAAGGTCAAATACGTGGAGCGTAAGATAACATTGGAGATAGTAAGGAAATATGGAAACATCTGAAAAATGGCATAAGTGTGTCAAAGGAAACAAATACCATAAATAAAGTTTTAATACATGACAATGGTTTTACAACCGAAAATGATATTGCACAAGCATTAAATGACTACTTTGTAGAGATCTCTTCAAATATTGAAAT
>NW_023458563.1:9034826-9038059 GCF_013731165.1 Rhagoletis pomonella
CCACCTTAGACATTCCGAATTCGTTCAAAATATGCTAATTTAAATCACAGAATTCTTTCAGTGTTCCTCCGGAGTTTTTGGACATGTACTGTTTCATCAATTTCATAGTGTTCGCTTTATTTTTGTGGAAACGAAACCAATCTTTCTATATGGAAACAATTATTGAAAAAGAAACATTAAATAAACTAAAATAGCCCAAACTTACTAAAATGTCGAGTCTTAGTTTCTATTTCGGTCACTGTAGGTATGTATTCCTCGAGATTAGAAAATAAAAACTGTTTATGGAGAAAATTAGGATCATATACCAACATCACTTAAAGCTCGTTCATAGGCACCGAACACGGGACAAATACAGGACATTAAGAGAAATACAGAACATTTGGCGTCCCGTATAAAATAAATAAATTACCAGGACCATAGGTCAAAAAAGAGGACTGTCCCGTATAATTACGGTGACCATATTAACCAACGTAAAATAAAGGACATTTTTTTCAAAATGAGTTGGGGTTAGATACATACAAATCGTATGATAAAAGTACCTTACCCATATCATAATTTAAATCAAATATTTACCAGTTAATTATATTATTTAATTGTACAAGTTTCCCTGCTGTAGCGAAAAGTTAAGCCACATCAGTTGACTCATTACCTTTATGCTAATGCTATGTGCGGGGACCCAGCATAACGTCACGTTGATACGACTCGGTGACACCAGCGCGGTGCAACATTTCCATACAATTCCCGATATCACTATTTTAGATCCTATTTCCTTCGTTGCTGCCTGACTGTCGACAAAGGTAGGGGCTTTGTCGTCTGGAACCCTACTACTAAGCAAAGGAATAGCCGCCCGCTCTGTAGCGTAGATACCCACTTGGAAGACACTGCAGTCGTTTGGTAGACGAAAGTACTGGTTGATCTGGATGTCATTCGAGTAGATTCCGGCTCCGGTTCCTTGTTCCATCTTCGAAACGTCAGTGTAGATGGAGATGTACCCCCTCTGCTGCTATCAGTACAGCATCCCATTCTTCTCTGGTCGGGAATAGAAGTCCCAAACAGGCGAAACATACTTTGTCAGTGGTGGTTTTTATGTCAGCGGTAATTCTCTTGAGCCCGTCCCATTTTATTTCATTCAGTATTGCTGCATGCTCGAAATTGATTGCCTTCCTCTCTGAGCCTGAGGGCGCTCTTTGCGGCCATACCATGGATGAAATCGGCTTCTTAGTGGTTCTTAGAAGAAAACGTGTATCGAGTTTATTCTCCAGATTGAGAGGATGTGATGGTATTTCTAAAGTACCAGGAGTAATAAACCTTCGATTTAGTTACATGCAATAAATTCATAGAAATTATAACTTTCCTTGCAAAATATTTCACTAGTGCAATTATCATAATGAAATTTTACACTTGCAACAAAATTTATTCATTTTCCTACACTTTTTCTCGTTTTCAGGTGAACCACTCACGTCGGGAAAGTGATGCGGGCACGTACTGGTGTGTGGCAAAAAATGAATTCGGTGTGGCACGTTCGCGCAATGCTACGCTACAAGTTGCATGTAAGTTGAAGATAAACTATAAGAAAATTTTAAAAACAAAGGAGTTTAAAGGATATATTTATAGTTATACTGGCTGAAGTTATAAGTTGTGTACTCTTTGTGCTAAATAAGGCTAATTAGCTAGAAATTCACTTACAAAAGTATGAGAGGGGGCGTATTTAGTTTTGGAAATATTTTGCCACCAAATAGTTTTAAAGCTCCTTTTAAATGCAAATATTTACTAACAAATCACTATGTGAAAATAAAACTTCTTCATTTTCCTTTTAGAAGATTTTCTTTTATCCTACGTTTCCTAGCCATTCAATCAAGGTACGAATACCTAAAATTTAATTTTCTTTAACTGTCATGGAAATATAAATTGATTGATAATTTCTATATTTGTAATACATACTTTATGTATCAGCTGCTAGCTGTGCTCCGCCTTCAGATCTTCTCTCAATTTTTCAACCTAATGAATATGACTGCTATTCAGCGGATAGTTTAATACTTCCAAATGCAAATGCTGAAATGGCAAATAGCGCCAATAAAGCTTGTCAATGAAAAGGATATTCGTCGGTTGTATTGCTGTTTTTGTATTGTATTTAGTTGTTTACACAAATACATACGTATAAACAAGTCAGCAGGTAGACAAGCTGAAAGGCTGGTTGTTAGCATGGCTTTGAAAGATTTATGTATCTTTGTAAAGCTCAGCTTATTATTTGCATGCTGTGCCTCATTAGGAAGGATCAAAGAAGCCACAGGAAAGTAGTATACAAAGCGAAGCATAAATGTTATTGCAATTTTAATGAGAACTAATAATGGGCGAGCCCATGGAGGAGGTGGAGAATACTTCGCAGGGAAGAGATAAATAAATAATAAATTTATAATTAAAGGGTTGATAAATCGAATGATTTGGTTTGAAATTTAAAGTTAAAAATTCAAGTAATGTGGTCAAAAATGCGATGAGATGAAATTAAATGAGATCAGAAAAGATTATGTGATATGACATGACGACATTTTATGTGATGTGATGTGTAATGATGAAGTTAGGTAAAATACGGTGGGATATGCTAAGATGAGATTAAATGAGACCAGAAATGATCAGATCATATCACATGATGATGAAGTAAGCTAGAATGAGCTGAGTTTATATGACATTAGATCAGATAGAATACGATCAGTATAGGCGTGATCGGATCAGATGTGATAAAATGAGATGAGGCCGGATATGATAAAAGATAACATTGGCTTAGATGAAATTAGCCCAGATTGTATGGTGTGAAATAAAATGAGATAAAATAAGACAAAATGGGTTGAGATGATATGAAAAAAGATAAGATGAGATGGATGGAATGGGATGAGACAAAACGGGATGAGATCAAATTCGAAAACCGGGTAATCTATCTATATAAGAGATTTCTTGTCCAGGTCAGCAGATCTGCAAGTTTATTTGGTATTTTAAAATGAGGTGTCAAATTAAAGGATTTCCAATAAGGGTTAACTTTTTCGAATATAGTTACCACCTGTTAAAAAATTTGATTCAGATTTTTTAATAATCAAAGGGATTTTGTGTTAGATGTGCCGTAAGGTATTAATTTTTTTTTTTTAATAAAATTAAAATTATTTTATAATCAAGTCCAGCAGATTTGCGCCGCTACACAGTGCTGTATGAGCGGGCAAAAATCAAAAAAATTGTTGTCACGT
>NW_023458563.1:9038159-9041559 GCF_013731165.1 Rhagoletis pomonella
ACCAAGAACACCGTTGGAAAGGCATGTTTTCGTAGATGAGCAGAGTTTTTATGCTTTCAAAATTGGTTGAAAATTGCGGCCAAAACCGTCGTTTAAACATTTCCGTATTTGTGTATAGATGTTGCTGCAACATGTTCAATTTGACATGTTTCGCATGTTGTTTCACTTCGCATTTGAAATTAAGCTTTGAAATAAAGATAGATATGAAGATGCCGAAATAAATGATAACGGTTAAGACAAGAAAGAGAAGGCAAAAGTGATGACAAAAGCGAAAATGGTGACAGTGAGAAATACATAAGAGTTAGGTTAACTGAAAGGGTAAGCAAATGTATTGTACTTTTGAAGTGAAACTTCTTTAGCGGCGATTCGTTGGTTGGGAGTAAATGGGCAATGATGCACACGGAAATAGTTGTAACGGAAACAAGTGCTTCTAATATATGTGCTATTAACCAAAAACGTGCTAATAAGGGGTTTAAGAATAGTGAAACTTCTTTAGCGGCGATTCGTTGGTTGGGAGTAAGTGGGCAATGATGCACATGGAAATAGTTGTCACGGAAACAAGTGCTTCTAATATATGTGCTATTAACCAAAAACGTCATAATAAGGGGTTTAAGAATAGGACTGATATTAAGCCCAATACAGGAAGGAAAGTAAAGCTTAGTACGTACATAGACGAAGAAAAGGTTAAAGGTAAAGGTTAAAGTAAAAACTAAAACAAATATGCGCAAAGATAAAGGATAAAATGACACTTGAAAAACTATAAGGTAAAGGTGAAGGGGAATATGCAAAAATAAAGATAAATATGAAGAAAAATATTAGGATGAAGATTGATATTGCTATCGATATAATAATCGATATTGTTATCGATATAATAATGGATACTTCTATCAATAGAACCGATATTGTTATCGATAAAATAATCGATATTGTTATCGATAATGTTATAAATATTGTTATCGGTGTAATAATCTATATTGTTGTCGATAATGTTATCGATATATTTAACAATAAATATATCGATTTTGGAATCGTTATATTTTGCGATATATTTATTGATATTTTTATTGGTATATTTATCGACAAAGTTATCGACCGCGTTATCGATTTCATATTCGAAAAATGACATGTGATCACATTATATGATATCACATCACATCATATGATATGATATGGCATCACATGACATGACATTACATAATATGATATCACATAATACGATATCACATGGCATGACATCACATGATATGACATCATATTATATGACATCATATGGTATGACAGGACTTCACATGATATAACATCATATAACATGACATCACATGATTTGACATCAAATGACATCACATTACATGGAAAAATATTTGTTTCTGTATCGATTAACATGGTTACTGACAGCATACGCATTGTTTTCTTTCAAAATTAAATTGTAAGAAACTAATAACAAGCTATGGCTCTGATATTTCAGGCCCCTTAAAAAGCCCAGGCCAGGGAAGGATTCCCGCATTCTTACCCTCTCGACGGGTCTGGGTAGGGATAAAGATAGAAAAAGATAAAATATAACCTTGAGCTTATAAAATTATATTAACTACCCTGTCGTTTTATTCACAATTTCTAAATAAGTAACGTTAGTTCCACTTCTTCAATGTGGCCCAGGTGCACTTATTTTTTCGATAGGAATTGAAATAAGTTCTGCTATAAAAAATTTAGTTATCGAAAATTATCAAGTTACCGAAGTTTATCGAGTCATCGAAGTTTATAGTTATCGAAATTTATCGAGTTATCCATATTTATTGAATTATAACAACGTGTAAAATTATTGAAATTGACCAACGTTAATTGAGTTGTCGAAATTTATAAAAACACAAAAAATTAGGTGTCGAAATTTGCAGATAGATATTGAGCTATAAAAATATATGGGTTAGCGAAATTTATCAAGTTAATGAAATTTATCAAGTTATCGATATTTATTGTTCTGTTTAGGGATTTTAGTGTTCTTGAAATTCATTGAATTATCGATATATATCAAATTATCGAGCTTTATCGACAAACTGGAATGTATCGGTTATATTCCAAGTCCTTCCAACGACCTTCAAAGATATAAAAAATTTAAGTTAAGGTTTAGTTCGAAAGCAAGAGATTTTCCGGCAAGTATATTTATTTATTTATTTAGTCTATGAAACAATATTTCTTACAGACTAGTAGATAAATGGTTTTGCTAATGCTAGTACAATATTAACATTACAAAGTATTGTGAAGGAGATTTAAAAAAGTTTGTTTTGTCATAGAGAAATCAGTTATGATTCTTTCCGATAATATATTAAGTTCTCGCATAGATCTCGCCAAGGGAGCATTACTGGAAAATCTTGTCTTGACTTTTGCCAAGTAAAATGGATAAGAGACTCGAAGATTGCGCCTGGGTACATTGAAGCTTATCCGTTCCAAGAGATAGGGGCAATCGACGACACCTTGAATAACATTAAATGTAAAGGTTAAATAAAGGATAGATCTCCGGCTTTCTAAAGATTGCATGTTTATCAGCTTGAGACGCGAAGCGTACGAAGGAACAAGACTTTCAAATTTCAGTGACCGAAAAGCATACTTAAGAAAAACTTTTTGTATACGTTCCAGTCTTTTTATAAAAAGTTGGCTATGTGGTCTCCAAACGAATACGGCATATTCGAGATGAGAACGCACTAAACTTATAAATAACGCTTTGAAAGTATATGGGTCAGAGAAATTAGTGCTATTACGACGTACAAAACCAAGTACTGAGTATGCTTTCGCAATTACATAGTTAACATGGTTGTTAAATGGAAGTTTCGGGTCAAATATAACCCCTAGATCTTTAATTTCGCCGACATTATTGAGAATATGATTTGATATGCCATAAGACGTATTGCGAACACTCAAAATCTTCGCAAACGTCATCTTTAAGCATTTATTTATGTTTAAAGATAAACGAGATTTCAGGCACCAGCGATGGAGAGCGTCAATATCGCATTGAAGCCGTACCTCGTCAAATGAATCTTTAATTATAGCGTATACCTTAAGATCATCATTATTTATAAAAAGGACGCACAGTAGAGGACCCAAGACACTTCATTGCGGCACCCCAGAGGAAGCCACAAAAGAGTCAGAAGACACACCATCTATGGTTACAACACAGGGTCTGTTGGATAAGTAGGATCTTATCCATTCTAAGAAGCATGAATGAAAACCTGAAACCTGAAACTATGAGAGACTTTATCAAAGGCTTTCGAGAAGTCCGTATATATACAGTCCACCTGTAATCCAAAAGAAAACGCCTTTACACAGTAGTCAGTGAAAACTGCTAAGTTTGAAACTGTAGACCAGAAACAAAGCCATGCTGGTTATGACAAATAAAAGATTTAGTAGCAAA
>NW_023458563.1:9041569-9077041 GCF_013731165.1 Rhagoletis pomonella
GACGTAATAATAATAGTAGATCGGCGCTTACACAATATGTTAGTGTTTGGCCGAGCTTCTCCTCCGATTTCTTGCGTGCGCCTTGATGTTGTGCCACAAACGGCGTCCCTAATGTTTTACGCCGATTCTGAACGGCGATTGTATTTTTTATGAGAAGCTGTTTTTCGTGGCAGAAATACGCTCAGAGGTTTCTAATCACAACACCACAGCGGCCTACATACGAAACCAATATTCATTTTTTTTTGATTTTGGTATCGATATTTGTGATATCGAGTCTTTTTATTGCGATATTAATGGCTACCCGATATTATTAGAGCGATACTTTAAATGAGTACCATATCGATACTTTCGGCTCGATATCGTGTTCCTACCCGCATTTTATCACATTGGCTTGAATGTGCCATCTAATAAATAGTGTCGTCGTTCTTCTTAGCTGCTTTTAAATGATGTCACAGATTTCTGGCGGAGACATGAATACAGTGTAAGAAAATTCTTGTTCTATAATTGTTTCCTTATAGAAAGATTGGTTTCTTTTCCACCTTAGACATTCCGAATTCGTTCAAAATATGCTAATTTAAAACACAGAATTCTTTCTGTGTTCCTCCGGGGTTTTCGGACATGGACTGTTTCTTCAATTTAATTGTATTCGTTTTATTTTAGTGGAAACGAAACATGTTTTGCAAGTTCTGGATCATTTCTACACTATTTCTTCAAATATTTCTCGTATTCTAGCTGCGTGTATTCGTAATTTTAAATTTTATAATAAAATCAATTGGTGGTAGTTCATGATTGTGTGAGGATTAATAGCACCACACTGAGGATTTGGCAATAACCTTTTTCATCTATTAAAAAACAACACTTACGGGCAATGTTTATTGTAAGAACAAAATTTTTTTTCTATAAATCGACATACTTTAAGCATTGTTCCTCATTCAAATGGAAATAGCGTCAATGACTTTATTTCCAAATTTTTGTTGACTTTATTTCGCTTTTGAAAATGTAATAATGTCAACTGACTTTATTTCGAACCAGGGTGGGAAATAAAGTTAATAGACCTTATTTCCGTTGATCTTGCTACCTGTCACCAAAGTATTATCTGGGAACCCTAAACTCCAAACTATATGTTTAACGATGATCGTTATTTAACAGAGAACTCATTGGAAAATATTACAAAAAATTAATCTCGTTAAAAAAAAATTTCTCATAAAATATTTTTGAGAAAAGGTCTTTTCTTATTGCACTTCTCAGGAATATAAGATTTTCCAAAGATTTCAGTGCAGTGGAAATGTACTTTTTATTATGTTCAAAAATTATAAGCCAAAGATTTAAATACGATGGTTTCGAAAATGTATCCTTATTACTTCACCTAGTAGAATTACACATACAACTGGAAGTGTGAAGAGTACAGAAACAAAATGATACAGATGAAATTTTACTAAAAGAAATTCTTAAAAGCATTTAAAATATGAAATATTTTCTAGTATCTAGATTCCGAGAATTAGAATAATTTTTCTATTTGAGAACTACTTTTCTCCAGACTAGATGAGAAAATAGCGTTTTAAATTTTCAGGACTATTTCAGTTTTTCCCAAGATTTTTTTAATGAACTGATGTGGGTTTTGTCGAAGGCTGAGCTGTACTCAGCCGCTCCAGAGTGCAGCGGAGGTCCCACTAATCCCCACCAAATAAAGCACAATATTCTCGTGGATTTAATTCGAGCACACACACACGGCGCTATGACTAGAGTTCCGGCAACCTTATGTCCAAAGAGAGGGAGAGAGATAGAGCGAGAGACGGATGGCATTCGTTTGTTGTCGAGAGGTTGGGCCGGAGTCATAGTTGCCAACTTGGTGCTTTAAGCACTAGATTTAGTGCTTTTTAAAAATTAAAACGCCAAAAAAAATTACTTAGTGCCTAGTGCCCTTTTTAGTGCTTTTTTGAGCTAATATTACTCCGAGATAGTTAAAGCCTGAAATAATTTGAAATATTATAAGCTGAAGATGCGGAATTTACAAGAATGTACAAATTTAAATGCACTAAAATACAACCATGATTGATAAAAAGCTGAAGTTGCAAACCCACCTTGTTGAATTTTATTCGCGTTTAAAATGCTAGTACGCAGGTAAGTTAGGTATTTCTTTTTTTCTTTTCTAATTGTTTTTACAAATTTGGATTTTTTAACACCTGAGTAAAACGCATAATTTCTTGGTTCTGAATCCAAATCTGGCCGCACAATTGCTCTAGTACTAGAATTTTTAGATATCCTACCCCCTAATTGCCAAAAACACGGTTTTTTTGCGATATTTGAGGTTATATAATGAAAACATAAAATTTTTTGCTCATTTCTACTTAGCGCATTATTTTCGTTTGTTGCGATTCGATTTTTCTGTCTCGAGATATACTAGTTTTAATAGTACTTCAGTATTACGTCGTAAGCATGAGTCATCATAGCATGTATAGAGGCTATTCAATCGTTATGATCGAAAACGTTTTGTGTATTAATTTATGTATGTATTCTTGTAAATATTGTTAACTTTTTGCTTTTGTTAAATACAAACTGTTACGCATCTTTTGCTTTTGATAAAAAAAAAATTGGTGCTTCTAGTTTGGTAGAACGCTTTTTTTCCAAGTTTTTGGTGATTTCTGAAAATCAAAAGCTGGCAACACTGGTCGGAGTGTCTGACGGTGAGTAATGACTGGTCAACTGGTGAGTAACGGTGAGAGCACGGCGAGTAGCTCTCAGCAACGGCAAAGCGACTGGCGAGCAGCGGTGAGGGCGCTGGTAGCGTGATGGGTCACTCTCGGCAACGGCAAAGCGACTGGCGAGCAGCGGTGAGGGCGCTAGTAGCGCGATGGGTGGCTCCCGCCAACGGCGAAGCGACTCGTCGGCGACGGGTGATTCTCAGTAGCAGCGAGTGGGCACTAGCAGCACGGCGGAGCGACTCTCAGCGGTGGTGAATGGCCCTCAATAGCTGCGGAGTAGTAGTAGCGGTGCAGCAGAAGAACCTCAGCGGCGGCGAATGGCTCTCAAAAGCAGCGAAGTAGCAGTAGCGCAGCAGATGATTCTTGGCGAATGGCTCTTACTAGCTGCGGAGTAGTAGTAGCGGCGAAGAAGTTTACTATCGGCGGCGGCGAATGGATTTCAACAGCATCAAATGCTCTTAACGGTGACGTACAGCTCGGCAAGCGATTCCCGGCGGCAGTTGAACCACCTAGCAAGACTCAGGCACCACCGTTCCCATAATCGCACGCTACATGAGTAAGGGCTGGAACGGGGCGGCGGTGGCTCAACCAGTCGCTCCAAATTAGTGCGCCTGAAAGGCACACCGCAGAGATTTCGTGTTTGATGGACACGCGAATTGTTCGGAGACCATAGCGTGGCTTAAAATGGTGGTCGTTACGGCCAGATTGCGGGGGACGTTGTCGAATTGCATCTTCCATCTGGCTCATAGAAAGAAACGCACCGCTTCGGCACGGAATGCAGCCCATGAGTGGATATGCGGTTTTCGCACGCAATACCATTGCAGGGCCTTCCCACGTAGTAACTCTGGTAGGGTTGGGAGAAGGTTTTCCGGTGGTATGCGGTAGCATTCGGCTAGTTCTTCGATCCTCTCCAGGAATTCGTGTAGTGCGTCGTCTCCTGAAAAATGCACATCGCAGCGACGAACAGTGTTCATTAGTTCGGTGTCGCTCATCTCGTTGCGTCTTGGTGGTACATTCCCCGTCTCTTCTGGTTGTGGGCTTGGGTTGCCGATCTGGATAGAGGGCATATGCCCCGATGACTGCTTCACGGACCTTCTCTCTTCAGCTTTTATCTCATCTTCCAGGGCTCTTAGTAAATTCTCTGTTGTTTTGCGGCTTCGCTTTGCTTTTACATATGGCTAAGCGCGTTGCGCAGGTCGGCGACTGTATATCCCTCTACAAAAATTCGTTGTCGTTTACACTCTTTTATTAGCTTCTCCTTCTTTAGCAGTTATATGCAACTTGAAGAGTCGATGTTCAGCGTATTGATGTTATTCTCGCTGGCCGTGTGTCATCTGTTGGTTGTGGTATGTTCGGTGAACCCGCTACCGCAGTGTTGGTGCTTGTTGTTGTTTTTGTACATGTGCCTGCGGAGTCGGGTCCCTGCTCGGGCGCCATTTATGAGGTGGGTTTTGTCGAAGGCTGAGGTAAACTCAGCTGCTCCAGAGTCCAGCGGAGGTCCCCACCAAATAAAACACGTGTATTTAATCCGAGCACATACACACACACGGCGCTATGACTAGAGTTCCAGGAACCTTATGTCCAAAGAGAGGGAGAGAGATAGAGCAAGAGACGGATGGCGTTCGTTTGTTTTCGAGAGGTCGGGTCGGAGTGTATGACGGGTCAACTGGTGAGTAACGGTGAGAGTGCTGGCAGCACGATGGGTGGCTCTCAGCAACGGCAAAGCGACTGGCGAGCAGCGGTGAGGGCGCTAGTAGAGCGATAGGTGACTCTCAGCAACGGCGAAGTGACTGGTAGGCGACGGATGATTCTCCGTAGCAGCGGGCAACAGCGAGGGGGCACTAGCAGCACGGCAGGTGATTCTCAGTGAAGAATGATAGAATACAAGATTGCGCCAATGAGAGAGGATTTTTGAGCGTAATTTTTGCGTGACGTCATCTTGGTGCAAATGCGAGAGAGAAATGCCAAAACGCATAGAAAAATATGTAAACAATGCAGAAAAATGTGTTAATTTTAATATTACATGGCGAATTTTGCAGGAATCAATAAATATACAAAGATTGATTAATTAGGAACATGTAGCAATAATTTTGGACATGTAGCCCCTTAGGTAAGTACGATTTTTAGCACATGAAAAAATTGATGTGTTAAAAGTGTTTGCAATTTCATGTAGACCAAAAGGAAGGTGTGCAGCAAAGTGAATTTTTGGACTCGTCATTGTAAAAAGCAATGCAGAGTGCATGTTTTTATTTGTGGACGGTAGCCAACCACCATAAACTCCACAGTTGTTGACTCCACAGCTTTATATAACTTTATATAAATGCAAATGGTTACCTGCAGTGGCAACGGCAGTCTCACTCTGCTCAATTAACTTGCTGACAATTCTTCTAGCGAAGCTGAAAGATAAAATAAAAGTAAAAAAGTAAAAAAGAAAAAAGTATGTATACAGAATGTAAACAAACACCGGGTTGCACGGAAAAAAAATTGAACGAGCTCAAAGTTGGCTGGCGACCAACTTTGTTGAAGGCGATTAGTTGAAAGGCCGTTCGGACGAGGCGAATATTGCTTTCAACTAAAAGTTGCCTGAAAAATCGCCTCGTGCGAAAGCCCTAGTAGGCACCGCACCACGTTTTAAACGACGAAGTTTTGCAAAACCTAAGGCGTTTACGAAAGCGATATTAAATGCAATTATTATGAAAATACTCAATATGTTACCCATTTCGAACTGTGTATTATTTTCAATATCTTCACTAGTAAAGTGCTTCATGCACGCATAGCTCGATTTGGTGTTTAATGCATAATCGCCGGCGGAACTTCTTCCACTTTTTCGCCAGGTTCGCGTCCGCAGGAAACGAAAAAAACTTATATCGCATGCTTTCCTTTTGTTTTCACTATTACACTTTGCCACTGTACACTTCATTTTGCTTTGTAATGTCTCAATAATTGTTTAAAACCACGCAGGAATATTAACGCACAAATATTAAAATTGTTATTTGGTTTTTTCATATGCTCACAATCAACAACTGCACCAAGATGACGTCACGCACACAGCTGATTCTGTCAAAATCACATAGAGCGGATTAGCGGAACCGCGATTGGCGCAATCTCTATTTCTCTCAATCGTGATTCTCAGTAACTTCTGGGAGTCTAGTGAGCATCAGTAGGTGCACAACAGAACGGCGGAGCGGCGCAGCAGATGAACCTCAGCGGCGGCGAATGGCTCTCAAAAGCAGCGGAGTAGCACTAGCGCAGCAGATAATACTCGGCGAATGGCACTCACTAGCTGTGGAGTAGCAGTAGCGGCGCAGCAGATGATTCTCGGCGGCGGCGAATGGCTTTCAGAAGTTTCGGATGCTCTCAACGGTGACGTACAGCTCTAGCAAGACTCACGAGACTCAGGCACCACCGTTCTCATAATCGCACGCTACATGAATAGGGACTGGAACGGTGCGGCGGTGGCCGTGGCTCAACCAGTCGGCCCCAAGTTAGTGCGCCTGAAAGGCACACCAGTATAGCAACTGCTTGGTTTGAGTAGTCGGCCTCAAATTAGTGTACCGGAAGTAGGGACACGATATCGAACAGAAAGTATCGATATGGTACTCATTTAATGTATCGCTTTAAAAATATCGGGTACCCATTAATATCGGAATAAAAAGAATCGATATTCCAAATATCGATACCGAAATCCAAAAAATTTATCTGAATATAGGTATCGTATATGGGCCGCTGTGGTGTAATGGTTAGAAGTGCGCAAAGCTTGAAAATGAAAAACAGCTTCCTATTAAAACAAAATCGCCGTTTAAAGTCGACATAAAACTGTAGGGACCCCTTTTGTGCAACAACATTAGTAGCCCGAGCACAATGCAAACGACGAGCTACCGACCACAGCTGTCAAATTATTTTAACACGTACTTTTATGTATATAATTATTTTGGCGACGACCGGGCTTAGCGACGACTATGGTTGTGGCCAGATTAGATCTATTTCTGTTTTTCCAGCGACAGATAAGGTTCTGCCTCTTATTTTATGTCAAACTCATACAAATTTATCATGTCGCTTCCCGTTCAAAAAAATCATGTCGTCATCGACAGAGCGTTTATATAATGAAGGTAACAAATTGGAAGCTGTGACCCGTAGCTCGTCCTTTTCAATGTGTTCAGAACTTAAGGCGCACGCGACAAATCGGAGGAGAATCTCGGTCAAACACTAACATATTATGTAACAACACGTAGAGATTGTGGTGTTGACTTAAAACATCGAAGTTGCGGGTTAAAATTCCACCACATGCAATCCTAACTATATTACAAATTTCTGCTCTTTAAGAATTGTTAATTATCCTGCGAACTGCATACCAAGCACAGTATATACAATAATAAAACTTTTCACAGTTTTTCACCATTTGGTCCCCGAGAAGTACTTTTAAGTTGTGTGCAGCGTTTTCGTTTTGCGCGCACGGCTACACTTACTGAGGGGAATTTCGCCTCATGTTTAGAAAAGTTCTTTTCGAGGATAAAATATACATAATTATGTATTATTTATGAACAAAATGTATGTTGAGTATAATATTCATCTTTAATGTATGCTGATATTCATGCTTAATGAAGAATAATATCAATAGTTAAGTACATAAAAGCGGTAGCAGATCTTCAGTGGAGAACTACCGGGGAATAGCTAAGCTTTCTGCAATTCCTAAATTATTTGAAGTTGACGCATTCTATCTCTTCTAGCATTTCATATAGTCAACATGGATTTTGCAAGGGCAAATCAACTTCTACAAATTTACTTGAATTAACATCCTATTTTTCAAAAGCATTTAGTGAAAGCAAAACTGTTGATGTTATATATACTGACTTCAGTAAAGCATTTGACAAAGTGTGCCACTCGTTGCTCATCTACAAACTTGATCTTCTGGATCGTCCACCTAATTTTCTACGTTGGATCTCTTCATACCTCTATGATAGATCACAAAGGGTAATGTTTAAAAATACTATCTCTGACGTCATTGATGTTACTTCAGGAGTCCCTCAAGGTAGCCACCTAGGCCCGGTTCTGTTCTTGCTTTTTATAAACGATATTTCTACAGATATACAATTTTCCAAAATTGCAATGTATGCAGATGATGTAAAGCTCATAAGCTCTTTGCTACAATCAGACTTAGACAGCATGGCTTACTGGTGTCAAGTAAATCTTATGCCTCTAAATCTTAAGAAATGTAAAGTAATGAGCTTCTCGCGAAGAGTTGTTCATCCCGCTTCTTATACAACAGGTAACCATAACCTGGAACAGGTATACAATTTTGTAGACCTTGGTATCACAATGGATCCTAAGCTTAATTTTAATCTTCATATTAAAGTGACAGTCAACAAGGCTAAAGGTGTACTTGCTTTTGTGAAACGATGGTCAAAAGAGTTTTGTGACCCTTATATCACTAAAACCCTGTTTACAACATTAGTTAGGCCAATTCTGGAATACGGTTCGGTGGTTTGGAATCCAAGGGATAAAATTTACTCAGACAAGATAGAATCAATTCAAAAACAATTCCTACTTTTTGCTTTAAGAAATTTCCGTTGGGATTTTCAATATAACCTTCCATCTTATACGAGCCGATTAAAACTTATTAATCTTCCTACACTTTCCAGCCGCAGGCAAATGCTTGGTACAATTTTTATAGTTAAATTACTAACAGGCTCAATTTTTTAGTCCGCTTCTTCTTGGCGAAGTTAGCCTTAATGTTCCCTCCCGGGTATCAAGACACTTTTGCCCCCTATTTCTGAAAGCTTGTAAAACTAATTTTGAATTGGACGACCCACTCCGTTGCTTATGCCTGGATTATAACTCTCATTCCAGCACGTTTGATATATCAGATCCGCTTTTCAGCATTAAAAAATCGATACTGTCCTCTCTCAATAGATGAATCATTAAAATAAAGACATAAAATCGGCTGATGAATTTAGTTCTGTAGCTGAACAGTTTTAGATCTCGACACTTAACACGCTCCTGCCTATCGTGACTCGGCGCAAAAATTGAAAATGCTGGCTCCGTACGTCATGCGGACTGCGCCCCTCGTGCGGATGGGCGGGAATGGAGGTTAAAAACCGTTGAGATATTATAATTAAGGCTTGTGTTTTATAAACTGGAAAACTCAAATCGTAATTAGAGCACTGCATAGAGTTTTCTTAAATGTAAATTTAAAATTAAAAAAAATGTCCATTATAAGATTATATTTTTATGAAAAACGTAAATTTTGTGAATTTATCAAGCAAAATTCTAAATTTCCGAATATATTTAAGTCTTTAAAAAACGCCAGATTTGTATAGTTATACGGGCCCCAATGCCTGACGGCGCATCCGCCCAGACAGTTCATTAAGCAAGTTTGAGTGATCTACAAGTTATAAGCGTTTTCAGCATTTAACAGTTCATTATCATATACGGTGTAATATAACAAGTTATACACTGAACTATGATAATCTGTACTAGTATCTATAATAATAGACAATAATTTGCAATGTTTTTACACTTTTGCAATTAATTTCGGTCATTATTACACAGTCATGACTTGTGCCACTCTGCCATAATACGGTTGTTGCTCCCTTTCATACCACAGTAATTTTGTATACAAATCTGAATGAACAAAATTCATGGTCCATCTCATTATCAACCCTGATCAGATTTTACCCGCGAGGAGTACTTAAAAAGGTTTATTACTGTATATACTGTGCTACCAAGCAAGACTGATTTGACTGCGCACTTGTTCAGTCTTTTATACCTGTTGCGCTGCATGCTTGTTGAGAATTCGTCGTGTGCTGTTCCGAGTTATGCAGTGCAGGGTTTCCTCTGAAAAACTTTCTTTCCAACCAAGAATGGCTTCTTTCCTCCCATTTCTTTTAATCAAGAAAACGGCGTTGGATAGCATTAAATGCATTTATTTTTTCTTGTTTTTATACTTAAAATAAGATATCCAGTAATAGAACAGATCAGAATAATAGTGTAGTATATCAGAATAAGTCACTAACAACAACAAAGCCACACGCCTGTGTTATGTATTTTTGCAGCATAAACAAATTCCTTACTTTGTTATTTTCACACGCTAAACACACAAGCGGCACAAGCTATATCTGGTGCATGCGCTAGCTCTATGTATGTAAATATGTACGACTGCGCTGCTAGCACCTTCATGCTTGGTACATGTAGATATGTCTGTGGATACATTACTTAGCTCCACATTAGAAATGGGTGTGTGTGTGTTGGTGACTTCACTGAGCTATGCTTTGAGCTAGGCACATATGAATGCATGCTCATATGTGCAAGCGAGAGATTCAGTCAGTAAGAATTTTAAGTAAATATGTATTGTAGTAAATAAGTAGTACATAAGATGTTAGAGTATAAATAAGATGATTCCAATAAAGAACAACACAGATTTTGTTATGCGACATGCTAAGTCGCAGCTAAAAACAAAACGCGTTTTATTTAATAATAAAACATTCGTTATGGCGATCCTGCCAGTCTGCTTTATTTTCAGCAGACTAGCTTGATCCTGGATAATTAAAAAAAAAAAAACACCAACGCAACAAATAACAATATAATGCGGTGGACAACACGAAGGAATACATTATTACCAGAGGAAAATTATTTCAAACCAAAGGAACGGATGCAATTGGTTCAATCAATTATAAGATGCTATCAATAAGTAAGGACGTTTTGCAATCTTTTGCCGCTGAATACATTATTAACAGAGGAAAATTAATTCAAACAAAAGGAACGGATGCAATTGGTTCAATCAATTATAAGCTGCTATCAATAAGTTATGTAATGGTAAACAAAAAATATATAGAATAAGTTTTAATATTTAGAACTCTTCGGCGTTTACCGCCAGCCAAGTAGCAGATTCCTGCTTAGGGTAATTAATAAGTAATTTTTTTTTATCAAATAAAAAAAAAAAAAAAAATTTTTTTTAAAAGGAAGATTTTAAGTCTCATAATAGATTTTTTTTTGGCTTTCCTTAAATTTTTGGCTTTCCTTAAATTATATAATTTTTTTTTCTTCCTCTTCACTCCCTCCTTGTTCTCATGCAAGAAATCTCCCAGGAGGAGTTTGACTCCATTTTTGATAGATGGGAGAGGTTCACATTAGAGGCAGAGAAGAAAAATCAAGATCCTCCAAGAGTAACTGAGGAGGTTCCTCAAACCTCCGAAGTTGTACAAATAGGGCCGCAACCGATAACTATCGAGGAATATCGGCGGCGAAACAAATTACAAAGACGGGTGGAAGAACCAAAGATTCCACCCATTTTCAAAACTAAAAAGCAAACTCGAGGAGGAAAGCGATACAGGAAGAAGAAAGAAATAGCTTTGACATATAGGGCACTAAATTTTGCCACAACAAATAATGATAGACTTAAATTAATGGGAAAAATTTACGAATTAAGAAAACTATAATTTTCTGAATGAGATTTTTTTTTAAATAAAGAAACTCTGTAAAGATATTGGCATGACCCGAGAGCCTACAATGCATGATGTACTCACCCCAACCACTTTGACAGAAGAAATAACAAGAGCAATGCGAAAGGCAGGCTTTGAACCTGGCTGTTAAAAAAAAAAAAAAAAAAAAAAATAGATAAATTTTGAAAAGAAAAATTTTTATTGATTTGTTTTAAAAATGGGAGGTAAAGAATCGAAGGTCAGTGATCCAAATTCTAACGTGGTAAACACGGTTCAGATAATAGACCACACTGAAGCTTTGGATACAATAAAAGTTTACCTTATAGTTATCGTCATTATCAACGCAGTGAGTTTATTCTTGAAATTTTACACAACCCACAATAAAATTCTTAAAAAGAGATACCAGAGCCGCGCTGACGGTCTGGATAAGGTTTAAATAAACATTTTTTTTATTATTGATTCATTCTCTCAATGGAGAAGTGGGAAGAAATTTCGAAGGAACTCACTGAAAATAAAATAAACGCGGAAAAATCTTATAAGTGCATATGTAAGAACATAAAAATTAAAACTGAAACAGTAAAGAAACATTTAAATGTTCTACTGTCATCGCTAAACAATATAGGTAAACTCATAAGTAGAGTTAATAATACCCTAACAAAAGCTCACCAATTGGAGTCCTACCAGGTATTTTCAAGCGTTAGAGACAAACTAGTATCCTCGTTATCCAGGTATAACGTTGAATTTGAAATACCAACTTCTTACAAACAACATATCGAGATCGATTTCGACATTTGGTTGTTCGAAGGTACGTCGGATACCGAGGAAGAACAAAAAGAGATTGTTGTGCAAGAAGAAATATCTACACAAACAAATTTTGTCGAAATTGCAGAACAAGATACACAAACCGAAACAAGTATGACGCAAACAACAGTAGCATTCATCAAGACTGCGTCTTCGATTTTGCCCGAGTTCGATGGCAAACCCGAAAACCTACCAAGTTTTCTAGATGCACTTGATATCCTCGAACAAATTAAAGAAAATCATGAGGCTATTGCAGTGTCTATGATAAAAACAAAGCTAAAAGGCACAGCCAGAAATTTCATAAGCAATGAGACGACATTACAAGAAATTAAACAAAAATTAAAAAACGCAATAAAGGGTGAGTCAGTAGAAGTTTTAACAGCAAAACTCCTGAACATCCAACAGCACAGTAAGACAGCTAATCAGTACACAGCAGAAATTGAAAAATTAACGAAATCACTAGAGGGAGCATACATATCTGATGGCTTAACAACAGACCTCGCAACTAAGTATGCTACACAAACAGCTGTGAAAGCCATGTGTAAGAATTGCTCCAATGATAAGGTGAAAACAATTATGCAAGCTGGAACGTTCACCTCAATGAACGAGGCTGTATCGAAATTCACAAACAGTTGCACAGAAATTACAGGTAACCCTAATTCATTATTGCACATACGCCAACAAAATTATTTTCGCGGTAATTTCCGCAGAGGTTATCAATATGGCAATTATAGAGGTAACCAAAGGCGTACATACCCATCACGCTTTAATAACTTTAATAACAATAATAGTTATAACAATAATAATCGATCAAATAACCAAAGGTCAGGACGAAATTTTGGAGCACGAGGCTCTAATCGTACCAGGACTATAAGAAATGTTAACCAACAGGAAAACCAGCAAACTCCATCTCAATAAATAAAAAACTATATGTTTTCAATTTACACCTTAACAGCTACATATCCTCCAAAACAACTCTAAATAATTCAATTTCAACCCTCCTGATCGATACAGGAGCGGATATATCAATTA
Source organism: Rhagoletis pomonella (assembly GCF_013731165.1). Lineage (NCBI taxonomy): Eukaryota > Metazoa > Arthropoda > Insecta > Diptera > Tephritidae > Rhagoletis > Rhagoletis pomonella. The sequence continues at coordinate 9,054,543 of NW_023458563.1, forward strand.
TAAAAAAGGGTCAAATTGACAGTAATGTCACTATTAATTATTCACAAAAAACCGATTTAAAGGGCATTGGTCAAGGTTTAACTAGTACTATTGGAACAGTCAAGGCAGATTTAAAGGATGATTACTTACTTATTAATCATAAATTTCATATAGTCGAAGATGATTTCCCAATTCCTTGCGATGGAATCTTGGGACTTGATTTTATTAAAAAATATAATTGCATTTTAGATTATAGCAAAAATGGAGACAGCCTGATACTGCGTCCATATGATTACCCGGAAAACATAATAATACAAATGACAAATAGACCAAATGTTAATTGCATAACAATCCCAGCAAGATCGGAAGTAATCCGACAAGAAAATATTGAAAATGGCAATTCTGAATTATTGATACCTCATCAAAAATTGTCTGAAGGTGTTTTTATTGCAAATACCTTAGTAAATTCAAATCAAACCTTTATTAGAGTCATAAATACAACAGACAAAAATGCAACCATTCAAAATTTCAAAATTAACACAGAAAACTTAGATGATTACACAATAATAAATAATAAAACTGAACCAGCAAATAATGCTAAAGAAAAATTAGAAAGATTAAATAAAAATTTTCCAAAATTCGTTTCCCAACAGCTTAATGCACTTTGTGCAGAATATATAGATATATTTTCACTAGAATCAGAACCCATTACCACTAATAATTTTTACAAGCAAAAACTACGTATGAAAGATGATAATCCAGTTTATGTAAAAAATTACCGAATCCCACAAGCTCATAAAAGCGAAATTTGTAAACACGTAGATAAATTAATTAAAGATGACATAATAGAGCCGTCTATGTCAGAATATAATAGCCCAATTCTGCTGGTACCCAAAAAATCCCTACCGGGAAAAAATGATAAAAGATGGAGACTAGTAGTTGATTATCGACAAGTAAATAAAAAGTTAACCGCAGATAAATTCCCATTGCCACGAATTGATGATATACTAGATCAATTGGGTAGAGCTAAATATTTTTCATGCTTGGACTTGATGTCCGGCTTTCATCAAATTGAGTTACATAAAGACTCTAGGGACATAACATCGTTTACGGCAGACAATGGCACATATCGTTTCAAAAGATTGCCATACGGCTTAAAAGTAGCCCCAAACTCGTTTCAAAGAATGATGACTCTTGCTTTTGCAGGTCTTAAACCATCCCAAGCATTTCTCCATATGGATGATTTGGTAGTATTAGGGTGCTCCGAAAAACACATGTTAAAAAATTTGAGAGATGTATTTTCAACTTGCAGAAAATACAATTTAAACTTACATCCGGATAAATGTTTATTTTTTAACCAAGAAGTTACTTACCTTGGACATAACTGCACAAATAAAGGAATTTTGCCTGATCCTAGTAAATTTGAAATTGTACTAAATTATCCAACCCCAAAAACAGCAGATGAAGTTAAAAGATTTGTAGCATTTTGTAACTATTACCGAAAATTTGTTCCAAATTTTGCAGAACATTCTAGAATTTTAACAAGGTTATGTAAAAAGAATGTTTCCTTCGATTGGACAGAAGAATGTCAAAAAGCTTTTGTCTACTTGAAGGAGGCATTAATTAACCCAAATATTTTGCAATATCCAGATTTCGATAAAGAATTTTGTATAACAACAGATGCTAGTGGATTTGCCTGCGGCGCAGTCCTTAGTCAAGAATATGAAGGCAAACAATTACCAATTGCCTATGCGTCAAGAGCATTCACAAAAGGTGAAAGCAATAAAGCTACAATTGAAAAAGAGTTAGCAGCAATCGACTGGGCTATAACTTATTTTAGACCATACGTTTATGGCAGAAAATTTTTGATTAAAACAGACCACCGCCCCTTAACATACTTATTTTCGATGAAAAACCCTTCATCAAAATTAACTAGAGTTCGATTGGAATTGGAGGAATATAACTTTGAGGTGGAGTATATAGCTGGAAAATAAAACTACGTGGCGGATGCGCTTTCACGCATCAATATAAATGATTTAAGAGAAATGTCAATTAAAGCATGTCAAATACTAAAAGTTGCGACGAGATCGGAAACTAAGCAAAAACCAAATAATAAAAATATTAATAAAGAAAAAAGTCACATTGAGAACCCAATAATATATGAGGCGCTAAATAAATGTGAAGTTAAAAAGCTAGCCCAGCTCGTTTTCGACCCCCCGAAACTGCAGTTCAAAAAGGGAAAGAAAATTTGTAGCAAAATAGATATTAATGATTTAATTGTTGAGGCGAAGATTGATTCAGGTCAATCCTTTGCCAGGCTTTCAAAAGAAGCCGGCAATTCAAGTATTAATAATTCAATTGTTGAGGCGAATATTGATTTAGGTCAATTCTTTGCCAGGCTAATGAAAGAAGCCGACAGTTTGAAAATAAATAAAATACAGTTGTCCTTAGGAGACAAATTGTTCAAGAATAATTATACTCGAGTAAGCACATTTAAAGAAATTGGTACCAAAGTTCTCAAAAACTTAACAATTGCATTAACTCCGGAGGTTATGCATGTGACTGATAAAGATACAATTAAAAATTTATTGAAAAAGAATCATGATGATCCTGTTACTGGTGGCCACCCAGGAATCAATCGAACAACTAATAAAATAAAACAAAAATATTATTGGAAAAACATGAAAAATGATATAAAAAATCACATTAAAAAATGCATGGAATGCAGCAAAAATAAAGTAAATAAAAATTTAAAAGAACCAATGGTGATAACGGAAACTCCCACAAAAGCCTTCGATACGGTGCAAATTGATACAATTGGACCGTTGCCCGTATCGGTATGTGGAAATGAGTATGCGGTTACCATAGTGTGTGATCTGACAAAGTATCTGATAGCAATTCCAATTGCGAGCAAACACGCGAAAACGGTGGCAAAAGCCATTTTTGAAAACTTTATTTTGGTATATGGTTGTATGAAGACCATCATAACTGATATGGGGACTGAATACAAAAACAACGTATTTGAGGAATTGTGTAAACTTTTAAAAATTGAACACAAGACTTCTACCCCATATCACCATCAAACTTTGGGCACCGTTGAACGTAGCCACAGAACTTTTAATGAATACATTCGTTCTTACATATCCATTAACAAAGATGATTGGGATGAGTATATCAAGTATTTTGCATACTGTTACAATACAACACCATCTACGGTTCATGGTTATTGCCCATACGAGTTAGTTTTTGGAAAAATACCTCCGACTTACGAATTTTTAAAAGAAAATACAATTAGCCCAGTTTATAACTATGAGGCCTATGAGAAAGAAATAAAATATAGATTACAAGTAGCTCAACAAAGAGCTCACATATTGGTAAAAGAAGCTAAGGAGAGACAAAAGGTTTATTATGATAAAAATCTTCAATATAAGGAAATAAAATTAGGAGATTTAGTATTAGTTAAAAATGAAGCAGGTCATAAGTTAGATAATAGATACAAAGGGCCCTATAGAGTAGTAAATATTGATATGAAAAATAATTATTCTTTAACTCCATATAATGTAGAAAATATAAAATTAATCGATAAGAGTAAGAAGATCATAGTACATAAAAATAGGCTTAAGCTATTTGAGTAAATTCACTTAAATTTTAATTACCCATAAATTTTACTTATTAATAAATTTCACACTTAAAGTTTTATGACCATAAATAAAGAAATATTTTTGTACACAAAATATGTTAGTTATTAGTATCATAAACAAAAACCCGACACTTATCTATACAAAATATTCAAAAAAAAAAAATCTAAAAACAAATCTGAAATTAACAAGTAAACAAACATATGAATTATAATCCACTTGAAATAAAACAAACAAAACCGAAAACATTGTATCACAAGAAAAATTTTGTAAGCAAACAACAAACGACAAAAAACATCAAAAGTATCAAATGAAATATACAAAAGAAAATAAATCCACTCAACTGCATTACAGTTCTAAAATCGTTCATATGTATTCACGATTTTTTTTTAGGAAAGGAGGTGTAGTATATCAGAATAAGTCACTACCCTGCAAAAAATGGGACTAATCCGGGATGACTCCGGGAGCAATCGCAAAGGAGCATGCGACTAATACCACTTTTGATCTCTTTATATGGAATGAACTGATCGCTTTTGTTCGAGCATGTCCTATGAAGAGACTAATTGTTCACCTTTATACCCGAAAGGGTATAAAAAGCGACTAGTCACTTTTAAAAAATACAAATAAAAATTTGCGCCAGCTGAGATTCGAACCGGGTTGCTCAGTTTTGTTAGGCGAATACTCTATCTGTGTGCCAACGCCGCACATGAAATTTCATTGACTAAGTGCGTACATATCATTAAATCGTTAATAGTACCCGTTAGAGATGAGTTGGGGCCTAATTGATCTCCAATTATACCCATAAGGGATGAGTCGAGCCTAATTGACCTCCATTAGTACCCGTATGAGACTAGTTGCGACTAATTAATGCCCAATAGTACCCGATTCAGAGTAATCTCGGAATACTCTCTTTAGAGATTAGTCGCACAATTTTTTGCAGGGTAACAACAACAAAGCCACACGCCTGTGTTATGTATTTTTGCAGCATAAACAAATTCCTTACTTTGTTATTTTCACACGCTAAACACACAAGCGGCACAAGCTATATCTGGTGCATGCGCTAGCTCTATGTATGTAAATATGTACGACTGCGCTGCTAGCACCTTCATGCTTGGTACATGTAGATATGTCTGTGGATACATTACTTAGCTCCACATTAGAAATGGGTGTGTGTGTGTTGGTGACTTCACTGAGCTATGCTTTGAGCTAGGCACATATGAGTGCATGCTCATATGTGCAAGCGAGAGATTCAGTCAGTAAGAATTTTAAGTAAATATGTATTGTAGTAAATAAGTAGTACATAAGATGTTAGAGTATAAATAAGATGATTCCAAAAAAGAACAACACAGATTTTGTTATGCGACATGCTAAGTCGCAGCTAAAAACAAAACGCGTTTTATTTAATAATAAAACATTCGTTAATAGCTATTATATACATGCATATAGCACACACAAAAAAGTGGTGTTTGCTTTTAACCAGACCCACCTACCGACCTGTATTTCGACTCACTGAATCCGAATCCGACCGTTTGACTTCTAAACCTTCAAAATTTCGAGTAAATTGCGAAAAATGAAAAAGTAGCAAAAAATCGGAGTTTATAGTTTGACGTGAAAAATCGTAGCGGAAAATAAAATTCCGTCATAAATTTTTGTATCGCTCATTTGCATACATACATATATTATGAAGTATGTACATAGACATATTGCTACCTAAAGTGTGTGATGCAGATTGACAGATAATGCGAAATTACATCGATTTTTTGTTTTTCCTGAACAATTTCAAAAAATGGACTTGGCACTTTTGACCTTTAGGCAACGATATATACATTAGTAAGGTAAAAATAAACCTCACGGTTACGCTTGCCAAATGTACAGGTATAGGAGCCTCCGGGCTTGGGACAAAATCTTCGCGCTGCGGGTGTGACAATAATTTATTCGAGTTGCGGTTAAAAACTTTGAGATTCTTCAATTTACTGGAAATCTGACCAACAGTAAGTGTTTTTTTTTAATCGCTCTTCTAGTGTCATTTCAAATATTTTAACAACATTGTCATTGTTGCAACTATTATCGATTCGCAACTGAATTTCAAAGAAAAATATCTCATTTATAAACCTGCCTTTACATCCATCAATTCAATCACTTGATATGTACATCCGCAGTGGATAATACTTTTTATACGAATACAGAGTTCAGAGAATTGCCGAAAGCAATTGGTAAAATTCTGCCTACACCGGTAAGCAACGAGGTTTTTAAATGAATGAGGGTAAAATTGATATTGTAAAAATTTGGCAAGCCTACTCACAGTGCTAACAAAGTGACACATTACAACAAGTCAGAGATGTTTTCTGTTATAAATATGAGCAAAGAAACCTACCAAAATTTTAAGCGTCCTACCATTTTGGTAGGAAAAGCCCAAAACGGCAACGCTGATGCAGTGTGGTGAACGAAGTGATTGAGTGGAAGAGTTGTTCAGGCATGCAGCTGGTGTGCTGCTAGCAGTACTCACATGATGCTGTGTGTATGTACGGTGGAGTATGTATGTATTTTATTGTATATACCCTGCAGCGGAAATTACTAGTACAGAACTAGTGAATTCACCAGTTTTCGGGAGTCGAATACCGGTAGCTCGCAAATCTACCACCCATGCTTTCTACTGTCGCATTTAACATGGAGTTGTCCTAGGAGGTGACAATTGACTCCCGCTGCGTAACTGGTTGCCTGTAAAAGCACCAGTTTTTTTTTCGTTGTGCACTTCACTTTTTCATAATTAATCCTTTCCGGTCAAATCCGTCCCTGATGAATATACAAATTTTTCCTCTTAATTACATAGAGCCTCATAATACCAAAAGTATAGGAAAAATATTCAAAAGGTGTTTTGCAATATATTGTACAAAAATCCGCAAAGGAGTAAATGCACTCAAGAAAACTCAACAAATATTTCACCAAGTTTGACGGAATAACACTTTTATTCCATTGAAAATGAACTTATGTATGTACGAAATAATTGATTTTGCTGCAGATATGTTGTAATTAATATTGCATATCTTTTTAAGTATCTTTAGTTAAGATTTGCATTAAAAAATTTTAAATTTTCTCCATGAGAACAGAATTCTTCTTCTTCTTCTTCTTTGGCGCTGTAACCGCCTAAGCGATTTTGGCCGAGTTCAGCAAAGCACGCCAGTCGTTTCTCCTCTGTGCCAACTGACGCCAATTGGAAACGCCAAGTGAAGCCAAGTCCTTCTCCACCTGATCTTTCCATCGCAGTGGGAGCCTCCCTCTTCCTCTGCTACCACCAGCGGGTTCCGAGTTGAATACTTTCAGAGCTGGAGCGTCGGTGTCCATTCGAACGACATGACCAAGCCAGCGGAGCCGCTGTGAGAAGAGAATTATATAAAGAAATTTTGAAAATTTTCAGATACAATTATAATGAAAAATACAAATTACCCTTATGTTACTTAATAAACCTTCTCGGTTTTTCTGCCCTCAGGAGATCAAGAAATCAAAAGCCTACCCTTTACTGCAACAATAGCGCACAAACTCTTCAAAAACCGCCCTAATTGCCTGTTCAACTGCAACCTTTGCGGACGTTTGTACACTGTATTGTACAAGACACTTACAACCTTTAAGTGCAAATGTACAATATATTGTACTTTTTTTTGATCACTCGGGAAAAATATTTTAAACCATGGTAGTTTAATTTTAGCATTTTTATATGATGAAATGTTTTTATATATCCATACTCAGTAAAACCCGCTTAAGTACCTCACGAAAAATGTCAGCTTTTTGAGGTACTTAGGCGGGTTGGGTACTTAAAAGAACCCGCTTAAGTACCTCGATGCGGGTACTTAAGCGAACATAATTATTGATGTACCTCAATTTTTCGTACCCCATTTACCATTTTACCTAAAATTTTCCCTTTTTAAGTGCTCTTTTAAAATTCCTTAAAATATTTACATATTCTGAATCTCAGTGGCAGCGTTACACACCTTCGGCAAAAAAAAATTATAAAAAATCAACGGTAATTTTTAGCCACTTCAAACTCGTACATTATTGCACTAAAATTGAATGGGCTATAAAACTGCATCCTCAAAAAACACATCTGAAAAAAATTGAAATTTTGATGAATTTTTTTCTTTAAGTGTTCTATAAAACCGTAAGCTTAGGTTTACATGGTATTTGTTAGGGAATGAACTGTATTTTAATTGAAAAATCTTAAATAAATACATATACATACTTCATTAAAGTTTATGTTTTATTCAAGGATTTACATATTTATGTAAGTTAACAAAAAGATGTAACTACATCAATAATTATGTTCGCTTAAGTACCCGCATCGAGGTACTTAAGCGGGTTCTTTTAAGTACTCAAAAAGCTGACATTTTTCGTGAGGTACTTAAGCGGGTTTTACTGTAGTTCAGTGGTGCACAGCGCTGGCAGCAGTGTTGCCGTTTTAGCCCTTTGGTGGCTAAATTTGGCTACCAAATTCTTTTTTTGGCCACAAAAATTTGAAATTGCCCCTAGCCCTTTTTTTAGCCCTTTTCAAAATTTATTCATCATTGACATAAAATTTTTTTTTATGATTTTCATGAATTTAACTCTTCGCTCATAAAGCGAACGCCTTTCCTTTAAGGCAAGTAAACATATGTCTATGTATGTTCCTTACGTTTCTGGGCCGTTATCTTATCCGTTAACGATTTAACTATACTTTAAAATAGGTAAGTTGTTACACAAAAATTTTTTTTGTTCAATAAAAAATTAATTCTTTTCAGAGTTCATTGTGTTTCTATACCAGTAATTATAGAAAATGTTTGCGTGTATACTTACATATTTATACTAGCAGTACCCCGGTGTGCTTCTCTACACCAAATATTGAAAAACGAATGAAAAGTCCTGGAATTTTTCTATATGAGAATTTATCATTTGTTTTATTTCAAAATTTTTGATTCTTTATTTTAAATCTTAATCCAACACATTTATATCGATATATCGATATATCGATGTTTTTCTGGCGATGTATTTTAGCATCGATGTTCATTGCTCCGATGCATCCAAATATCGATGTATCGATGTTACTCCCCAAAATTTGCATCCCTATGGCTGGCTGCTAGCGTCGTACACACGACTTGTACGCATGCCGCGGTTTGACACTCCCTTACAAAAGGTTCCTTTTACGAAGTATGGGGAAAGGGGAGGAATGAAATCCAATTGCTGCGAAAATGGTACTAGAAAAGAACCCAAAATAGGCAAATAGTAGGGAAATTCCTTTTGTAAATTCTAATGTATTTGCAGGAAATCTGGCATTTTAAACGAAATATTGAACGAAATGTTAATATATCTACGTGAATTACGCAATTTTTGTGCTATTTAGCCGTATAAAAACTGCAAAAATACTCAAAATTAAAATAAAACTACTATGAGATTTATGTAAACATCCAATTTAAAAACAGGTTATGTTTTCATCAGTTAAATGTGCTTCAGATGCATATACAAATAAAAATATTGCACAAAAGCTTGTACTTCTATTTCACAGCAAAGCAACACTTTTTCCAAGTAAATTTGCAAAGAAGCAACACGGTGCCACTGCTAAGGGAGCGGTGCGAGAGAGACAACTGTCAGTTTATCGAACCTTGTATTATTGAATCATGGTACGCATGGTGGAATAATAACAAGGTGTTGTCAGTAACGACGTGTTTGTTGTGATTTTGACAAGATCGGCATGCTTATTTTCAGTGCTGCCGATCTTAATTTTTATCCTACTATTCGTTGGGAAATAGTATCTAAAATACTCCATTTTAGTAATTCGTTTTATCGCGATTTTTAAAGAACTTGGTGTTTTCAGAACAATATTAATATTTAAAAATGCTTGATTTGTATAATTTTTGTCCTCAAAAAGTAGAAAAATAAACGATGTCTTGGTTATCAATGAAAAAAAAACGTACACAAAAATCGAATGGACAGGCGATTTTTTATATTAAATAACTTTTGCTGCATTGTCATAATATTGAGCCAAATGAACTACTGATACACTAGAATAGAGTGGCTGTATGGTTAAATTAGGAATTCGCTTATATTATCGATATTTATGTGTTTTAATCTATTTAGAAAATCATTTACAGTCTTATAGAAAATTGCCTTATTTTACGGCTTTTACAAGTTACAATATATGTCCAAGCTGTGTGGAGCTCCCGATACAAACATATATTCAGGCTTATAAGCCTGTAGTTATACATTTTTCTACATTTAATTTGAAATAGTATGCACCAACGGATTAAAAGTAGTAAATAATAAATAATATAAAAAAAAAACTTTTTAATATACAACGCTTTTATAAATGGACTAAAAAGTAGAAAATAATACTTCTCAGTCCCATAGAATTTGTTTTGATAACTTTTGATTTTGAAATTTTAGCAAAAGTCATTATAAACAATCTATGAAATTGAAAATGAAAAGCGTGGAGCGCATGCAATACAAAGCATTCGATTTAATTGACAATAGTCAAACTACATAACGTAGACCTAAAATTTCTACAGCGAAAGTAGAACTTTGAAATCGATTTTAAGCGGTCGTTATTCATATACCCACATACATACATTCATATATTACTTTTCATATCAATTCAAATGTATTACATGCGCCCCACGCTTTTCATTTTCAATTTCATAGATTGTTTATAATGACTTTTGCTAAAATTTCAAAATCAAAAGTTATCAAAACAAATTCTATGGGACTGAGAAATATTATTTTCTACTTTTTAGTCCATTTATAAAAGCGTTGTATATTAAAAAGTTTTTTTTTATATTATTTATTTTCTACTTTTTAGTCCTGCCTGAATAAAATTTTGTAATAGATATTAAAATAATTCAACGATATTAATAGAAAGGTGCACACACATGCATTTACATATGTATGTACATACAAACGAGCACCAATTAATTTTATTTAAAGAATGACGTGTCGTCTATTTCCGCTGTAGCAAACGTAGTGCATAGGGCGGCATCTAGATGTCATCTACCTCGCCCTATTCACTACAGCTATCGCCCTATGCACTACTTCACTACAGATGTCGCCCTATTCACTATGCTTTTTTATAGGAGCTTTTCAAAGCTTTGCTTTGGTGTCGGACACACAACATCGAAAGCTTCTGGATCCACAACATTGCAAGTTGATAAAAGCGTTGTAATGTAATAATTAGTACTACCTTTTCTAGTACTTTAAAATGTGTGACCGGAATAGACCTGCCGAAAAAGTGAGGTTAAGTTACTGACAACAACTTGTTATTATTAAGATTGGTTTTCATTAGGTCAAAATCACTGACATTAAAAACTGCCTGAACTGACAGCTCGTCTTTTGGTGTCAAATGTGTTTTCATTACATCCTGTAAATTGGAATAAATTCGGTATTGCAGTTCCGGTCAAAGATTGCTGTCAAATTTTGTGGTCAGTTGATTGACATACCGTTTTCATTACACGCAATCAGCTGATCTACTCAATCAAAATATCTAGCTTTTTGCAAAAAGTAATTTAAGAGTTCAGCAATGTTAAAAAGAAAACGAATTGCAATAACTTGTGCTATATTTTGTGTAATTAGGACACTTAAGGTCTGGAAAAATAAAAGAACCCAAATGAGGAAGAGAAAGCAATGGTGGATTAGACCAGGCCTGAGAGAAAGAGCCACTTGTGGATTTTAGCGGTCTATGCTAACTTTACAGGATCCAAAGTGGTTCAAGAGTTTTTTGAGGATGACTCTGGAGGATTTCGATTTTCTTGTGAAACGCCTTACTCCATATATTTAAAAACAAAAAAATTGTTTTAGGGAATCAATTTCTGTCGGTAAAAGATTGGCAGTAACTTTGCACTACTTGGCAACAGGCGATAGGTTTTCCAGCCTAATGACCGTTTTCCTAATGGGGAAAACGACTATTTGCCATTTAATATATGAAACATGTGGTGCTATTTTCGAGGCTTTGAAAAACGAATTTCTAAAGGTAAGTTTTTAAATAATTAAAGTGAAAATGACAGCGTCGAAATATGTATTTTATTAAGGTTCCGAGTACTCCTGGACAATGGGCAATGCTTGCTGACCGTTTCGAACAACGATGGAATTTCCCTAATTGCTGTGGGGCATTAGATGGAAAGCACATTGCGATTCAGGCGCCTGCTAATTGTGGGTCAGAGTATTTTAACTACAAAAAATGTAATAGCTTTGTCCTGATGGCTATGGTAGATGCTGACTACAAATCTTTGTTTGTGGAAGTCAGAGCGTGTGGTCGAGAATCTGATGGCGGAGTTTTCGCAAGGTAAGATCTCTGCAATATGTTGCTAAATAATCTTAACATTTCCACTTTTTATTTGAAACTATTTCTTTTCATTTCAGATGCCCACTTTCGGCAGCTCTTGCTGATAATAGCATTAATTTCCCGGCTTCGAGACCACTTCCACATGAAGGAGACCCTATGCCATTTGTCATAGTGCCTGATGACGCTTTTCCTTTAAAGCCATATATACTGAAACTTTTCTCTTATCGCGAGCAGCTGATGTCGCACAAAATTTTCAATTACAGACTATCGCGAGCAAGAAATGTAGTTGAAAATGTGTTCGGTATATGTGTATCGTGGTTCATCATCTTAAGGAGGCCATTAGACGTAAAACCAGAACACGCGAAGGCTATTGTCCTTACGATTTGTGTTTTGCATAATTTAATAACGCGCAAATCATTATATATTCGAAGCTCAGACGTCGACGATGATAGAAATGGCATTTCTGTACGCGGTAACTGGCGAAATGAGCTTGGAGAAAATGGAATACTCCCATCCATCCGGCCAAGCAGCGTTATGGGTAGGCCAGCAGACACTGCAATGACACCCCATGGAGAGCTACCGTGGCAATATAACAGAAATATCCTTCATAACTAGTTTTCGTTTTTTTATCTACAGCCCGCGACAAAACGATAAAACAACATTTTGGCCATTTTCGACTAAATCTAGTTAAAAAGCTCAACATTTTCATTAAACTATGTCGAATTTTGCTAATTTTTGTACAAAGTTTGCAATTTTGCCTAACCTGGTTTTTGTTAGATAACGTACTACACTTTCATAAAAAAATAATCCAAATTAAGTGGTCGAAAGGGAAATAATCAAAGAATGCTAAAATGTCTATTCCCTATTTGTATTTTCGCCACTGTATGTACGTGCATAGAAAAGAATCAACTAATTGAAATATCCTTCGCTACTAGTTTAATTCATTTCAAAAATATTCTTATATGCAAAGCATCTGCATCTTTTATTTCTAAACTAAAACTAATTGGAATGTTCAATATGCGCAACCCCATTAAAATGCCGAATAGGATCTTAGTTTGGCAAATTGAGCATTCCATCAATTATAGTTTAGAAATAAAAGGGGCTGATGCTTTGCATTGCTGCATTTACGAAATCAGTTTAACTGTATATGTATGTGGTATCCAGTGTACAAATGATAATTCCCTTTTTAAATACATATATGTATGAACATTTTATTGAACACCAAATACATAACAATAAAGGAATCAAAAACTATTTATCAATTCATTTATAATAAAAAAGGTACTTGTAGGCAAAGCCATAAATATGTAGCGACATAATTCTGTTACTGTCGCTACACATATAAATACATATATTATAATTTATAATTATTAGCCGATATAAAAGCCATACATAAAGAACCTAATCATGTGAGAAATTTTTTATTTTTTTTCAAAATCTTCTGTTTTGACGGAATTTCTGCAATTTCTTTTCGTATTTTAAAAAGTACATATTAAATTAATTCCATTCTGCGTCAATATGCCTTGTTAGAGGATTCCTTTTTGCCCCTATCCAAGTTCTATTGAAATATACCTGGCTTAATGTGCACATATACAGTCATGTAAGAAATAACAGGTATATAATATTTTGACAAGTTTTTTCTATCTTATTTTGCTTGTTTAATGGTTATTATTTCTTTATGAAAATTCAGCTCCATATCTAACAAAAACTACATAAATCCAAATTTCAAACTTTGTAGGAAAAGCGGAAAAATTTAATAACATCTTACAGCAACAAACTTTTTACTAAGAAGAGTAAACAAAGTCTGGCAAGCCTGGTGTGCAGTATACAAAAGTTCATCGGCTCTCAATAATTTAATAAATAATTTTCTTAAGTTCCAATTGAAAAATAACTAGTGTTAACTATATCTAATTAATATAAGGTGCGAAAACACGCCACTAGTGAAAAATCTTCTGTTCCGGTGGCTCCAGTCAGCAAAACAAAAAAGTAAGTCACAAAGGTGCTCCAGTGAATTGCACAATTTGCTCCAATCCGTAGGCAAATCAGACCATATAAAAATCACCAACAACAATCACATACCTCCCGCTATAAGCTTTTTCTAAAGTGGTTTGTGTCTGCGATCACCCGAGCTCAGCGCCACCTGTGGTCCTACAGTGCAACCTACCACTAATCAATTTGCTAACAGTGCTGCCACTCGGTTTCATTTTGAGATAATCCCCCAGTTTCCTTCAAGAAAATCCCCTAAAATACAATGGCTCCTGGCGCCGGCAAGCGACGTGGTGAAGCTATATGCAATGATGCTGAACCTGCAAAAACCCCTCGCATTAGTGATTCCCCTAGCCTAATGCGGAGTATGGATCTTCGCTTCACGAAATACAAGGATCTTGTTTCAAAACAAATTCTGGACTCTGAAAACAGAATCACAGAGCTTTTCTTCCGAAAATTCGAAGACAAGATCGAAGTTATACAGCGCGATTTAAATTGCATAAGCGATAGAGTCACTCGTTTAGAGTCAGCGTTCGACCGTATTGAGGCCCTTGAAGCCGAGTTAGCTGTCTTGAAGACTAACATGTCGAGGCAGGAAAATTTAATAGCCGCATGCGATGTCCGAATGAATGGAGTACCTCTCGAAAAAGGTGAAAACCTACAAAGTATATTCCACCATCTCTGTTTTACGTTGGACATACAACCTCCTCCGTTAAAAGCAATTTTTCGTGCACGGAAATACCAGGATGCGCCAACTGATCCTGCAATTATTATAAAACTCCCAAACCCCGCAGATAGAAACGTGCTTCTGAAAGCTATTGGGAATTTTAAATGAGTGAACAATAACGTGTTACGATTAACTCATGTGGGTATAAGTTCTGACGTTCCCATTTAAGTGAACGAGTCATTGACCAAACATAACCACGTGATATTTAAGTCCTCTCTTCAACTCAAAAAACGTAAAAAAAATCTCATCTGTGTTCACAAAAAGGGGCATCGTTTATGTCAAACGGAATACTAACGATAACCATCAAGCGATATATTCGATGGAGATCCTTAAGGATCTTGGAATCAGCAGCCCTGTTATTGGTCCTCCCTTTCGTGATGGTGGCGCCCAGAATGCAAATAAGTCATCCCAAGATGCACATAATTAATGCGGATGATTATAGTATTCCTCTCTTACGTTCTAAGTTTTGTTACTGCTTCTTATATCTTTCTTCAATTCTCTTACTTTATACATGTTTTCTGAGTTATGCAGGTTAAGTTTTTCATTAAATTTGTTAAAATCTATACACAGTGCAAATAATATATTAATAGAGTTTTGTTATTGTGTCTCCAGGCCATAAGTCGGCGAGTTCCAAAGACAGTCTTTTCACCCTACTACGTATCATCAGCAAAAAAAAAACAACCGGGCTGAAGATAATTCACTTGAACGCGCAAAGCTGATATAAAAAACTTGATGAATTTAGATATGCCTTTGAAGATTCGAATATTGATATTTTATGTGTTTCCGAAACTTGGTTTTCTTCATTTTATAGTAAAGACGTAGTAAAAGTAAATGGTTATAAACTTTTCAGAGCTGATAGAGGTGGTCATGGTGGTGGTGTTGCAATATATGTTAAAAATAGTTTGTCCTGTAGTTTAAGTTGTGCTTCCGGCAATGGTGATTCCGTCGAATATGTGTTTGTAGATGTGTTTTCCGAAAATAATAAGGTCCTTGTCGGCTGTGTATATAGACCAAATCGTTATGTTAATTTTACGGAATTGCTCATCCTCTTATTGAAAACTATAGAAACATTATAAATGCCGGAGATTTCAATAGCAACTTGCTCGAAGACAACAGTTTAAGGCTAAGTATGGAATCTCTTGGGCTTTTTCCCACTAATACATCCTTTCCGACACATTTTACCAACACTAACAGCAGCCTACTGGATATATTTTTTGTGAGCGACTTACAGAAATCCTTCCACTATAATCAGCTCTCTGCACCTGGATTCTCAAAACATGATCTAATTTTTTTGACATATGACATCGAAACGCCAGGAACACCAACCTCTTTTACATATCGGGACTTCAAATATATTGACTTTAACTCACTTACAGCTGCGGTTGAGTCAGTGGAGTGGACACATATTCAGAAGCTCGTATCTATTCAGGACCAAACTAGTTTCCTACAAGACCATATTAACTGAAGCTCTTAATCTTCTTAAAAATGCTCGGCTTACTGTGAACAAAGCCTTAAAAACAGCAAAAACTATCTTCTACAAAGAAAAGTTTAGTTCTGCTATAAATATAAAGCAAACTTGGAATACTATAAAAGATATTGAGATTGGGAAAACTAAAACAAATGCTCCTACTTCTTCCGATGTGAACGAATTAAATAAAAAATTTGTTAGTCTACCTGTTTCCACAGCTAATATATGTCTTGAAAACTACAGTGATCGTGCAAATGTTGGTGTCTGTCCGTTTGAATTTGTTTCTGTTGATGATTGTGACGTTGTGCAAGCCATACTCTGTCAGATCTAATGCGGTAGGATTTGATGGAATTCATGCAACTTTCCTTAAAATAATATTACCCAAGATCCTGCCACATTTAACCTATTTAGTAAACTCCATTCTGACAACCTGTGTTTTCCCAGAGCAATGGAAAGCTGCCAGGGTTATTCCTGTTCACAAAAAAGATGACGAATATAGACATATAGCTATCTTACCTTTTCTGTCGAAAGTCGTTGAGCGTATTTTATACAACCAAATCATTTCTTATGTGCAAGACAACAGACTTCTGTCAGACCGTCAGTCTGGGTTCCGATCGAAGAGTAGTTGCACAACGGCACTCTTGGACGTGGTAGAAAGCATTCGATCACAAATCGACGAAAATAGTATTGTCTTCTTAACCCTACTCGATCATTCTAAGGCTTTTGACTCAGTGGGCCATAGGTTATTATGTTGCAAGTTGAAAAACTTATTTAACTTTTCCTGCCATGCAACTGCCTTGATCAGATCTTACCTTGGCGGCAGAACTCAGGCTGTGAGCATTGGCCCCAGAAAATCTGATTTCCTACCAGTACTTAGAGGAGTCCCTCAAGGCTCCTTTGTTATTTGGTTTGTTTATAAACGACTTACCGAACGTTTTAAAATATTGTAATGTCCATACTTACGCTGATCATGTCCAATTGTATGCTTCCTGTCCTTCGGATCGTAGTAGTATTTGTATTAAGGATCTAAACTCTGACTTGACTCGTATAGGGTATTGGGCTACTAGTAACGGCTTATGCCTTAATCCTGACAAATCCAAGTGCATCGTCATTCATAGGAAATCCACTGTCACTAAAAAAAAAAATCTTGTTGGATAAGTCAGCCGTAAAATATGTTGACACGGCAAAAAATCTTGGTGTAATCTTTAATAAAACATTGACGTGAAAAGATCACATTTTTAGCACAGTACGTAAAGTGTATGGGATGCTTCGTACACTCTGGTTGACACAATACTTCACTCCTTTAAATATAATATTACTCTTAGCTAAAGCGTACTTAATACCTACGCTATTATATGGATGTGGGGTTTATGCAAATTGTGACTCCGTATGTTAGATAAAGCTAAATGTTGTCTATAACAACATTGCAAGATATGTATATGGTCAAAAAAGACTTGACCACGTATCACCATATGCTGAAAAACTGCTAAACATTTCTTTTGATAACCTTTTAAAAACTAAGATACTCCTTTTTTACATAAGGTTATATATACAAAGGAGCCTCGCTATCTCTATGGCAGGCTTCAGTTTCTTCAATCATCGAGGTCTACACTTATAGTGCACATCAAATTTCGACCTCGTGTGTCTGAACGGCAGTTTTTCATACACTCTATACGTCTTTGGAACTCTCTTCCCATTAGATTAAAACAATTAAATAATGCACTGTGTTTCAAAAAAGAATTAACCAACTTCTATACTACTAAGTAGTTGCATGTAGATGTATGTTCTTTTATATTGTTTAAGTAAAATGTTGTTATTTTTAGAGTTTAATTCTAAATTATTTATGTTCCATACTAAACAAATTTTGTAATTTCAATACTACAAAACTTATCTTTTGTCCTTAGCTTTGTTTATTTATAATTCTGTGACTAGCACTATTAAATAATTCATTGAATTGTTGTGCTAGGATTAAGTATCAAATAAATCAAATCTCATGAAAAATTCTAAGTCTGCAGTTTTATAGCCCAATAGATTCTAGCTTTAGAAAGTGCAAGTTTCAAGTGGCTAAGACTTCGCGTTGATTTTTGATAATTTTTTTTGTTGACGGTGTCAGGTATTTTCTTCCATACAAAAAATTTTCGAACATATTTTGTATGGAAGAAAATACGTGACACCGTCAACAAAAAAAAATATCAAAAATCAACGCGAATTCTAAGCCACTTGAAACTTGCACTTTCTAAAGCTAGAATTTAATGAGCTATGAAACTGCTTACTTAGAATTTGTCTTAAGGTTCTTAGTAAAAAGTTTGTTGCTGTAAGATATTATTAAATTTTTCGGCTTTTTCTACAAAGTTTGAAATTTGGATTTATATAGTTTTTGTTAGATATGGAGCTTAATTTTCATAAAGAAATAATAACCATTAAACAAACAAAGGAAAATAAACAAAACTGGTCAAAATGTCGTGTCACTATTATTTGTCACATGACTGTATGTATACATTTATAATGTTTCTCAAAAATAGTAGAATAATTTCGTTGCACCTTTAGGTATTTCGTTTATATTAATCAGTCTATGTATTAATTTGTAATCTGAGTGACTTTTATTCCAAAAGAAGCGGTATTGCTTCGAGCTGTAAACGAAGATAAAAAAATTTTGTTTACATTTATGCACACTAATCTGTGAATCACTCACTTGTATTAATTTCTTTTGATACCTGCAGACGAGTTCGTAGACATCAGCCTTAAATTGTTTTGACAATTGCAAATCCTCTGTTGCCCACTCTCGCCCATTTGAGGCAACAAAATGGCCAACATCGTCCCAACTATCATTTGTCGTTGCTACAGCCATAGTTTCCAGAGCACGCTCAATTATTTTTGCGTAGCCATCGTCTTCATTCACGACGCCGCTTTGCTTCAGAAGTCGATGGAACTATCTCTTCTTCAGATATAATATTGGCTCCCATATCGGATAGAGAAGCAGGTGAGGCTGATTGTGTTTGGCTCTATATTTTAAACAATATATTTAATAGTTGACCAATGTCAAATGTTATATGTATGTACATATGTACATGTACTCACATCTAACCAATTCGACGTTGTGGGCGCACTATTTTGTAGTACGGCTCCAAAAATTTTAATGAAGTGTACAGAGGATTCGGTGGAACTGCTTCTCCGACACCTTGTCCACTTTTCGTTTGCCCCATTTTGTTGAAGGCAGCCTAAATTTACAAAAAAAAATATCTAATATTGCACATATATACATATGCACGGCATACAAACTTATATCCCGAACACAATGAAAACGACGAGCTACAAACCACAGCTGTTAAATTATTTTAACACGTACTCTTATGTAGATAATTATTTTGGCGACGACCGGGCTACGCGACGGCTGTGGTTGTGGCCAGATTAGATCTATTTCTATTTTTCTGGCGACAGATAAGGTTCTTCCTCTTCTTTTATGTCAAACTCATACAAATTCATGATGTCGCTGCCGCGTTCAAAGAAATCATGTCGCCATCGACAAAGCGTTTAGATAATGAAGATAACAAATTGGAAGCTGTGGTCTGTAGCTCGTCATTTTCAATGTGTTCAGAACTTTACGCGAAAAGAGCAGCGGAGACTGTTCCATTTAGCTGACACCTCCGATCGTGGCAGCTCCATTTTGTCAGCTACTTCTTGCCATAGAGCCTCCCGCGCGTTTCTGTCTCTATATTCCTTAGACAAATAGTCTCCACTTCTTCGATCAGCCTCTCCGTTTCCTCGCTCGTCCACTTTACGGCCAGCTTGCGCACTCGCTTCTTGGTGCGCTGGCATTGGGCAATGTAAACTCATTATCTTCCAATATTTGTAAGCTAAAACCAAATAACATTAAAGTAATAACTAATATTAAATAAATACGAAAGTTTAATACCAAAATTACCTTTGATGATAATTCTTTTCCACGGATTGTCAGCTGTTCGTATGGCAAATGAGAACAAATTGCAAACATGTTGGCAAATGAATTTTATTGTCAAATGCTGCCATATCCAGGGTGGGCAAAAACTCGGAGTTCGAGCGAGCGAGCGAGCAAACTCCTACTCAATGCCTCGCAGACAAGAGGCGCTCGTAGCTCGTACTCGTAGCAGCAATGGGCGAGGAACGAGAAGTTTGCCTCGCTCGCCAAACGAGCGAGCGCTGCTTGTTTCCTCGCGCTCCTATTAAACGAGCGAGGCTGTTGTGTGTTGCCTCGCTCGTAGTACGAGGCGAGTAGCTGTCTGCATACTCGCTCTGCTAGGTAAGACGAGTGAGCGAGGAGCGAGCGCTCCGAGTGCACTATACAACACATGCATTTTTGTGCATAAAAATGTGGGAATGTATGTCAATAGATTATGTACGAAAGTATGTTAATAATTGTATGTACATATGTACATATGCATATAAATATGTGAATATTATATCGAGCCCTAACCGCCAAAATAAGGTAAGCGACATTTTTTTCAAAATTTTATTTTTGATGCAGAAATGTACCTAGATGCTCTGGGAATATTTCTGCATCAAAAAGAAAATTTTGAAATAAATGTCGCTTACGTTATTTTGGCGGTTAGGGCTCGATATTAGGGCAGCTTTTAAAACAACAAATAAAATTTATTACATACGAAAGCATAGATTATGGAATGAGATATTTTTTAGAGTTATATACATACATAACATGCATATTTATATATGTATGTATTTATGTATGTATGTACATATGCATGTATTTTGTCTTTACAGAGAAAAGTAAGTAACGAAGATAGTATAGATAATCGTTTGGGCCGCAGAAACAAAAAACAAGTAAGCACTTGTTAGCACCCCAAATAGTTTGCTACTTGTAGCAGTTATGCTGTATACCTGAATGAAATATAATCCTTGGAGAAAAAATTTATTTGTGGCCTGTTGTTCAAGGACATATGTACATATGTATGTATGTATGTATGTATGTATGGATATGTATTTGCGTAAACAAAGAATAGAGGCCGGTTCACATACAACTTTGGCGTTGCGTTGGCGTTGAATTTTAAAGCAGCCGTCCACCGTATATATGTACTTACCATTACGTTACTTCGTTTGCCTGCCTGAGTAAATTGTTTGCCTTTGATGTCTCGTTTTTTCCCCTTTGTCCACTCAGCTTTTACCTACTTCACATCGCCCCCGTTTGGTTTACCCGCTTTATATGCTCGCTCGTTTGCGTTTCCCGGATTTTCCCTACCCTCCGCTCATGGATGCTACCTAGTATGTATGCAGACATAGGCACCAAAATTAAAAAATATGAACATTCTACTTGAAATGTTTCCAAAATTATTAAAACAACACAATTATGATATTTTTCGAGTGAGAATGATATATTTATGCTATAAAACTACACACCAAGCATTGCTCTGCATATAAATGTGATTAAAAAGTTTAAAACTTTGTTGAAATTTTCAAATTTTTTTACAAAGTATGAAACTTGCTTAGACTTGTATGGTCTGTCTCTCATGTACACTTAGGTCTTTTTTATGCGGTAGATGCGTTCTTCAGAAAGCCGCATAAAAAAGTTCTTTAATTTCATACAAGAACAGGAGATGCGTTCCAGCATTTTCAAAACCCGCATAAATTCAGATACTTCAAAAAAAAAAAAAACAATTTATTTCTTCACTTCTGTATTTTAACCAAAACAAAAAATATCATAAAAAATACATGAATTATGTAAGAAAAATTGATTGCAAAAAGTAATAAAAACTCTCAAAGAAGCAAAATCGATACAGCGAAAAAAATGTTTGAAAAACCTCATAAATTCAAATCCGCATAAAAAAGAACCACATAAAAAGAGACCTAAGTGTATAAGTTGAAATTTTATAAGCTATTGAAAGTTAAACAAACTATACCTACATATACTACGTTTATACGTAAGCTATTTGCAAATAAAAATAATTTGCAAATACCTAACTCACTGTTTATTCGATGGTGAAAAATTCTTTTTTAATATTGCCTGATTATAAAAAGGCAATAATATGACAATCGAAAAAGAAAATAAAGTTAAAAATGGCAACGTCTTGATTAGAAAAAGGCAATAAGATGACAATCGAAAAAGAAAATAAACCTAAGAATGGCGGCGTCTTGCGCTTATTTGCAAATAGTAGCACTAATCAATACTTATTTGCGTGATTTAGTTATTTGCAAATAAAAAGTTAACTCAGCGTTTATACGGCAAATTTTACCATTTTGCAAATTGTTATTTGCGAATAATACGTGCGTATAAGTACATAGTAATATATATGGGTCGTTCCATATCATTTTTGCAACTAAAAAATAGATTGGCCTGAAACATTTTTTTTTATAAACTAGATGCAATATAAATCGACACGTATTTTTTTATTTTCGCAAATTATGCGAAATTTGCGA
>NW_023458563.1:9077141-9086789 GCF_013731165.1 Rhagoletis pomonella
TTATATTTCTTCCTAAATGTTTTTTTGCAACGCAATTAGATTTTCAAATTTGTTATTTATTTATAAATTGAATAAATTATTTTTACTTACATTTATTTAACTTTAAAAATCTTAACCACCTCCAATCGGCCTCGAACCTGCGATTTCAGAACCAGAACCAGTAGTCCTCACGTGACGCCACAGCCGACATTTGTAAGAAAAGCAATTAATTGCGTTTTGTTTTTGGCTTTGGCAATTCAAAGGCAGATGTCGCTAATCGCCTAAGTTCTTCGAAATTGTCGAACTGGTGGGCACATACTAGTTAATGAACTAGTATTTTTTCTAACTGGTTTGGCTTTTCACTGCATGGTAATTGTAGCCAGCATCTTTATGCACTCAGCTACAGGCACAATATGTGAGTGTGCTTTCAAATGTTCGCTTTGAATAGAGCCAGGTGACGATTTGTTCAAATTTAAATTTGTCTGTGCTATCGTCTTTGCTATTTATTATTATTTTACAACGCTTTTATCAACTTGAAATGTTGTATGTCCAGACCACCATTTTATACTATAAATATAGCAAAGGTATTTATGGCAAACCTAGTCTAGATATCAACCGCGTCGTAGGTATCATATCAAAGACATACAATTAGAAAAACTCTAGAGATAGATGTCGCCTCGCCAGAAGAAGTTAAAAATATGCACTACATACGCTACAGCAGAAATGTACGACACGCCATTTCTTTAAATGAAATTAATTGCTGCTTTATGTATGTTTGTATATATATGGGCATATACTAAATGTGAGCAAACAACATTTTGCTTGCATAGTCTTCTGTTCTCTTTTCACTGCAAGTTGAATTATTTTAGTATCTATTGCAAAATTTTATACAGACAAGACTAAAAAGTATAAAATTAATAAAAAAAAAAACTTTTTAATGTACCACGCTTTTATAAATGGACTAAAATTAGAAAATAATATTTCTCAGTCCCACAGACCTTGTTTTGATAACTTTTGATTTTGAAATTTTAGCAAAAGTCATTATAATCAATTTATGAGATTGAAAATGGAAAGCGTGGGGCGCATGTAATAGGCCTGATTTGAAATTGAAGAGTAATATATGTATGTATGTGGGTATATTAATAACGACCGCTTAAAATCGATCTCAAATTTGTACTTTCGCCGTAGAAATTTAAGGTCTATGTTATGTACGTAGTTTGAATATTGTCAATTAAATCTAATGCTTTGTGATGCATGCCCTCCACGTTTTTCGTTTTCAATCTCATAAAGTGTTTATAATGACTTCGGTTCAAAACCGGGAATGGAGGGTAAAAACCGTTGGGATATTATTTGCTAAAATTTCAAAATCAAAAGTTATCAAAACAAATTCTATGGGACTGAGATATATTATTTTATTATTATAACGCTTTTATCAACTTGCAATGTTGCATGTCCATACCGCTTCGAATGTTGTATGTTCAGACCACCATTTATACTATTTGCATTTTTTTGTAAGCGACCCTGCAGTGAAAAGCCAAACCAGTTAGAAAAAATACTAGTTCATTAAGTAGTATGTGCCTACCAGTTCGACAATTTCGAAGAACTTAGGTGATCAGCGACATCTGCCTTTGAATTGCCAAAGCCAAAAATAAAACGCAATTATAATTGCTTTTCTTACAAATGTCGGCTGTGGCGTCACGTGAAGACTACTGGTTCTGGTTCTGAAATTGCAGGTTCGAGGCCGCTTGGAGGTGGTTAAGATTTTTAAAGTTAAATAAATGTAAGCAAAAATAATTTATTCAATTTATAAATAAATAACAAATTTGATCATCTAATTGCATTGCAAAAATACATTTAGGAAGAAATGCTTGTGCTATAAAAACAAAGAAATTAAACAAAAATATTTTTTTTTATTAAATTTAAAAATTACAATAAACAGCCTAAACAAAAAATAAATGTATAAAAAATAAAAATAAAATAAAAAATAGAAAATAAAAAAACTTTTCCTGCACCAGGATTTGAACCTGGGACCTCAGGCTTACCACGCGAGTGCTTTGCTCTGCCGGCCATTGTGACTGCTGGAGCGTCGCGAGCAAAAACGCACATTTATGCCTTTCACGGGGCATGAATTGGCACACTATCTCAACTGGTATGATGCTACTAGTATTTATACTAGTAGATGCTGATGCATAGCCTGACAATTGACATCTCGTAGGACATCGCAATGTTAAAAATACCAGTCGCTAACATTCAAAAAGGATAGAATGTGAACTAGTTGGGCTGAAACGCAAACCGGTAGAATTCTAGTTCACAACTAGTACACGGTAAAAAATTTGGGTTTAATTTTTAAACCGCGCTGGGACTACTGCCTTTTTTAAACTTTTATAGTCTACTTTTTAAACCAGTCAATAGTTTTACGCAATTTTTAATATATTCTGGTTTAAATTTTAGCCCAAAAAGTTCGTGGTTTAAAAATCAAACCAAAATGTTTTAATTCTAGTTTCTAGGTTTCAAATATAGAAACTTTGGTTTAAAATCTAAACCGAAATAGAATATGTTTGCACAGCGAATTGTGGTGTTGATTCAAACTCAACATATGAAAGCACATTTACATGCGTGGCTGTAGCTGAGTGTGCAAAGATGCTTGATACAATTGGTTGCTACCAAGGCTGTCCCGGTTCAATCCCAACCAGACGGAGCATGAAACTTAAGATTGTTTTTTTTTTTTCTTAATTATGAAAATGTTTGGGTGTAACATTTAAACCGAATTGTTTAAATTCTAAACTTAAGATATGTGCTCTCCTTTTTATAAACTTGGAAGGTTTGTATTTGAAACTGAATTTTTAACCGTGTAGCTTTCCCTGCAGGGGAGCGACAAAAGAACGCTCAACTCGGGTAAAATTTCCTTTTAGCTACTTAAGCAACCCTGTTGGTAGCTGGCAAGAAAATGTGATTAGTTTAACGGGATTTAGATACAAAAGCCAATTTAAATGAGTAATTATGCGAGGTATTTGCTATATATTATCTATATATATATCTTTTAAAATATAAGTCACGTATAAAAGGAAGCAAAAATTTCCCTCTCCACTTTCCCATTAACAATTCACAATAGAGCAGTTTTTTCACTTACCAACACTAGCCTTCAGTTCGCGTATTTTTTAACCGACCTGGCTGAGCTCGGATAAATAGCCGAGTTTGTGTTGTTGCTTTGCGTGTATTTCGTCATTTAAGCGGCACCCTGAAATTGTGCATATGGAAACTGTGCATACGAAATAATGCATATGAAAAAAAACCGAAATAATGCATACGAAAAAAACCGTAATAATGCATATATGCACAATTTCGGTTGAAAACCGAAATAATGCATATGAAAAAAACCGAAATAATGCATATATGCACAGTTTCGGTTGAAAACCGCAATAATGCATATTAGAAAAACCGAAATTATGCATATGCACTCTTTCGTTTGAAAACCGAAATAATGCATATGAAAAAAACCGAAATAATGCATATATGCACAGTTTCGGTTGAAAACCGAAATAATGCATATGAAAAACCCGAAATAATGCATATATGCACACTTTCGTTTGAAAACCGAAATAACGCATATGAGAAAAACGAAGTAATGCATACATGCACAGTTTCGGTTCAAAACCGAAATAATGCATATGACAAAAACCGAAATAGTGCATACATGAAAACGAACTTCTTTCTGAGTAGGCGGCCTTCGGCCCCGCTTAGGGATTATAACCCTTACTAAGTAGAATTCTCCTTTCTGTGTTGCCGGAAAAGGGGGCCGGAAGTAGTTTTGCGCAGAACTTCTTTCTGCGTAGGCGGCCTTCGGCCGCGCTTAGGGATTATAACCCTTACTAAGTAGAATTCTCCTTTCTGTGTTGCCGGAAAAGAAGGGCGGAAGTATTTTTGCGCAGAGCTTCTCTCTGCGTAGGCGTCCTTCGGCCGCGCTTAGGGATTATAACCCTTACTAAGTAGAATTCTCCTTTCTGTGTTGCCGGAAAAGCGGGCCGGAAGTACTTTTGCGCAGAACGTCTTTCTGCGAAGGCGGCCTTTGGCCGCGCTTACGGATTGTAACCCTTACTAAGTAGAATTATCCTTTCTGTATTGCCGGAAAAGAAGGGCGGACGTATTTTTGCGCAGAACTTTTCTCTGCGTAGGCGGCTTTCAGCCGCGCTTAGGGATTAAAACCCTTACTAAGTAGAATTCTCCTTTCTGTGTTGCCGGAAAAGAAGGGCGGAAGTATTTTTGCGCAGAACTTCTCTCTGCGTAGGTGGCCTTCGGCCGCGCTTAGGGATTATAACCCTTACTAAGTAGAATTCTCCTTTCTGTGTTGCCGGAAAAGGGGGCCGGAAGTACTTTTGCGCAGAACTTCTTTCTGCGAAGGCGGCCTTTGGCCGCGCTTAGGGATTATAACCCTTACTAAGTAGAATTATCCTTTCTGTATTGCCGGAAAAGAAGGGCGGACGTATTGTTGCGCAGAACTTTTCTCTGCGTAGGCGGCTTTCAGCCGCGCTTAGGGATTAAAACCCTTACTAAGTAGAAGTAAATAATTCATATTAGAAAAAACGAAATTATCCATATACACACTTTCGTTAGAAAACCGAAATAATGCATATAACAAAAACCGAAATAATGCATTTGGCAAAAACCGAAATAAAGCATACATGCACAGTTTCGGATGAAAACCGAAATAATGCATATGTGAAAGACGAAGGTATGCATACATGCACAGTTTCGGTTGAAAACCGAAATAATGCATATAACAAAAACGGAAATAATGCATGCATGCACAGTTTCGGTTGAAAACCGAAATAATGCATATGAAAAACCCGAAGTAATGCATACATGCACAATTTCGGTTGAAAACCGAAATAATGCATATGAGAAAATACCGAAATTATGCATATGCATACTTTCGTTTTAAAAGCGAAATAATGCATATGGTAAAAACCGAAATAAAGCATACATGCACAGTTTCGGTTGAAACCGAAATAATGTCTAAATGCACAGTTTCCATATGCGCAATAATGCATATGGTAAAAACCGAAATAAAGCATACATGCACAGTTTCGGTTGAAACCGAAATAATGTCTAAATGCAAATTTTCCATATGCGCAATTTCGGTGCCCCATTTAAGCGAGTGCTCTTTTGTAGCTCGGTTGCAAAAGAATGCACCTACTAGAAATGTAAAATGTAGCAAAGCTGTTTATGGAAATTTCTAGATATCAACCTCGTTTTAGGCATCATATCAAGGAGATACAATTAGAAGACTCTAGATGTCGCCCCGCCAGAAGAAGTTAAATATTGCGCCTAAATATATGCACTATTTATATACGTCACAGCGGAAATGGATGGCAGCCATTTCTTCTTCTTTCTGCTGCTATATGTTTGTATGTACATACTAAATGTGTATGTTTATACTAAATGTGAGCGAACAACCTTGTGCTTGCATAGTCTTCTGTTCTCTTTCACTGCAAGTTGAATTATTTTAATATCTATTGCAAAATTTTGTACAGACCAGACTAAAAAGTAGAAAATAAATAAAAAAAATAAAAACTTTTTAATATACATCGCTTTTATAAATGGACTAAAAAGTAGAAAATAATATTTCTCAGTCCCACAAAATTCGTTTTTATAACTTTTGATTTTGAAATTTTAGCAAAAGTCATTATAAACAATTAATGACATTGAAAATGAAAAGCGTGGGGCGCATGTAACGTATGTATGTATATGGGCATATGAATAACGACCGCTTAAAATCGATCTTAAATTTGTACTTTCGCTGTAGAATGTTATGTAGTTTGACTATTGTCAATGAAATCGAATGCTTTGTACTGCATGCGCTCCACGTTTTTCGTTTTCAATGTCATTAATTGTTTATAATGACTTTTGCTAAAATTTCAAAATCAAAAGTTATCAAAACTAATTCTGTGGGACTGAGAAATATTATTTTCTACTTTTTAGTCCATTTATAAAAGCGTTGTATATTAAAAAGTTTTTTATCTTATTTTATTTATTTTTCTGTGTTCGAACGTACAAAGCTGCAGCGTGGCGTTGTTTGAGATTTTATTCTTGGGCTGAGCTGATTCTTAATGATAATTATAACAAAATTGTCATTTAAACTCGCTATATCTTAGTTCTTTGTGTATCGATCGATTTTAAATTTTCATACAATAAACTACAAACTATTCCAAAGAATTTAAGTTGAACACCAATTCTTAATACTCAGTACAAATAAAACTACAGGTTTATAACTTGTTATGGGAATTAAGAGGGCGTTTGTTTTCAAATGCAAAAGTTGTGTTATAAAGCTTGAAATAAATTTTTTGTTTAAAACAATATTGTAGATGACTATCTAAGCAAATTTTTGCGAAAGTTTTAGATTTAAAGATCAAGTAGTTGCAAAGTTATAACAATATTATTATGACTCGCAAGGTTAGCAGATTAGCGCACTGCGCTCTAAAAGGCTTTATAACTCGGAAAAATAAGAAAAGTCCCTTTTTTATTAGTCATTTATAGTTATGTAAAAATACTTGACCTTTCGATTGAGATAACTAAAAACAATATTAAAAATTACCATAATTCAGAAAAATTACAAATAAATTTTCGTTCAGAATTTTCACCATGAAAATAGGAAAATTTCGGAAAATGCGTATACCATCGTATAGCCCGTACAAAAATCTATAGAAACCATAGTTTTCGAATTATTTTTCCCATTTTCTGTCTGCTTCCCAGCTAGTCGAAAAGTAGCTTGTTTTGCACCGCTCAGGAAAATTTTACGTGAATTGCCCCATTTACATAAACATATTTTAAAAGAAACCAAAAAAATATTAAAAAGTAGTAGTTATGTAAAAGGGGATATCTACATATGTATTGCTTTATTTAGGTACTTTTCAGTCCGATATTTGCGTGGGGGTCACACGAGGGAAACAGAACATGGATAAATATTCAAATTGTATTATTTGTATTTAAATGATAAATAATAAATTCCTTTATGTAATAGGGGAGCACTATCATATTAAAACGGCCAATAACCTTTTGAATGTGCAATATGTAACCAATAGCTCCATTTCTTACTACCTGGAGCATAATATGCTATTGGTACTAGTAATATAACTAGTACGAAAGCGACAATTGTAACCGACCCCGCTGCAGGGTATGTACGGTGGTGTATGGATCAGGGTTGTTTCGAATATTCGCATTCGCAACCGCGCAGCTTTCAAATTAATTTTAACATTCGCATTCGCAATAATCAATGCAATCTTTTGCGAATGCGAATGTTGTGCAAGTGCACCGATAAAACGTATATCTGGCAAACAAAATGACAAATTGTAACCAATATTTTTGTCTGTGGTCGCCTGAGTATTTGTGTAACAAAACTGGTCAAATGACATATTTATCAACTTTGATAAAAAATACCTTTAAACATATTATTTCTTAAGCTATGTCACCGAGCTATCAATGGGCACATAGCCATTTTAATAATAACTTTTTTGTTTTCTGTTTTGCATTGGTTTCTTTCTTTGTTATGATTTTTTTGGACCAATCTTAAAAAAACCTACTAGACATAAAAGAAAAAAGTGTGCGCTGTAATTTTAAACCAAATTTTCGTGATTTGCTTTTGGTGTTACTAGTAGGTATATTCGTTTCAATCATTTCAAATGAGGCTCTTTGGGGAATTTGTTTTTAGCAAAAATTTTTAAAACAGTTATTTTATTTACTGGTCGAGCAATATTTTTATCATAGCGATATACATGAGGTCTTTGGCTAAAAACTTCTGTGGTAAAACTCTCCCCCTACGTCTCACTTCTTTGCTATTTAAAGTCAAAGAGTAAGCTCCTTCAATAGGGATTTCCAGAAGAAATGGTCAACGTGGATATAAAGAGAATCAATGCTAAAATAGTAAAAAAACTATAGGTCTGACCTTTAATTAGGTAAAAATGACGTTACTATCTGGGACCCTCATCATCCGTGATTCCAATAATTCAAATGCTTACATATAAAATAACGGGGTGCTTTTTAAAAAAAAAACAAGTAAGAAAGTCTAAGTTCGGGCGGAGCCGAACATTAAATACCCGGCGCAAGTATTAAATAAATGTTTTCCACCTTTCCGAAAGCTACCGGTACATGATAAGCCGGGGTGTATACATTTTAAGTAAATTAGCGTCCTTAAATTTCGAAATATTGAAATTTCAAGCATATCTGAAATTTACCGTTATATGAAAAGCGGCCTCAATTTTAGTCCGATTTCAACCATTTTCAACGGTTTGCTTTTATGTGGCAAGCACAATAACCATACCGAGCTTGGTACAAATTGCTAGAACGGTTAGCGAGATACATATATGTGATCACAAGTGGGCGGTGCTACGCCCATTTTCCAAAATTTTGTCATAAACGTATTTCTTGGTAAAGAATTGTTGCAATCATCAATTTTGAATAAATTAGCTTCAATATTTACTGATTTATCGAAGATTTTGTATTTCTCGAAATTACCGTTATATGGGATGTGGGCGTGGTTATTGTCCGATTTTAGAAATTTTCGGCCAGTTGGTATGCTGTACCAGGACCAACAACTGTGCCAAGTTTGGAAGAAATTGGTGTAGCGGTTACCAAGATATACACATGTAACCATAAGTGGGCGTGGCTACGCCCATTTGCTAAAATTTTGTAATATTCTTATTTTTCGTCTAAAACTCATTGCAAATATCAATTTTGAGTGAATTATCTTCAGTAGTTACTAAAATATCGCAGTTTTCGTTTTTCTGAAAATTACCGTTATATGGGAGGTAGGCGTGGTTATTGTCCGATTTTTAAAATTTTCAGCCATTTAGTATGCTGTACTAAGGCCAACAACTGTGCCAAGTTTGGAAGAAATTGGTGCAGCGGTTACCAAGATATACACATGTAACCATAAGTGGGCGTGGCTACGCCCATTTTCCAAAAATTTATAATATTCATGTTTTCCGTCTGAAACTCATTGTAAGTATCAATTTTGAGTGAATTATCTTCAGTAGTTACTAAAATATCGCAGTTTTCGTATTTCTTAAAATTACCGTTATATGGGAGGTAGGCGTGGTTATTCTCCGATTTTCGCCCATCCAAACACCATCCGTCCCACGCCCAAAAGAAGTTCACGTACCAAGTTTCGTTAAGATATCTCAATTTTTACTCGAGTTATCGTGTGCACAGACGGACGGACGGACAGACAGTCACCGCTTAATCGATTTCTCTTTTCATTCTGATCATTTATGTATACATTTGTCTATATCTATCTCGATTCGTTTTGCCTGTTACAAACAACCGTTATGTGAACAAAGTTATAATACCCTTGTGCACAAGTGCGCTCGGGTATAAAAATCCGATTCGGATGGCAGCCACGACTTTGAAAACAGAATTTTATTCAAAATTTTCATTCCTGGAAAATAATAATTTATCCACCTATTTAGCTCGCTATAAGCACAAATTTTTCAAACCAGTCGCAGAAGAAAGTATTAAAAATTAATTACAAAAACTGAAATCGAAAACGCTGATGACGTTACAGGTTCTGAAACAGCCAAAGGAATGAGAATGAAGAATTCTTTTTAAAAAGCTTTAGAAAAACCTGACACATCTGGTTTGGCTTACAAGCTGTTTAAATAACGATCTCGCCATTAT
>NW_023458563.1:9086889-9090695 GCF_013731165.1 Rhagoletis pomonella
CTAGGCTTGGGTAGGGTCTTGCTAAGAAATCTGTTGAAAATCTTTGAAATCGGGCAATAAAAACGCCCACCTGCCATGTAACGGTAAATTACAGAAACACGAAAACTGCGATAGATCAGTAACTACTGGAGCTAATTCATTTAAAATCGATGATTACAATAACTTATCAAAAAATTACAGTAATTAAAATTTTTGGAAAATAGGCGTGGCGCCGCCCACTTATGACCACAAATGTGTATCTCGGTAACCGATTTATCAATTTCTACCAAACTTGGTACGGAAAAGCAATTTGTTGAAAATTATTCAAATCGGACTAAAATTACACCCGCTTCCCGTATAACGGTACATTTCAGAAATACGATAACTACGATATTTCAATTACTGAATACGCTAATTTACTCCAAGTTAATAGTTACAACAATCTCCTAACAATAAATAACTGCTATAGACTTTTAGGAATCGGGCGTAGCACCGTCCACTTTATAACTACAAAGGTGTACCTTGGTAACCATCGATTTGTACCTAACTAGGTTCAATTATATCATTAAGTCGAACTCTGCATATTATCGAAACCGTTTGAAATCGGGTAAACACCCCTACTTATCATGCAAAGGTAGTTCAGAGAAAGTTGAAACGACGATATTTGATATTTTCGGTTTCGCCCGAACTTATACTTATTTACTTGTTTTTAATAATTTTGTTTAAAATATAAATACAAAAGATGGATGTACCTTAAACTTAGTTTTTTTTTTGTAACTGAACTTATATGTATATATATACTCAGGGGCGGCGAAACGCCCTGTGCCCGGGTGGGTAGCTCTGATGGTGGCAAGAGTATAGAGGTAAAGAAAATAGGTTGCCGATGTAATGGAGAAGGTTAACAGATTTCGTTAGAAAAACTTATTGTTTCGTGTATAACACAGGGCAACACTGACTTTCTTTCCTAAAATGTAAAAGCTGTTTTTGATAGACTTTTTTGTGCTGCTGATTACGAATCTGTAAGTATAAAGTCTCCATTTAGATTTTGAGAAAAACGTGGTCAAAGTATCAAAAAATCGCGTTTTGCTCTAGCAAAAAAAAACAAAAAGTGATAGAACCTTCCACTTGGGCTTAAATTAAGCTAGAACTATATCTTCCGAAAGCACTCTTTCAATTGGACTTATTTTTTTCTAAAAAATTTTCAGGTGGGTAGTACCCACCATATCCACGTCTTCCGCCGCCCCTGTATAGACTATATGTAGTCTAATGGGAATCGGAGAAGCCTTTTTTTGTCTAAATTTGAATACTGAAAAATATTGGCGAAAAATACAAAAGAAAACACTTTGCGAAGTTTACTTTTTTATCCAGATTTTCATAAAACAAACAGGAAAAGTCTGCTAATTTATCTGATTCCCTTTAATAGGTGCAGAAAATAATGGGAATTCCCGCAAGTTAGAGCTGGAAAACTATCGATGTTCGTGGCCATCGATAGTTTTGATATTAAATAGTCACAGCCATCGATAGTATCGATACTATCGAAAATGTCGCCACCATCGATAGTACTATCGATACTTTTGGTTCTCGCCTCGGTGGTTATTTATGCCAAAATGATGTATTTGTTTGCAAAAAATGTCTTTCACGCCAATAGAACATTCTACAAAAAACGTTTACGTAAAACTGGGTCCGAACCACGCATCCGTAATCGAATGAAACTCGACTCAACTCGAATCGAATTAAATACAACTAAAGCGAACCCGCTACCGAATGCCGTAATCTCAAAAGATCACGGATGCCATTATTCAGGCCCTGTATTAATTTAAAATTTTTCTCCACTTCAATTTTTTTAATTAGATTTGAAAAACTTGAATTTATCTTTTTATTTTCATTTTAGTTGTATTCGTTGAGAAAATACATACATATATATACACTGCGTTCATTTAAATCTCTATGCTTTCTTTTCGGAAAATATTGGTAGATTTTTAGCCTTTGTTGGTAAAAATGGTAGAAAATATAATATATACTTCGCATAACTTCGCACAACCATTTGTACCAGTGCAATAAAAATGTAACTTAAGAAAATGTGAAGCAAAATCTAAACTCAACAGATCGCTAAGTTTTTAAAAGTTCTGCTAATTTCTGGGTAGTGGAATACATACAAATTAGATACAAAGTACATACGAAATTACAGTTTGAAGTGTATGCGAAGTTGTGCGAAGTTATGCATATTAAGCATAATCAGACCATTAGCCTGTGTTGCTTTCTTTTTACAAGCTTTTATTACAAGCTTTTATTTAGCTTGGTCATCCCGCGGAAATTTCCAATCGATTTTAAACTAACTTCCCGGCAATGTAGAGCTTGAAATTTTCAGCATAGTTCTAATCACGATGACAATGCAATTTAAAATATAAATGAATTCCCTATATGGTCCAGGGGTCTTGATACAAAGGCGGTCAAAACATAGTAAAATTGATGGCTAACAGAGCGTAATTTGCCAAGGAACGTAAAACCAGAGCAAAGCTATATATGGCAAATTCTACATATCAACCTAGTCTAGATATGAACCTCGTTCTAGGCATCATATCAAAGAGATACAACTAGAAGACTCTAGGTGTCGCCCCGCCAGAAGAAGTTAAATATTGCGCCTAAATATATGCACCATTTACACACGCTACAACGGAAATGGACGACCGCCATTTCTCTAAATGAAATTAACTGCTGCTATATGTATGTATGTAATACGTATGTTTATACAAAACTTAAGGAAACAACATTTTGCTTGCATAGTCTTCTGGTCTCTTTTATTGCAAGTTGAATTATTTTAATATCTATTGCAAAATTTTGTACATAAAATAAAATAAAACTTTTTAATATACAACGCTTTTATAAATGAACTAATAATTAGAAAATAATATTTCTTAGTCCCAAAGAATTTGTATAGATAACTTTTGATTTTGAAATTTTAGCAGAAGTCATTATAAACCATTTATGAGATTGAAAATGAAAAGCGTGGTGCGCATGTAATAGACCTGAATTGATATGAAGGGTAATATATGTTTGTATGAATGTGGATAGATGAATAACGACCGCTTAAAATCGATATCAAATTTGTACTTTCTCTGTAGAAATTTTAGGTCTATGTTATGTAGTTTGACTATTGTCACTTAAATCTAATGCTTTGTATTACATGCGCTTGACGTTTTTCGTTTTCAATCTCATAAATGGTTTATAATGACTTTTGCTAAAATTTCAAAATCTTCCGCGGGCGTATATGAAAATGCTTCAGTTTAACATCACAGCGCACGGCAGTGTGCGCGAGTGACGAAAGCATCCACAGTAGCATGCTGAAATGACTCGCTTAAACACGAGATTTGGAAGTTTTTACCCAGACGTCCAATCGACATGTTTGATATATCGTTGGAAAGGTCTTGCAGAGTGTGTCCAGAAAATATAATCAAGCTTCGTAAACGATTAACCGGATTCTTAAAAATTAGGCTAAAGTGTTGCGAAACAAAAAAGTTTTTTTGCTTTTGCCGGTTTAAGGGGGCATGTGGGCACACCCAAGATATTTAGTGTTATTCTATAGGCCAATACCTTTTAAACGATACCTTATATATTAAGTTCCGGCCACTAGTTGGAAAGATATAGAGGTAAATGTGTTTTGGTTCGTGTCTCCACTACGAGATGCTTTGGTATGTATGTGGCGTCTGTACGTACCATCATTTAATTTTTTTCAAATTTTCAGGAATTAAAGTACACAAAAAACTAAGAAGGTTTTGTTCCAGGATGTTTTGATTCGTATGCCTGTTGGGCGTGGCTGCTGCCTGAAA
>NW_023458563.1:9090795-9092453 GCF_013731165.1 Rhagoletis pomonella
AGGATGTTTTGATTCGTATGCCTGTTGGGCGTGGCTGCTGCCTGAAATTCGAAAAAAGGCAGTTTTTTAAACTACCACTGAGGCCGCACTACTCAGTCCATGTCATTGATGTGGATATCAGTAGAAGGGTCTTCAAACCAGCTTTCTAACGCTTTCTTTTGTGTTTATAAAATATAAATACGCCATAACGTTATCGCCTGAAAACTAAAAATCGGGCTGCTGAAAATAGAGATTTGGGGCATTTTCTCAAAAACTGGTCAGTCGATTTTATTCTAGGTTTCCACAAGTCTAGCCCAAAACCTTAACTTTCATCTGGTATATAGCTTATGTCTGGGAAAACTCTTGTTGTGGAGATATTGCTATTCAAATTGAAAAAATGTCGATCCAAAAAGGGTCAAATGGTTAAAAATTAACATATCCGTCTAATTTGGTTACTTTAAGATATAAAAATAACATACCCAGTTCCCCGAAAAAAATCGCCCATTCCCCGATTGCTACTTAAACCGAAATTCCCTGCAAATCGGGAAATTTTCCGCGAGTTGACAAGTTGAAGAATGCAGCTGTGCTAATCACTTTGTACATGGCTTGGAAACCACAGTTTGTGTGTATTTTAGAGTTTTTTTCAGTCACATGCCGAAATTGTAACATTCTTCCCCATTTGAATTGCAGGTATGTACACAGATTTAACTATGCTACATGGGTTTATCACCCGCACTTAACCTACCTGGTGTTTACCTATAGTTGTACATAAATATGTATGTATGAATGCATTTAGTTCACCCAATGTGCCGCTACTACTTACATACATATGTATACAGTTTATTTTGCTTAGCTGCACATCCTTCTTTGCACGAAAAACTTGTGCACCTAACCGAAAAAGGCACTTAAGCGAATTTTCTTTACTACTTCAATGAGGAAGTTATCCGAATCCCTATGAAACCAAATAATGGAGAAGCACTTACCACGTAGAAAATAATGCAAGCGAAATTTTTTTCGAATGGTATCTTGTTATCTATATAACTACATAAATTGATAGCAATTTTCGTTGTTCTGCGACATGAGCAAAATAAATAAAAGCTTGTAAAATTAGGTAATTGTAGGGTCAGTGCAGGTTAACGTAATACTTTCTTTGATAATTGATAATAGTTGCATATTTTTTAGGCAGGTATCGCTAATGTGCAGGTATGTTGAATGCATCTATCGGAGCAGTTTCCTTATAAATTTTAAAAATAATGCCGCTGATGCGCATTTTGGGGTAGGTATCTTAAATGTGCACTTAAGCACGAGGGCAGCAAAGCAAAATATACTGTAAATTGCCACTGAGCACTACTTGAGAAAAAATCATTAGTTTAATAGCACGAGTGCAACACCGTACACGCGATAGAAGTAAAACTTCTTAAAAAAGCACACGTGTGCGCCCCACACCCAGTAGAAATCTTAACAACAATTAAACTACTAGGCAATCAGACGATTACAGTTGTTTATTGTATCCAAAGTTGGTACCAAGTTGATAAGTTTTTATCATTTCCCATATTTTATTTTATTTTTAATTTTTTCGAATACATATCATCCTTGAGATCACCCTTTTTCGCTTTAATCCGTATTCGAAAAACTATGTGTTTCAATGGACACATCGATTTGAATACATAATTTAGATC
>NW_023458563.1:9092553-9098446 GCF_013731165.1 Rhagoletis pomonella
TTTTGTGTTTCTAGTTCAGCTTTCGTCACTCGAAAATTTTACCTCAAAGAGGTGTTTTATTTGATAGACTTTACATACAAAGAACATTTCTATTTAAAGCAGCGTTGGGTAGAGAGAGCTTTTACACTGCTCGCGCCTATACAAAATGTATAGAAAGCTTAAAAGAGCTTTGCCCGCGGGCAAGGCAGTGCCTATCCAGTGTTGCCATTTTAGCCGTTTTCCGGCTAGATTTAGCCGGTTGCGATAGCAAACAGCAGGAGAAATTTCGGTTTAGCGAACAGCTGATTTGTTAGCCGTTTTGTAAAAAAAAAATTAGCCGTTTTTAGCCGATTTTGCTATTTGCCCTGTTTTCTCAAAATTCAAATATACATATATATGTTTCCATTTTTTACTAAGCGACCCAAAATCTGTTAAAAATGGCTACTAGCCTTATCATGTCAGGCAGGGTTATATAAACTTGGGCCGATTTCGCTTATTTTAATTTCAAACGAATATATTTTTTTTTAACCCATAT
Organism: Rhagoletis pomonella; assembly: GCF_013731165.1. Taxonomy (NCBI): domain Eukaryota; kingdom Metazoa; phylum Arthropoda; class Insecta; order Diptera; family Tephritidae; genus Rhagoletis; species Rhagoletis pomonella. The sequence continues at coordinate 9,093,068 of NW_023458563.1, forward strand.
CATCCCAAGCATGTTTAAACTCCTCACGTTAGTACCCTCCTGAACAACAGCATATATTGAAAACAAAACAGTTGTATTCAGGTTTTCGTTTTTAGTACCGTTCCAAAAATGGAACAATAGGAAGATATGCCTCTGTAATAACTATATTGTGTATGTAGTTTCAGATGATATAAAATAAAAGGTTCTTGTGTTTTTTGTTTATTTCTTTAATAAAAAAGTACTTATAGTAACACATACATATCTTATAATTTATATAAAAAAGTTAGATATGTATAAGATAAGATACAAATTCTTTACTTTGTATGAAAAACTGGAGAACATTTTTGGTGTAAAGCAGCGTTGCATTTTTCGCATTTCATGGTAGTATTTTTATGGCACATACCACAGCGGCTTTGTTTGTTATTTTTTATTATGTGATGTGCCTTGTCATCTAGTCTTATACTAGTTGAAACTCGTTTGATGACCGCCAGAGAAGATCTTGGCAACAAATTTTTCGTAGTCGAAGGTGAGGTTACTGGTATAGTTTTTGTCGAAACATACGATGTTACAATATATCTTCAGTTCAAAAACTTCTGTATCAAAAAAAAGTTCGAAAAACTGTAAAGGATTGTCAAGATCCCCTAGAAAATTAGGTGGCTCTGAGACCTTTTCTAGTTTCTCGGGAATATCTGTGTGCGTCCACTTTCTTTTTGTTAGGCATCTTTTTTTTAATGGAGGAGCTAACGTTGCGGATGTAGTGGGTGTTTCATTAGTTTCATCTACGACTGAGTCATTCAGAAGGTCTTCAACTGTGCCCAATTCATTATGAGATGCTACTGTTGCTCGAAATTCAGCTTCCGCTAATAGCTGGCATCTTGACAAATTGTTTATATTAGCAGATTCCTCATCGCCGCTATCTTCGTCGCTCTTATCGTTATTTTCCGGTGGCGTTATGTATATATCTGCGGACAATACATCGTCATCTTCTTCTAGTTGTGAAATAATTTCATTTAAGGACAATCTGAAACGAAGCCAAATAAATAACTGAACAAAACTAAGTCCACTTCTGCATACATCTTACATTGGTATATTATCCTACTGTTCCAATAGTGGAACGGTATATATAGAAGAACAAAAAAATACACTAGCAAGTTAAATTTTTGTTTTGTTGTGCAATGATATTGTAAATAAACTTTCGACTTATAAAAATTAAGAATAATAATGTGGAATATCATAGCTATAAATAAAAATGACTTACATTTTGCGACGAAAGATTTTCTTGCCCAAAATTTCTGCAAAGAGCACGAATTGAAACACAAACTAACTGCTACACCAAGATTTTAATACTAGAGTTTAAATGCCGACTCCTTCAGTGTTGTCACTACACAAAAAGAATTACGATGACATTCGCATAAAAACAAAATAAAATCGTAATAGCAACCTATCCAAAAATGGAACACTAGGATGATATGGGTTAAAGAAGGCCGTAACGGGGATTTCCTCCATAAAGTGTTTGTTATGACTGTCTTAAATTTAAGTGTGAAGTATTATTCGCAAACTTAGAAAATAACAGATTGTTTCACTGTTTGTTTAAAACACGTTTGTGTTTGGATATAGTGCCAACACATAGAATAAATATTACAGGTATTGTCTTTTCAGATAACGCATATTCAATTCTGCCTTCTGTTAAAGGTTTACGGTAAGGAAAAAATTTATATTTTCAAGCACTATGTGCACATATGTATTTTTTAAGACAAATTTTTTTGCTGAGAACTTATTTAAATTCCAAAAACCGAACGCCAACTTGAATTAAAAAAACCAACACTGAAATACGTTAAAATGAAAACAAAAGCCAAACTCTCTGGGAAGACAATAGGTTTGTTCTTCGAAAATCCAGCGAGAATTATCACTCTAAATATCAGATAGTAAGAAAAAATGCTCCTAAATTCTCTATCAAGTAGATAAACTTGCAAATTTCTGCACGAACGCAAATTTACAAGAATTTGCAAGTTTCCCTGCCAGCTAGGCTCCACGGTTGCGTTTCAAACATAGTAAATTTGTGTAGATAGTATAAAAAGAGGATCAACATATATATTTCTTGGTAATCAGACTTTTTTCAACATACGTTTCAATTTCTTTGTCGTAGTAACTGTCGGGTTTCCTAAATCGACTCTGGTTGCGATTGCATTCCGATTACGAATACAGTTTTTTTCTGCCGAGTACCTTTCAAATCATTGGAATTAACTAAATTAATTAAGCAAGCAAGTATTAACTTACATTTTTCATTTTAAAATTGCTCAAGTTTGTACATTTTTAAATTTAACGAACTTGTTTGTTAAAATTATCGTCGACAAAAAATCCAACCATGTGCCACAATCATATGTTTTTCCTAATTGCGAATTCTCGCTGGAAAAATTTTTTCCAACTTCAATTTGCAACTTCTCTCCAAGAACTAGTTAGTTTTTCTACCTGTGATTTATTTAAATAAAACATGTGAAATTTAGTTGAAACAGTTTAGCCGTTTTTTTCGCCAATTTAGCCGGTTGGTCCAAAAAGTTCTGGCAACACTGTGCCTATCAGTAATTTAAAGCAACAAAATAAAACCTTTATAAGAGCTGTTTTCATTATAAAGGTTTGCTCAAGCAGCAGCGGTATAACTCCGTATGGTATGTTTGCTCATGTATGGATATACATATATACATTTGCATGTACAGTAAAACCCGCTTAAGTACCTCACGAAAAATGTCAGTTTTTTGAGGTACTTAGGCGGGTGGGGTACTTAAAAGAACCTCGATGCGGGTACTTAAGCGAACATAATTATTGAAGTAGTTACATCTTCTTGTTACCTTGCATAATATGTAAATCCTTGATTAAAACATGAAAATTTAATGAAGAATACGTAGCTTAAAACCAAGATCGTAGCATTATTTAAACCGATAAACAAATAAAGAAAAAATATATAAAAAAAAAATAGATAAACCAATTGTTTGTAATTATTGAAAGAATCAAGTTCTTTAAAAAGTCGTTGATTATACATATTTATATGTACATACATACAAACAGTGTTGGACATATCATTTTGGACCAACTTCAGAATAATATTGTTTGCCACTTCTGTTTATTTATTAATTTTGAAGATTTTTCAATTAAAATACGGTTAATTCCCTAACAAATACCATATAAACCTAAGCTTAAGATTTTTAAGAAAACTTTAAACAAAATTCATCAAAATTTCAAACATTTTCTCATTTTTATTGCCCATTAAATTTTATTGTAATAATGTGCTAGCTTCAACTGGCTAAAAATTACACTCAAAAAAAACTTCTCTTAATGAAGAAAAATAGCAATCAAAATGAAGAAAAATGGGAGCGAAATAGCACTAAAGAAGTTTTATCTTCTTTCCATGCCCGACATTTCTTCAAAATGATAGACATCCACGGTTCCATATTTTCGTGTACGCTTTTACACATTCCAAAGAAAAATTACTTAAGCGGGTTTGACTGTAGTTAACTTACATACATACCCAGTAGAAATTCTATGCACACAACATCGCTGTTGGTGGTATGAGCTTGCTGCTGTGTATGTTTATCTTCATCTAAAGCAGGGATCACAAGATTTGCACATTTTAACATTTACAAAGTGGTGTTGTTTGAAAGGTGTTATTGAGCTAAATTCATTATTTCTAGACAACACCACTCTGTGACTGCCAAAATGTACAAATCTGTACAAATGTACAAATCGTGCGATCCCTGCTTAACAGCTTCTTTACAGCGTGTTCACTACTGCTAGTGATAGCCGAGCGTAATTTGCCGGGGCAACTATGTAATGCAGCGTTTTTGCTGCATTTAAAATTCAACATTTACCACTTTCGAACATATGTTTTCAAAGAGCGTTCATGCTATCGCATTTAGCAAATGTACATTTACGCGAGTTCGAAATCGTATGCATTTGATAAACAGCCGTGTTCCAGTCGCTTATTCAGATCCGTATCTATTACGATCAATTCTCACGTAGAAGGAAAGGAAAAGGAAAAAAATAAATTTGAAACCAAAAATTCAATACAAAAACTTGAATGATTTTAACCATAACCGAACATTTGTTTCCTTACATAATTAGGAAACAAAACAAACAGAGTTGATCACAAATTGATCCAGATTTCTATCAGCATCACATCGACGTTGAATTTGCGTAACTTTTCTTTATCCAAATAATGTAAAATAATAAATGAAATATCGATCGGCGATCACTGAAACGCAGCTAGCCACTGTATACTCGAAAAAGCAATGTTGCCACTTTTTCTCATTCAACTATGTTCGAATCGTGGAAATTTTAGCATTTAGATTCTTAATGCAAAAATAGAGTTACATTTAGGTGACGAATTTTGTATGGATAAATGTACAGTTAGAGTAGCATTTAGAGCTAAATGCGCTAAATGTGCTTTTACGCGTAAGCAATAACATCCCATTAGATAGCTTTAGACAGTGGTATGATAGATTCTATTGTGAATTCCTTGGTAAGATAAAATACCAGAAATTAGTTTGAATAAATCAGCTGTTAACCTTGGGATATTTCTATACGAATTTCTGTAGAGCACCTACCAGGTGTGTGGTTTGTACTTGATCTGAATGCTTAAATTAAATAACACACCGATTTGTTTCTGATAATGCTCCTAATTCGTGACACATTGGGCGCGTTCATATTGTCTAACCGTAGACTGTTTGTCCTAGAAACGCACAGTTGAGTAGTTCCGCTCAGTTCAACAGTTGCCAACTTTCCGCCATTTTTTCCACCGTATAATTTTTTCGCTACCTGAACTCAACGTGTTTTGCTCAGCCTAAACAGATGATCGAAAATATTTACGCCGCTTATATTAAATGTACTACGCTCATAAATGAAGAGTCAGCCCTTAATAAAAATAATATGTCCTGGTTATATAAAATAAAACTACAAAGGTCAAAATAAAATAATGTAAAAAAAAATATTTTTTAAAAACAAGCTTTTATTTAACATGTACAATCAAAGTAATAAAATAAAGTAGTGTATTAAAAGATTTTTTAGCAAGAAAATTTTGTCAAAACTTTACTACGTTTTTAGAAAAGCTTGTCGGCGAATTCAGCGTACATGCGTAATTGGTTAGGTATGTATGTATATGTATGTATGCAGATATTTAAATGCCTCTTTGCTATTCGCGTGACAAACTTTTTCAAAAACGAAGTAAATTAGTACAAATGGTTAGTGATTTTCATTAGAGTTTGAGTAACTAAAGTAAGTGAGTAAGTTTGAGTTTCACTAAATGGCTTTTAGTAACTTTAACGAGACCTTTACTTATTTTATTTTATTCATTTTAGTGCAGTTTTGACAAAATTTTCTTGCTAAAAAATCTTTAATACACCACTTTAT
>NW_023458563.1:9098546-9118715 GCF_013731165.1 Rhagoletis pomonella
TTTTGACAAAATTTTCTTGCTAAAAAATCTTTAATACACCACTTTATTTTATTCCTTTGATTGTATAAGTTAAATAAAAGCTTGTTTTAAAAAAAAAATTGTTTTGCATTATTTTATTTGATTTATAGAAACTACACCTAAAGGAGAATATTGTCTTCGTATAAAAAGTTCAACAGGCAACACAGCCAGCTAGCAGCGCTGCTGCTCCGGTTGCTCAATTGGCATAAGGTTTGCTGCTCCTCCGCCACAAGCTATAGCTAACCGCCAGAAGATGTCGCCGATCGTAATCCAACTTCAGAACCCAGCTAAAAGCCGCGAGACGTCGCTCTTGACAAAGCGACGTCCAGAACCGGAACCGATAATAGGGTGTACCGCTGATGGAAATCCGAGGAATTCGATACAAGGTGGTTTATATGTCGGAAATTCGTAAAGTGTGTTGGTATGCAGCCAGAAATATACGTCAGATCCCTGCAGGGAAAGCTACCAGTCATGAACCAGAATGCTACCAGTTTTCGTTTCAGCCCAACTAGTTCACGTTGTATCTTTTTTCAATGTTAGCGACTGGTATTTTTAACATGGCGGTGTCATAGAGATGTCAATTGCCCGCTCCTGCATCAGCACGCTACCAGTAGAAATACTAGTATTATCATACCAGTTGACGGGAAAGACTGCCTATTCATCCCCCGTGAAAATCATAAATATGCCATTTTTCTCGCGGCGCTGCAACTGTGGCAATGGCCGACAGAGTAAAGCTTCGTCACGCCAAATAAACGGATCCGAGTTCGAATCTCAGTGAGCGAATCTTTTTTATTTTTATTTTACTTATTATTATTATTCTTATATCTCTTGTTATTTTTAAATTTATTATTTTAAAAAGAACAAAGAATTGTTTTAATATTTTTATGGTTTTGTGTATTTAGGTTTTTCCAAATGAAATTCAATTTATGTATAATTTTTATTTTATATTTAAATTGAAATAATTATTTAAATTAATTTACTTAGTTACTTACTTAGTTACTAATTTACTAATTTACTTAGTTACTAATTTACTTACAACCTCCAACGCACTCGAACCTGAGATCTCAGAACCAGAATCGGTAGTCTTCACTCGACGCCACAGCCGACATTCGTGATGAAAGCAATTAACCGCATTTTAGCTTTGGTTGTGACTATTCAAAGACAGATGTCGCTGATCGCATAAGTTGTTCGAAATCGCCGAAATGGTAGGCCATCGCTTTAGCACATACTAGTTAATGAACTAGTATTTATACTGACTGGTTTGGAATTTCACTGCGGAGAACTAGTATAATTATAGTCCGTGACGAACTGGTATGACTTCCCCATTTAATACCAGTTTTCGAACTAGAATTTCTACCAACTAGTTTACTTTTTTCTACGAGGAACTCTTATAATTACGGTCCATAACGAACTGGTATGACTTTTATCCTTAAATAATAGTTCATGAACTGGAATTTGTACATACTGGTTCAGCTTTTCGCTGCAGGGATATTATGCGTCAGAAATCCAGATGCTCCACCCGCAGAAAAGTGTGTTAAATATTATTTAAATTTTTGTTATTTAATTTAGTTATTGTGGCCTTTTTAATTAAAGTTAAACTCAAAAAATTTGATTAATAACGAAGTAATTACATATATGAAATACCATGAACAAAAAAAAGATACTAAAACAAAATTTAATAAAATAAAATAATATAATGTTTATGTTAAAATAAAAATATAATTTATTTTTTTTTTTGGAATCGCTCGGAGTGGGGACCGAACCTGGGTGCTATTGTGTTTATACTACTTCAACAATAAAACAAAACTTAGAACCTTATTTTACCATTTTAAAACCGCGTTCTCCTCATTTTAAAGTTAAATTTCTGTTTTTGCCATAAAATTAATTTTAAGTTGACTATGAAAGAGTTAAAATAGTGATTACAATAAAACACTATTTTAATCGTTAAAACCTTTTTCTAACTTCTCTATGACTACGGGTCATTGTGTTTTATCCGATTTGAAACAATACCCCGGGATTCTGGATTATTCAAATTTAACTAAGTTTCCCTGTTTTTCCGCGTATTTTTATTTTTTTTGAAAATTACACCAGTGCCAGAGTTATGAGTTTTCGAAGTTTTGCATCTGAAAGGAAGCTAAAGAAAAAAATCAAAATCAAAGTAATATATTCTAAATAACATACTCTTGAAATTACAACAGTGCTAGAGTTATGAGTATTAGAAATTTTGCATCTGAAAGGAAACTAAAGAAAAAAAAATCAATTTATCCGCTGGCAAATTTATTTATCGATAGAAACGGACTGTTCTACACTTGCATAATGTGTTCATAAATCGGTAAGTATACAAAGTGTAAGCTAGTTATGAAGGCGAACGTTTTCAAATTTCAATCAATTACGCAGGACCACAAAAAAATCAATGAAAGGTTAATAAAACCAGACCAGGTGTTTTATATGTTTTTCGATTCGCTGAACACGAATCTGAAGTCCCTTTTGCTCGATCACGTCAGGATTTGCTTCTTACCTCAAAACACATTGCGAAAGTTTCCCCCGTCGTAGCCAGTGCTGTCGTTTTTTTGTTTGAACATATCCAGGCATGGGCAGAGACTTATCAGCAGGGCTGCAAACTTGGCTTAAACCGTGCCATTTTTTGGCCCTATTTTACATTAAATGGCACTTAAGGCCGGTTACTCAATGTCTGGTTAAGACTAATCTGCGGTTAAACAGCATTATCGACGTCTTCGACTCCATGCATACAACAGGGAGTCTGTAACGTCGATAACTATGTTTAACCGCGGACCGCGTGTTAAACCAGACATTGAGTAATCGGCCCTTAGTCTTTCAATTTGGCACAAAGTGCCAAAATGGCACTTTTCAAAAATAGTAATATTTCAATACATTTTTGTGAAATCCTTTGCGTATACTTCTTTTTCTCAACAAAAAAAAAATTTTATAATTTCTAAAGATTATCCGACTGGTTTATCTTATTTTGGCATTGCAATTTTGTTTTAGAAATGAAGTTCTTATTGTATCGCGTGCATGTATAGAAATGAGAAAGTATCGAAGAGAACGCGACAGCCAGTGATCGGGCCTCTACCACATTGTGGTAGATCTGCCACTTTTTTGAGCATCTACCACGAAAGGTCTGAAATCTACCATACATTCGCGTTTTTGAGTAGTTTTATTTTTACTTGACATAATTGTCTTAATATTAAGAGCAAAAATTGTCCAACACTAAACACTTATATGGGTAACAAAGAATGATATAATACAAAATTATGCATTCCCGGCGACGATGAAATTTCTCAAGTAAAAGTAAACAAGGCCGAATGCGGGGATAAAATAAACTGTAAAATAGTAATTTTTCTCAGTAATAAATTTTTCGACATGAAACGCGGTTTTATTGAGTGAAATTGCAAAATATATGATTTATAAAAAGAATTAATAGCAAAAATGTTAAAAAGCGGCGATCTCTTTTTCAATTTTAAAATCTACTCCCTACTCCGCTTGACTTAAATATGCTCCGATTTTTTTTACTTTTTTCCATTCACATTAAGAATTTATTAAAAATAATATGGTAACTTTTTAAATTTTTACTCAATAACTTCTATGGCAACCACCAAGGTTTTTTATATCAAGGTGTAACAGAAGTTGTCTCTTTTACTCCTTAACATTCCTTAAAAAAGTTTTGCAAAGGTGTATGTTTAACAACTTGACAGAGTATGTTGACGTTAGCTGTTTTACTGCCCAGTAGTGCTGCTGCCGAAAGAAAATTTTCAGAGATGAATCACATTAAAAATAAATACAGGAACAGTCTTAATGACGAAACAGTTGAAAGTTAAACCAAAGGTCAGAAATTTATACGCCATCTGATTATATACTTTTTTTAAAAATATATATATATATAAATTTATTCATGGAAAGTTTTGGTTTGAAATACTATTTAATAAAAAATGTTAATCTGCTCCGAAAATTTCGTTTTTGCTCCGATTTTTCAGTAGCCCGAACAATGGGCGTTGTTTACTTTTACTTGAGAATTGTCAAAATCGGTAAATCCCAATTAGCTGTTTCTGGAACGTGTCACATTTATTCGCTACTTCGTGATGTGATAAAAAGAAAAGCTGGCAGCACTCCGCAAGGTTGCAGAAATTTCTTAAAATATGTACGAAAAATATCTTAATATGGAAGGAACTGCTTTACACTGTCAAGGAAAAAAATTGCCAAAACCCAGAGCAATTTTTAGCAACTTCAATCTTGCACTTTATTATACTAAAATTAAATTTTTTTAGGGTCTAATTAAAAAGATTGCAAATTAGGTGAAGCCTTGCAGAATTTTTTTAATTTTTGTACAAAGTTTGATCCTAATCCAGAGATCTACCACATTTTTTTAAATCTACCACATATTTTTCCAGATTCTACCAAACCGAATTTTTTTGTAGTCCGATCACTAGCGACAGCATGCAAAATGACCCTGCAAAAATTGGGACTAATCCGGGATGACTCCGGGAGCAATCGCAAAGGAACATGCGACGAATACCACTTTTGATCTCTTTATATGGAATGAACTGATCGCTTTTGTTCGAACATGTCCTATGAAGAGACTAATTGTTCACATTTATACCCGAAAGGGTATAAAAAGCGACTAGTCACTTTTAAAAAATAAAAATAAAAATTTTCGGCAGCTGAGATTCGAACCGGGGTGCTCAGTGTTGACCTCCATTAGTACCCGTATGAGACTAGTTGGGACTAATTAATGCCCAATTGTACCCGATTGAGAGTAATCTCGAAATACTCTCTTTAGAGATTAGTCGCACAATTTTTTGCAGGGGAATTAGACACACTAATACATTCTCACTTTTAGCTCACGCTTGTTTGCGGTAGTGCCCATCTCTGAACATACCCTGCAAAAAATTGTGCGACTAATCTCTAAAGGGTACTAATGGAGGTCAATTAGTCTCGACTCATCCCTTATGGGTATAATTGGAGATCAATGAGTCCCCAACTCATCTCTAACGGGTACTATTAACGATTTAATGATATGTACGCACCTAGTCAATGAAATTTCATGTGCGGCGTTAGGACACAGAGAGGGTATTCGGCTAACAAAACCGAGCACCCCGGTTCGAATCTCAGCTGGCGCAAATTTTTATTTTTATTTTTTAAAAGTGACCAGTCGCTTTTTATACCCGTTCGGGTATAAAGGTGAACAATTAGTCTCTTCATAGGACATGTTCGAACAAAAGCGAACAGTTCATTTCATATAAAGAGATCAAAAGAGGTGTTAGTCGCATGCTCCTTTGCGATTGCTCCCGGAGTCATCCCGGATTAGTCCCATTTTTGCAGGGTGTTATATTGGTTAAGGTCACATTTTGTCGTTTTTTAAACTTATTACTAATACTACACCCCTTGGGTGACCCGGTTTTACAAGATTTGGCAGCAAATATAATCACAGGTTTGAAAACTAAGCCAGTAAAGTTATGGGGTTGAATAGGTTAGTTAGGTTAGGTTGATGTGGCAGTGTGGTTCGAATTACCAACTCACTTAGACCTTTTTGAAGGGGTTGGGGTTGAATACCTATACAAAAAATTTTAGAATACATACTTGTTTCAAGTGACATAACTCTGAAAGGAACATCACCTTGACAGAACATTTATTGTTTATCATATGAGGCATATTTCTAATTATTGAAAATGTCATTACATGTCTCGATTTTCCGTCCAGTATACATAAATATTTAATTTAAAGAAATTAGTATTTTTTCCGCGCACTTCTTAATTCAATGGACTACATCTTTTTTTCTGCTCCGTCTGATTTGTTGTGATATAGCACTAATTACTTCTATACTAGTTAGGACTAAAGCGGCACGGACACAATCAAATAAATACATCAAGCATTGCGTATGTGTGAGTGAGGTACGCTCCCCAGCCAGCAGGGAAGCGCACATTTTACGGAATGTAACTTTTCCGATCATTTTTTGTATACGAAAACGGACTCAAATTATCACGCAATGTCAGCTTAAGAAGTGATGCTGCCACTTTAACAAACACTTAAGTTGAAAATTTTACTATTTGGAAAATTACGTCGAAAAATACAAGTAAATTCGTAGTTTTAACAAAAAAATTATAAAATAACCGAAAAGTTTGCAAGGCTTTGTACAAATCTTTACATAAGAACATTGATGCATTGAATAATTAAAACCTTTTTATCGACCAAAACGTTTTACTTATTAATAAATTACCATGTAGAAATATGGCAACACGAATTTTTAAGTGACAGCAGCGTGGGGACGCTAAGGGCCGGTTGCTCAAAGCCTGGTTGACACTAATCCCCGGTTAAACATCGTTATCGACGTTACCGACACCATGTTATTTGCATGGATACATGACAATTAAAAATTTTCAATTGGCATTTTTAAATCCTGATGTTTGGAATTTCGTTTTTCGTTTTCGATTTCAGCGTTTTTTATGTATTATACGTATTCAAAAAGTGGAAATGTTTGTTGTGCGCGCATTATAATATAATAATAGATTGGCGCTTACACATATGTTAGTGTTTCGCCGAACTTCTCCTCGCGCATTAGGTAATACAATTTGAACCCACAGATTAGTTTCACCATTTCCATTGCTGTGCAACCCAAGCTCCTGCATTTTTGATTCCAGCCTTTTTTATGTGTTGTACGTATCCAAAAAGTGGAAATGTTTGTTGTGCGTGCATTAATTAATACAATTTCAGCCCCTAGATTAGTTCCACCACTTCCATTGCTGTGCAACTAAAGGAGCCCCCACTGCCAAGTTCCTGCATTTTTGATTCCAGCGTTTTTTATGTGTTGTACGTTTCAAAAAGTGGAAATGTTTGTTGTGCGTGCATTAATTAATACAATTTGAACCCCTAGATTAGTTCCACCACTTCCATTGCTGTGCAACCCAAGGAGCCCCCACTGCCAAGCTCCTGCATTTTTGATTCCAGCGTTTTTTATGTGTTGTACGTATCCAAAAAGTGGAAATGTTTGTGGTGCGTGCATTAATTAATACAATTTCAGCCCCTAGATTAGTTCCACCACTTCCATTGCTGTGCAACTAAAGGAGCCCCCACTGCCAAGTTCCGGCATTTTTGATTCCAGCCTTTTTAATGTGTTGTACGTTTCAAAAAGTGGAAATGTTTGTTGTGCGTGCATTAATTAATACAATTTCAACCCCTAGATTAGTTCCATCACTTCCATTGCTGTGCAACCAAAGGAGCCTCCATTGCCAAGCTCCTGCATTTTAGATTCTAGCTTTCGGACTTTTTCGAGCGTTGTGAATATTAAAATAGTGAATATATTGTATAGTTACAGTATGGCTTAAACGTTGAAAATACGTGCAAAATCTGAAGCAGCGAGTATACTGTTGTCTATAAATGACACTTTAAAACAGAATTTAAGCAGTAGGGCATTTCAGGGTTCAAGTTCCACATACCCAAATGAAAACTATTGCGTTGAAGTGCCAGATACAGATACTGAAAGCAAGAAACGATGAAGTCAGAAATTTTACAATTTCTGAAAAATTTGTTCCTTGGGTTCTGGAAACAAATATTAGCCAAACGTCCACCAATAAATTGTTACAAATATTAACAGAAGTAATACCTGACCTTCCTGCTGATTATAGGACCTTAGTGAAAACACCATGCGAGGTTATTGATTATAAGTTGAACAGCGGAGAATATGTACATTATGGTGTTAAGGATGCACTGACGGATTTTATGCATCAAACAACGTACGAAAGTGATAAAATAATGATCAATGCTAATATTGATGGACTTCCGCTACACAAAAGCTCTTCGCTACAAGCTTGGCCAATTTTATTTAACGTTGATGGCACGGAAAAAGTTTTAGTAGCAGGTGTTTGTATTGGTCACAGTAAACCAGTGCAGCCCGATATATTTCTGAGCGATTTTGTAAATGAAATGAAAGTGCTAATGTCGGAGGTATTTCAGTATAAAAATAAATTGTATAGTATACACTTTAGAGCATTAATATTTATATACATTAAACCGAATACCTAATTAAATGCAATACCTGAAAGTAATTGAAAAAGAATTTCCATGAATTTGTCAAATTAAAACCATTATTAACATTATTTTAATTATTACTAAAAACAATTATTACAAAATATACAATACTTCAATTATAGTTACAATGTTTAATCCAGGGCTGTGAAAATTCATTAATCTTTCAATATGTATACTATTTAACTATACTTAAATCGAAACTTAAATGTGCAATCCTATATTTTGAAAAGAACTGAAGAGTAATTTGAAGGAACTGATTTGTGTTGCAATAGCGACACAGCAATTTTGACTTGTGTCGTTATTGCAGAGAACCGAATAACGATAGAAATTACAATACATACAAATATCCTATATTTATGAAAAGACGGGTGGTAAACGTGTCTGAAAACGTGCATGAAAAATATTGCTAAAAGGACCAGACAGTGCACCCGTAAACGTCGGTAAAATGTATGAAAAAAATCGGGGGGAAATGCATTTGAATATGGGTCCGAAAATTATTCATAAACGGATGGAAAACGGACCCGAAAACGTGTTCGTTCTCCATTTCTTTTGTGTAATTTTACTGACGTACATTTTTGCCGCACACTTTAGTGGGAAAACGGATCATTAAAGTATCAGAAAAGGGAATCGGTAAACGGACAAAAATTCGCACTTCATCCACTTTTTTGTCCTTTTTCGGATCGGTTTTCGGATTTTTTGCTGGCTGGGTCGTGTCTTACCCGCAAACGTTCAAATTTTATGTACGTAGCGTTCGGTCATTATGTCATCGTCGGATGATAATTTACTTTTATTGGTATCTACTGCAATTTTTGGTGAAAAAGAAGAAATCTAATATGAAAAAGAAGAAGAAAGAGTGGATGAAAAGCTGGTACCAACAACGAAAGAGGTTTATACATGAAAATCTTTTGGATGAATTGAAATTATCATCTAAGGTCGATTATTGTAATTTCTTGCGAATGGATGCTGATACATTTGATGAACTTCTAACCATGGTAAAGCCATTAATAGAAAAAAAAAGATACGTTAATGCGTGATGCAATAACTCCTAACATGCGATTGTCAGCAACACTGAGATATTTGGCGACCGGGGATAAATTGGAATTGCATTTCATCCCTGCAGTGAAAAGCCAAACCAGTCAGAAAAAATACTAGTTCATTAACTAGTATGTGCCTACCAGTTCGACAATTTCGAAGAACTTAGGCGATCAGCGACATCTGCCTTTGAATTGCCAAAGCCAAAAATAAAACGCAATTAATTGCTTTTCTTACAAATCTCGGTTGTGGCGTCACGTGAAGACTACTGGTTCTGGTTCTGAAATCGCAGGTTCGAGGCCGCTCGGAGGTGGTTCAGATTTTTAAAGTTAAACAAATGTAAGTAAAAATAATTTATTCAATTTATAAATAAATAACAAATTTGAAAACCTAATTGCAATGCAAAAAAAGATTTAGGAAGAAATGCTTGTGCTATAAAAAACAAAGTAATTAAACAAAAATATTTTTTGATAAAATTTAAAAATTACAATAAACAGCCTAAACAAAAAAAAAAATTTATAAAAAAAAAAATTAAATAAAAAAAAGAAAATAAAAAAAATTTTCCCTGCGCCAGGATTTGAACCTGGGACCTCAGGCTTACCACGCGAGTGCTTTGCTCTGTCGGCCATTGTGACTGCTGGAGCGTCGCGAGCAAAAAGGCACACTTATGCTTTTAACGGGACATGAATTGGCAGACTATCTCATCAACTGGTATGATGCTACTGGTATTTATACTAGTAGATGCTGATGCATAGCCTGACAATTGACATCTCGTAGGACATCGCAATGTTAAAAATACCAGTCGCTAACATTGAAAAAGGATAGAACGTGAACTAGTTCGGCTGAAACGCAAACCGGTAGAATTCTAGTTCACAACTAGTAGCTTTCCCTGCAGGGATTAAAGTAAAACAAGTTAGGTTCGAGCGAATCGTCAGCACCAGCTCCACTTTTGCTGCATTTGGCCAATATTTCTTTCTCACGACGAAAATTAGTATGCAAAACATTTATTTTTGTTTTCACTCCTCCACAGTTGCGTTGGGGTACTGCTCCTTATAAATATCCAACAGTATCTCATATTGTTTTCTTTTTTCCTCACGATTAGTATAGGCAAGAATACATAATTCTCAATTAATCGCAATATAATTTTTTTTCGTCCGGGCACTTATCCATTTCGAATTTGACAACTCAAATGAGCTTGTTTTTGTCAAGCATAAGTGGGGACTAGGGTTGCCATATTTTTTTGACGCGAAATCAGTACATTCGACTTTTTCATGCTATAAAAATCAGTACTTTTCAGTACACAGTGAATTACATTAGCAGATAGTACTTTTAAAAGCCAGAGTACTTGTTTTTAATAATATCTTGGTATATAGATAAAATGTTGTTCATAAATAATAAAAATGTTATTCATTTTGATATCAGTGTACACATTAACATGAAAACGAAATACCTTTATAATATCATTGTACACAGGAGCCAATAAATTATTTTATATATATGACATTTTTTTAATAGCAATAGTGAGATCATTTCCACTTTCAGGGTTTAAATAGTCAAAGAACTCTAAACATTATATGTATTTTAAAATTACTTCTAATTTGAAGTTCACTTTCTAAAATTTTAATTAGAAGTCGGTCTCTCTCTTTTCGCCACGAAGCAAACTTTATACTCAGCTGCTTCGTTTGAACGTGGTATTGAAAAAAACAAAATTACATATTTATTCAAACTGTGGAAAGATACCTCTATTTAAGGACTGCATCCGTATATTCTCATGGCTAAATTATTTTTTCAACTGCGCTAAAATATTGAAAGACTAAGGCCCCTATTATGAGTTGCATTCGATCTTCGACTGTGGTCGAAAGTGCTGATCGAACGAATTTTCATTTGGTATTATGGCGCTCATTCGATGAAGAATAGCGCTATTGTGAATTTCGCTCTTTTAGGTGGTTCACAATAGCATATTTTCACAGCTGAGAAGCTTTGTTTACAAATCGAGCAAACTAAATAGTGTTCTTAGACATACGTATGTAGATATATAAATTTGCGCAAATTAAAATGAAATAAAAAAGAAAGCGAGTTTATAAAAACGTGGTAAAAATTAATACAACGGAGTTCCGGTTCAACGATTCAGAGGATGTGAGCTTAGAAAACTGGCCAGGAGCAGAAAATGTTTGAGAGAGTTTAAAAGTAGTCTTTCGAATATATTTTGACTTACAATATATGAGCCATTCTTTTTTAAGTCGGACGGATTTCGTAAAAAAAATAATTTTATGTCTCCGATTCGCTTCAAATTTTTTCTGTGGGTTCTATACAAGAAATAAGCTAAACGTGTTCGAGGATTTTTTTTTTCTTCTTTTTTTCTTCGAAGATATGATCTGTCAAAGTTTGCATTTATTCGTGATTCTGACTAATCATGTACTTCTTCAAATTGTTATATCTCGGGTTCTGCTGATCGTAGAGACTTGATCTTAACGTCATTTTAAGGCTAAGAAACGGGCTTGATATTTCTATATATAAGATGGTCAAGATTGTCCTAAAGCTAACTTAGCTACTAACAGTTGAACATTTTGAAATTGATTTGAATAGTGAAGACCAGTAAATTAGGGATTTAAAATTATACCATCGTAATCCTCTATAAAAAAACGTGGTTTAAAAAAAATTAGGGGTTTTCAAGAACTATTTAAAAAAAAAATTTTCTTAATGACGAGATGGCTTATTTTGTGAGAATCAACAATTTTTGGTATTTTTTTTCGAAAACTTTTGTTAAGATATATTTGGTAAGGTGTTAAATATCGGGTTTTTGCAAAAAGTAAATTTTTATTGCGGATTCCGATAGAATACCTATCCAGATATAATATTTGTATGGCAAGATTTTTCTTTAAGGCGACAAACCCCTAGAAATGGGCGTGCAAATTGCAGGACTAAAATTAGCAAACCGCAGATTTTATTGCGGATTTCGGCAGAATATCGCTTCGTTAACAATATTGTTCCACAACTTTTTCAATCCATATTCTGGCGAAATCCACAATAAAGTCTAAATTTTTGAACTTAGGTTTTAATCTAGCCACGCCCATTTCTAGAATATTCTTTGATTGAAAAAGTTGTGGAACAAATGTTGTTAACAAAGCGATATTCTGCCGAACTCAGCAATAATTATTAAGAAGTACTTCTTTGGTGCAATGAGAGCGAAAGGTGGCCTTCATGACAAGCCCAGCCCAATGCAATTTAAATACAGGCTGCGGAAATATTTGCTTGGTCAGTTTCAGTTCATGTATCATCGTTATCTTCTACCTTTGTTTACATTACAGCACGAAGTACGGAGTTTTTGAGACGAAGTGGCAACGTGACAATGGACGACACCGAATGGCTAGGGCTTCACAGTATCCCATCATCCACAATTAGGGGATACCTTTCCGAAGCGGACAGCTGCACTACGGCAGTTGACGTAGATGAAATGGATGATGATATGGACCAATACCATAAAGACGCGGTTGAGCATCTGGGTGGTTACATCATTCGAAAACTCCACCTCGACGGTCTTCGGTCCCAAGATCAAACATTTACTTGGGTGGACGAGTTATCAAGGGGTGGGCTGCTTAAGCCGAGCGCTCAATTCGTCCAAAAGTTAAAGGTGTTGGAAAAAATATTTCATGACGTCAATGGGGCCAAAATATATTGTGGCAGAGGTTTCATGGCAACGATGCTTAAAAAATCAGAGCTGGTTGATTTGCCAGAAACAGTAAAGAAAAAGTTTTTCACAGGATGTATTTCCGCATGAAATTTTTAAACAACAAACGACGTAGTAATAATTAGAAATCATATACATATTTAGCTGTAATTAAATTTTGCCAAAGAATTTCTAAAATGAACCAGTTTGAAATTGCATTTATTTATTATCACAACATTTGCATGCATTATAAATTCGAAGAACATGAGCTATTAATAAACATCTAAAACTGAAAAATATGCACTTAAAATACTCAATAAACTTGAAAATATCCTGCGATAAATGGTGGTTGTCTTTAGTTTATCAAGTTCTCTCTCAGCTTTAAATTCTCGCCTGAAGCATTATTTTCAAGCCGATAAGAGGGAATATAAAATGGATAAGTAGGGATCAACACATACCAAAACATGTTTGATTCCAAAAGTTTTTTAGAGCTTTACCAAATTATAAATAAATATTTAAAAAATAATAGACAAGATTTTCTTTTTTCTTTTCGGATTTTCGACAATAAAAATTATCGCATGCCGCCCTAATGCATAATAATTACTTTTCTATGTTTTATTAATTAAATAACAATTAATTGCTGATTTATTGTCACTCCAGTACTACGATTTTAATAAAGTAGTAAGGGGTACCAAAAGATTCCCTTTTCTACTAACCTCAAATACATGACCGGAGTATGAGGGTCGACAAATAGTACAAAAACAGTTTCTGATGTCACCTTGTTTTTATATCACCATGGGTGATTTTAAAGAAATTGTGGAAATAGCTGATCCCGCCTTATTATAGGTTTTTATTTTATCTTTTAGCGCAGAGCGCTTTAAATCTGATTGTGTGATTAATCAATTAGTATGAGTTATAATAAATTTAATAATTGCGCAGTTCTATTGGAAAATGTGTTGATACAAATATTTTTAAAAAGTATAGGAATTTTTAAAGAAAATTGTTTGAACATCAATATTATATAAGTGATTTCTGTTATTTATTATTACCCTGAAGGTATTATATTGGTTTTTTTTTTAACTTTATTATAACAAGATCTCATTTTTAAAATAAAAGATTTGTTAGGTCGATTTCATGAACTTTAACAAAAAAAATTGGCGATTTTTGGCGATTTTTTTCAGAAATGGCGCTTTTTTTAACAATCTGGACACCCTGCTTGACGTAGACGCATAAGTAAAGTTGAAAGTTGAGCTAATTTGAGCGTCACCGCCACCGTCAGCTTTGTTCATGTAACTTACTTCATAAATATACATCAGTTCAACTTTTTGGACAACTGACGGTGACGGTGACGCAATGGACGTTATGTTCTTTCACTTTTATACCCAAACAATTTAGGTTGTCAAAAGAACTCGCACAGTTTTAGCAGTTGTTTTCCTAAATTGTAGCAGTGCTGGAAATTTCCAGTGGAATATTAGTTTAGGTACTAAAATTTAGGTCAACTCGCAAACAGCCTAAATATATATCATTTTATAAACCAGCAGATAATTTCAAGAGTAAAAAGCCCTTTCGAAAGGCCTTCCTGAGAGTCAAGAGGCCTTCCACTCTACATTCCTTTCTCCTATCTTTTTTTGTATGGACTGGCATCAATTGAAGGGCTTCTTCTTTCGCAACCCATAGAAGGCCTTCCAGAAGGGATTTTATAGGACGTACTTTAGAAGGCCTTTTGGAGGAGTTCATTCAAAGTTGCTTCTTTCATTTATAAAATTCGTACATCTTTAAAATATTTGCTTAAGATTTATGTCAAATACTAGATCGCCCTCACCCGCTTCGCTGACTGTATGAAATTTTTGCGTGCTACATTGAGTAAAATTTATTTCAAGAAAACTCAATTCAAAAACAGGAGGTTTAAAATTTGTTTAACCATCTTCAAAATATTTTCAAACTAAAACTTTCTTAAACTTCTCACTTGTCATACTTTTTCAACTCAATTGAGCTTTTAAACAGATGGAAACCCCTTAAATATAGTTTTGAAATTAAGCCCCTTTTAAAATAATTTTGATTGATTCCCATATTGTAATAATTCATTTAAATTATTGAATAGTTTGAATTTAACATTTTAAACAGTTGGCAACCTTTTTAAACCTCTTTCGTCTAACACTCATTTTGTGATACATATTCAAAACCATTTCGATTCATACCAATCTATACCAATATATATTTTGAAAGCCGTTTTTTTGTGTTCGCAAAGCTCGAGAACGGATGAGCCGATTTTTTTGAAATTTCCGACACCTGATTCAGACGTCCCAAGGATTATTATAGGCTAAAAAATGTTCGCTATATAGAGGGGGCGTGGAACCTCCCATAAAAATCCGAATTTTTCATACCGAATATCTCTGGAAATGTTCATGGTAGAGTACTGGAACTTGGTGTGGAGTTCATATATATCAATCTTATAATCATTGAGAAAAACGGGCTATTTCAAAAGAGGGCGTGGCGCCGTGAGTGAAATCCTCCTAAATGCTCGGACGGATTTTAACGAAGTTTTTTGTGTGTTTTTGAGTAACTCTCTGGATAGTGTAGATTCACAAATTCAACCGCCAGTTGGCACTGGAGTTAAGTTATTACTATAAATCTTATTGATGATCCACTTTGGCTAATATTCAAAATATGTATGGGTAACGGTAAAGCCAATAATATTGCAAAAAAGAGCTGCCACGTGGCGCTGGAGTCATTACGAATAATCGCCATGTTAGAAAAGGTGCCGTGAATGTCAGAATAAATAAACCTGTTGCACCATTGAGTATATCGATTTTTTATGTGGTACGATTGGCCCAATGTATGTGACTTTTCCAGTATTGATATGCCTTAAAGCCTTTTACTGTAACAAATTCAAGTAAAACAAATTTATTTTCACTTAAATTGCTTTCGTGAAACTTACTTTCAAGGTATTTCATTTGAAATAAGTCAATGTATATTGGATTTCTGTAGAACAATAACACGCATCCATCTTGAATATGCCACCAACTATACTATAAAGTTTCTTGGACAGATTTACTATAGCACCGGATCATTGTTGCCGCCAGGGAGTGAAGAGGAAATGTTCTTCAAATTTATTTCCTTGTGACATTAACCGTTCTATGAAATGTTACACAATTAGAGAATTTCAAGAACTTCATCACGGACATAACGCTTTCGTTAGGTTATTTAAGGCCGAAAACGACCACCAAACCGTAATCTTAGCCGATGAGCGTGCCAATGGAAATCGTAAACGTGAATTGTTGGTGAAAATGTTGGACCAAAAAGTTTCAATAAAAAAAATTATTTTGTGCGGGACGAAGTTCGCCGGGTCTGCTAGTATTACAACATTTCATTTAAACTAATTAAGTTGAATTTTTAAAAAGGTGGTAACCCTTGTGAGAGACTTCAATATTATTCAAAACTTTAAAACTAGAGGTTACTTAACAATATTTTGTTTGATAACCATATTTTAATTCTTCAGATGGCTTGCGTATAATTAATTAAAAGTTCACTTTTCAAACAGGTGGCAACCCTTTCCAAAATGTGTTAAACTACAGCTTTTTAAAGCCTCTTGACATTAATTTTTTTAATATAATTTTCAAATAAATAACTCCCTTAATTGAATTTGAATTAGATTTTTTTAAAAGGCGGCAGCCCTCATCCATGAGTAGAGAATGATTTTATATATCTCCATACCAAGTTCCAGTGATCTACCAAAAATATTTCCTGAATGCAGTATGAAAAATTCCGTTTGTATGGGAGGTGCCACGCCCCCTTGTCTAATCGAGATTAAATGTATCCTATATTTTAAGTTAGTCTAAATGACAGGAGTGTACAAAATTTCATGATGATCGGTTGAATAGTTAAAGCGTGAAAGCGTAGCAAACAAACAAACTCACTTTCGGATTTATAATATTAGTAAGGAAGGATGTGTTATTGCAACTTAAAATTTATATTGAAATTCATTTGTAATGCGAAATAATATAAATGTATGCATTCACGTAAATTGTAAATGGATAAGCCTTTCTGCACGGAAGCATTTATCAGCCCTTCATGGGTATGCCTTTTAGAATAACTTCACTTAAGAAGGCCTACCTATATTATCTTCTGTGAAATCATTCCTGCAAGAACAGTGACAATCATATGACCGGTAAAATGACGGATAATCCTGATAGAAATTCTCGTAATTACTTTGTATGAAAGTTTCTAACAAAATATTAAGGGCAATGTGCAAAATTTTATGGAAAAAATCGTATACATGCGAATCATCAATGATATAAACATTTTTCACAAATGAATAATCATGCTTGATGGGACCTTTGGTCATTATTGACAAATCATACTTACTACAAAAGTTGGTCAAATATGACTGATCACAATTGATGGATTTCGACGTCACACAGTGGTTTAGCCCCATACATTGGTTGGAGAAAATTAGAAAAAGTAAGCGTAGGGCTTTAATTATTCGAATGTAACCTCTAAGGACATAAATCAAGAAAAAAAAACGAAAAATGAGTACGATCAGTTTATTTTAAAGCAAGGAATGAAACCGATTCAAAATAACGTTCCGGTTTGGGTTTCGGTTTTGCCAAGTGTTTCGGTTTCGGTTTTGGTTTCGTTCTTCAAAATTTATTTCGGTTTTGGTTTCGGTTTCGTTCCGGTTTCGGTTTTTCACAGAAATTTTGTTGATATTATTTAAATCACAATGTCTTAAACGTTGAGGAAAGAAAATCGAAAATTACAGTTCACTGATAATATCAACACTAGGTTCTTTCCCTGACAATCCGGACCGGATTTGGTAATTAGAGAATAAGAGAAACATTATCTTTCAAAAATGGAACAAAGTTCAGAAGTACGAAAACGCAAACCCCTACATTTTGTGCCCACAAGTCGAGAAACAGCTGATTCACGTTGTTCTTGTTTTTGTCACTTATACCATGTTCTGACCGACATCGGAAACATGTTTTCGTTGCTAAAACTTTTTTTTTCGATTATTTATCGAAGTGGAAGTCATATTTTATCATCTTTAATACGCCATTTCGGATTTATTGTTAATTTCCTGGCCAAAGCAAAATAAGAATGAAAGTTAAAGGTTGTAAATGAAAAGAAAATTAAGGGAAAATGTTTTGATTGTCGGTCAGAACATGGTATGAAATGCAAACACTTGGAAATTGAATTTTGGTTTCACAAATTTGATTTTAAGTACATAGATTGAAAATACATCAACAGGCCATTCACTTTTTCTTAAAAGCACCAAGTAAATGCAGGCAACATGTAAACACAATACAGCTGATATGCACTTTGACACTTTATCCATTTTTACTCGGAGAAAATTTCGGGCTATTTCGGGCAGGAAGAAGAATACACTTACGATCGAATACGCTCGAATTTTCGCTCTCTATTACCCATTTTGTTGAGTACAGGCATGATTTCTGGGCTATTTCGGGCACACGCGGGATCTCGCATTGCGTACGGGAAAGAAACTACTTAAATATAATTAATCGATTATCGATTCACAACAACAAAGTCATCAGCAGATTTTTGCGAAAAGTTACCTTGCCATACTTATTTACTACTTAACAAGAATTTTAGCAAACTGTTGCTGATTTTGGTTAAATAAGTCATTTATTTCAAAGAAATTTGTATTTATTATTTTTGTAAATTTCTGGAAACCGATTGAAACCTGTGATTGAAATGGTTTCGGTATCGTTCCTTTTCAGGTCAAGATAACGGTTACGGTTTCGGTTTCGGTTTTGAAAAACGAAACGGTTTTAAACGGTTACGGTTTCGGTTTGGGTTTCGGTTTCATTCCTTGTTTTAAAGCATACCTCCCATACAAATCTAACCTCAAAAACGCCTTAAAAATGCCATTCTAAGGGCACCGATTAATAAAGGACTCCCATAATTCGTCCATATATTCAAAATAATGGAGTAAGTAAACATACAAAAAATTTGCAAAATCGATTTACTTTAACGCATACCTCCTATACAAACCTAACCTCAAAAACGCTTAAAGATGTAATTAAAAGCGCAGCGATGAATGCACGACTCCGAAATTTTGGCCATATATTTATAATTACACTGTGGAACAAGTTCAGGTTAGCAAAAGTTAGGTCGATTCTGAGAGTGAGGGGTGAAAATAGAGGCTAAATTAGAAGACCCGTATCGCGGCGTTTGTTAATGTTAGTTCGAATTTTTTTTATCGACCTTCGAACTTTGCAGTCAAATTCCGATTTTCAGCATATTGTTTATATGGTTTTTTGGCTATAACTCGTCGACTAATTGATATTTTTTCAATCTGTTAAAGCCAAATTATTGCTAGAGACCTGTGCAACAATTAAAATAAAAAAAAAAAATTGATTTAGAAAATTTTTGTAGTGCTTATGAAGCAAAATGTTGGACTTTTTTTTCATGCTTTTTGAACATATTTTCCACAAAACTAAGTCTTTTTTGCTTTCTGTTTGATCTATAATATGCTTCTCAGTTTCTTCAATAAATTTCATTTGAAAAGAAAACAGTCATAATACAAAACTTGGCTATATCAAAGAACGTGAACCTACAAGAAGAGACAACACGTTATAATTGTAGCGAGTGTGAACATCAGGAGCGTGCCTTCTCTTTTCATTCAATCAAAAAACGAAAAAATACGACCCTGGTGAAGGTACATCCTATGAAACATCAAAGGACCCAATCCTAGTCACACAAAAGCAATTGGATGCAATTGTTGCAATTTTATGTTTGACGCAGAAAAAATCAGAACAACTGGCTTCATTTTTGAATGGAAATAATTTGCTGGCGAAAGGTACCAAAGTAACAGCATATCGAAAACGCCAAAAAGAGTTAGAAAAGTTCTTCAATGTGAATGATGCAAAAAATTTCGCTTATTGCAACGATATCGAAAAGTTAATGGAGACGATAGGGTTAACCTATAAAAAAGATGATTAGCGTTTATTCATCGATAGTTCACTAATCAGCTTAAAAGTTGTGCTGTAGAATGCCTTCTGTTCCAATTGCGTATAGCACTGACACTAGTGAAAATTTCGATAATTTGAAACACATTCTGGAAGTAGTCAAATATAACGAACACCAGTGGCGCATTTGCTGCGACCTCAAAATAATTTCATTGATTACAGGCCGTCCAAAATATCCGTGTTTTTGTGCGATTGGGATTTACGACACGGAGAAGGTATTAAAGGAAGAAACCAGTACAAACAGCATAACTGGAATAGTCGCATTGGACGGAAATGGCCAAAGACAATAGGCTACACGAAAGTCTTGTTCCTGAAATGAAAATTTTGTTGCCGTTGCTCCACATTAAACTTGGCATTGCTAAAAATTTTTTTAAATGTATCGCAAAAAGACCAGCAGTATTCAACCGCTTAAAAAACATTTTC
>NW_023458563.1:9118815-9120511 GCF_013731165.1 Rhagoletis pomonella
GTATCGCAAAAAGACCAGCAGTATTCAACCGCTTAAAAAACATTTTCTCAAGACTATGTAACGCCAAAATTCAGGAAGGGGTTGTTAATGGTCCCCATATACGGAAACTAATGAGTCGTCAAGATTTTGACCAAGTTCTGACAGACCGAGAATTAAATGCATGGCTCGCATTGAAAGCAGTCATTAAAGGACTTTTGGGTAAAGAACGCAAAGACAACTACAGGAAATCTGTTGCAAACATGTTGGCAGCTTTCGATGAAATTGGGGTTAATATGTCGTACAAAATTCATATCTAGCATCAACATCCTAATATATCTGTTGGACGAAATTATCGACCTTTTTGATCATGATGACGATGACCAAGATATTATAGAGAGCAGTGATGTTGATCCACAGCCGCCTGCTAAACGCAACTGGCCAAATCATTAATTTAATTTTTTTACTTAAAACTTTTCATAACTAACATTTCAAAATTATATTTTTTTTCATATCAATTATATAAATAGGCAATCATGTTTCCTTTACACCCCTTTTACGGCTAAACTGTACTTCTAAGGTATAAACAATTATATATCATTAGAAAGGTATTTTGATGCCTATGTGCAGGCAATTTTTAAAATTTCAAATTAGTTTAAAATAGAGCGAAAAAATCAATTCAAAAGTCACACCAATACCAATGCCATACATGTACATGGTTGGGGCGGAAATGCCTCCTAAATGTATGCTATAATATTGATAGTGAATTAAAGAAACCTAAATATAAAGACAACGAGCAAGGAAAATTTAAATACCTAACCTAATAACAATGGTGGGGGTGAATATGTAAATGAAGAAAAGAATGGACATATATAGAACAGGATAAAGGAAAGGATAAAGATGAAGAAGAAGATGAAGACCAAGACGAGGAAGAAGATGAAGATGAATATGAAGATAAGGATAAAGATAACTTATCTTAACTTAACCTAACTCACCTCAACTCATCTCACCTCCGCTTAAAAACTTACTCCACCTGAGTTCGCTACAAATTAATTCACCACACCTTAACTCCCCACACCTAAATCCACCACTACTTCACTCCCCACACCTAAATTCACCACACCTTAATTCACCACACCTAAATCCACCACACTTTAATTCACCACACCTTAACTCACCACACCCCAACTTTCTCACCACATCTTAACTCACCACACCTTAATTCACCACACCTCAACTTTCTCACCACACCTTAACTCACCACACCTTAATTCACCACACCTCAACTCACCACAACTAAATTAACCACACCTCTTAACACCACCACACCTGAATTCATAACACCGTAACTCCCACACCCAATTCCACCACACTGCAACTCACCACACCCAATTTCAACACATGACATGATATTACTAAAGAAACAATGTAAAGAAAAAGAGGAAGGAAAATTTAACTACCTGACCTAATAACAATGGTGGGGGTAAATACGTAAATGGAGAAAATAATGAAGATATAGATCAAGATAAAGGAAAAGATAAATATGAAGACGAAGGTGAATATGAAGATGAAGATGAAGATGAAGATGAAGATAAAGATAAAGATAAAGATAAAGATAAAGATAAAGATAAAGATAAAGATAAAGATAAAGATAAAGATAAAGACAAAGACACAGATAAAGATAAAGATAAAGATAAAGATAAAGATAACGATAAAGATA
>NW_023458563.1:9120611-9132341 GCF_013731165.1 Rhagoletis pomonella
ACTTGACTGATGTCACGATACGGTATATTCTTGACTGACAGACAGAGCAGATTGTCGGAGGGACTAGGAGTTGCCGGCGGCGGTGTGTGGGTGCTATTGTGTTTGTTTGTGTGTCTATTGCTGTGTTGTGTTGGGGTGGGGGTGTGTTGATTGTGTGCTGCCCAGGCGGGTGGTGGTTTGCCGTGGAGGCGGTCCGGTTCGCGCAGCATGGGGCCACGAACGACGTGGTCCATTGCCGGTGCGTACTCAGGCCCGAGCAGTTACGAAGGTGACTCCACTCGTCACAGGCATTGCACCTGACCGAAGTGGAGTTTGTATGCAGTCGTCTCTGGCATACGCAGCAGGTGTAGATTTCTGGCCCTGGATTTGACTCTATGCCAGCCCTGAGCAGAAGGGTGCGGAGAAGGTGTAGCCCTAGGATCGAGCAACGTTTGATGGATTTCGCCGACCTAAACGGGGTTAGATCGCCGAAACAACAGCCCTTGGTCGGGTAAAACCCGAGTCATTCCGGTACGTAGAACCGGCTGTCGTGGGGCGGTTGTTGTTGTAGCGGCACTACTAAGCCCCGCCTGTTTCGGGTCAACTTTTAATCATTATCGTCGAGCTCAACTAACGGTAGGCCCAGGAAACGAGCTGTTTCGATGGGGTCGGACCAAAGGGAGAGGGGTGTTAGTTGAGTCGGATTGAGCTGACATGTGAAGAGGTGGTTGGTGTCGTGGGGGGAGTCTCCACATGCCGGGCACTCATTTGGGATGTTTGGGTCGAGTCTGGACAGGTAGCTGTTTAGGCGGCTACAATATCCAGACAGTAACTGAGCCAGAGTAACGCGGGTCTCTCTAGGTAATTGAAGCTCCGTCTCTTCCACAGGTGGTGATTGGGCTCCGATAACGACATTCTTAGGCCTGGAGTCGAGGTAGGTGGAGACTGACTCCCTATGAATGTCGTTAATCGCTTGTCTGTACGTCATTGGGTCCAGTGGTTGGTCTGTGTAGGTCAGGACTGCGTCCTTGTACACGAATAGGTGCCCCCTGACGTGCCTGGGCGGAGGCTCCTCCTCCAGAAGTGGTCTGTTAGGGTGTTCGCTTCTGTGACACCCCACCAGAAACTGCTTACTGAGCATTTTGTTGTGTTCCCGTACGGGGAGCACTTGGGCCTCGCTGTGTAGGTGGTGCTCAGGCGTCATCAGAAGGCACCCAGTCGCTGTCCGGAGTGCGGCGTTCTGACAAGTCTGTAGCTTCGCCCACTGCGTCCAACTAGTCCCCGGTGACCAAACAGGCGCTGCATAATTTAGAACCGGCCGGCCAATTGCCTTGTATGTTGCCAGCAACGTTTCTTTGTCCTTGCCCCAAGTGCTGCCGGCGAGCGACTTGAGGACCTTGTTGCGGCTCTGTACTTTGTTGACAACTGCGGTTGTGTGCGCGGAGAAGGAGAGCAGGCTATCAAAGATAACCCCTAAAATTTTTGGGTTGTTCACCGTCGGTATAGGTGTGCCGTCGACGTGAATGCCTAATTCTAGCCTGACCTCCTTCGTCCAGCTGGTGAAGAGGGTCGCCGTTGATTTCGTTGGGGAGAGGGTTAGGCTCCTCGCAGTGAAGAAGCGAGAAAGGCTGGAGAGATAACCGTTTACTTTTGAGCAGAGGTCATCAATTCCATTCCCGGACGCCAAAATCGAACAATCATCAGCGTACGAGATAAGGGAAACACCTTCAGGAGGCTGGGGGAGTTTCGAGATGTAGAAGTTAAAAAGTAAGGGGGAGAGAACACCACCTTGTGGAACCCCTTGTTTTATTCTTCTTGGTTTCGAGGTTTGATCTCTGAAGATTACCGATGATTGTCGACCACTCATATAATTCGCCGACCATCGCTTCAGTCCCTGTGGGAGAGAGGAGGCCTCAATGTCTTCTAGCAGCGTGGAATGGCAGACGGTGTCAAACGCCTTTGACAAGTCCAACGCTACTAGGACAGTTCTCTCACAGGGGCGGTTGCGATTTAGGCCACGAGTTATCTGGGTGTTTATGGCGTTAAGTGCTGTTGTTGTGCTGTGCACTTTACGGAAGCCATGCTGATGTTTCGCTGGGGTTAGGTGGCAGGTGAAGTATGGGAGCAGCAGGGCCTCAAGTGTCTTCGCGACCGGGGAAAGGAGCGTTATCGGGCGATAATAGTCTCCTCTGTTGGCGGGCTTCCCCGGTTTCAGCAGTGGGATCACTCTCCTGATTTCCACACATCAGGAATGATGAGAGTGGTCATAGACAAATTGAGGACCTCCGTGAGGTATGCTACTCACACAGGCCCCAAATGTTTCAACATCAGCATACAGACCGTCGGATCCAATGGCTTTGGAGGATTTCGCCTTCCCGATGGCCCCCTTCACTTCACCGCTGGTGAAAACAAGTGGTGCACTGTTTTTGGGCAGTTTGTGCAGCCTCCTGGTCACTCGACGTTTGGCCTTGTCTACCGAAGGATGTAGTGTGAATTGCAGACTAAAATAGTTCGCGCATTTCTTCGGGTTCGATGAGGCGTGACCTTCGAATGAGATTTCCACTCTGTCATCACGCTTCGTCGGGTTGGACAAGGACCTCACGGTTGACCAGAGCTTACTCACACCAGAGATGAAGTTACAGGCCTTCAAGTGCTCTTCCCACTTTTTCCGCTTATGTTGATTTACCAGTTGCCGAATCTCCAAATTAAGGTCCCTCAAGCGAGGGTCCCCGGGGTCGACCTGGCGTAGGTAGTCACGCTCATTTGCTAGTACAGCTGCTTCAGCCGGGAAATTTGGGCGGACTTCCGCGATACGTCCGAACGGTATGAAGCGAGCTGCTGCGGCAGTGACTACCCTGCGGAACTGGCGTTCGCCAGCATGTACGTCTGTGGGTGTGGGGAGGGCGGCGAAGCTGCTCTCGGTAACTTCCGCGAAGCCGTTCCAATCAGCTTTGTTAAAGTTGGTGTAGGTTCGGTGATCCGCGGGAGCAAAGTCGGTGGGCTTATTGATCGAGATGATTATGGGCAGATGGTCTGATGCTAACGATAGCATAGGTCGCCATGATACGCTATTTATCAGACCAGCGCTAGCAATTGTTAGGTCTGGCGAGCTGATGCAGCTGCCCACAATCCCGGTGGGGGCGTCGTCGTTCATGGTGCAGAATGTCGAATCGTCTATCTGCTCAGCCAAAATGTTTCCCCTCCGATCATTGGCCAGGCTTGAATGCCAAAGATCGTGGTGCGCATTGAAGTCACCTACTACCAGTCGGTTTTCGCCTCTGAGTAGCGCACCTATGTCAGGGAGATATCCAGCCGGGCAGCAGGTGACAGGGGGTATGTACACGTTAAATATTTCGAGCTCGACATCGCCTGACCGGACAGCTATGCCCTTACATTCTAGGGTAGTGTCCCTTGGGTCGATGTCTTCTTCGTGGGGCGGTAGCCCCAGTTGGTGCACGCCAAAAGAGAATTCGAATTGGTAAGGGTTATAAAGTGCGGCCGAAGGCCGCCTACACAGAAAGGTGTTCTCTGCAAAAGGTTGTTGTTGTTGTTGTTGTAGCGGCTACAACAACCCCGCCCAGATCGGTTGGTATCTCAGTCGTTGTCGTCAAGTTCCACTAACGGCAACCCTAGGAAGCGTGCAGCTTCTGCGGGGTTTGCCCATAGGGACAAGGCGGTTAGGGATGTCGGGTTAGCCGGGCATGCGAAGAGATGTTGCGAGTCATGTGGGGTCTCTCCGCATGCCGGACATTCGTTCGGCACATCCTCATTCAGCCTACTCAAGTAGGAGTTTAACCTGCTGCAGTAGCCGGAGCGAAGTTGTGCGAGTGTAGTGCGTGTCTCCCGAGGCAGATGAAGCTCCGTCTCGTCTATGTCCGGGGGTGGTGTGCCTAGAACGGCATTCACAGGTCTAGAGTCTACATAACTCGAGACTGAGTCCCTGTGAATGCCGTTCAAGGCCTGTCTGTAGGCTGTCGGGTCCAGAGGTTGCTTAATGAACCTCTGGACTTCGTCCGTTAGTTCATATAGATGCCTCCTGACGTGCCTAGGCGAGGGCTCCTCTGCAAGCAGCTGTCTGCTTGGGTGGCCACTTCTGTGGCTCCCGATCAGGAACTGCTTGCAGAGCATTATATTATGCTTCTTTACCCGGAGCATTTGCGCCTCGCCGTGCAGGTGGTGTTCAGGCGACATCAAGAGGCATCCCGTCGCTGTCCTGAGTGCGGTGTTTTGTACAGTCTGTAGCTTCGTCCACTGCGTCCTACTAGTCCCTGGCGACCACACTGGCGCTGCGTAGTTCAAAACCGGCCGGCCTATTGCCTTGTATGTTGCCAGCAACGTTTCTTTGTCTTTGCCCCAAGTACTGCCGGCTAGCGACTTGAGGACCTTGTTGCGGCTCTGTACTTTATTGACAATAGCGGTTGAGTGCGCAGAGAAGGAGAGCAGGCTGTCGAATGTTACTCCGAGTATTTTGGGGTTATTCACCGTCGGAATTGGTGTGTCATCGACGTGAATCCCCAGCGGTAGCCTGACCTCCTTCGTCCAGGTTGTGAACAGGGTCGCGGAGGATTTCGTAGGGGAGAGGGCTAGACACTTTGCAGTGAAGAAGCGAGAAAGTTCGGAGAGATAGCCGTTTACTTTCGAACACAGGTCATCAATTCCATTCCCAGTCGCCATAATCGAGCAATCGTCGGCATAGGAGACAATCGAGACTCCCTCTGGTGGTTGAGGGAGCTTTGAAATATAAAAGTTAAACAGTAGCGGGGAAAGGACACCACCCTGAGGAACCCCCTGTTTTATTTTTCGCTGCTTACTCGTTTTGTCTCTAAACATTACCGACGAATGTCGACCACTTAGATAATTTGCCGACCACCGTTTGAGCCTCTGTGGGAGAGAGGAGGCCTCTATATCTTCTAGTAGCGTGGAACGGCAGACGGTGTCAAACGCCTTTGACAAGTCCAACGCTACTAGAATCGTTCTCTCACAGGGACGGTTACGGTTAAGGCCACGAGTTATCCGAGTGTTTATGGCGTTAAGTGCTGTTGTTGTACTGTGCACTTTACGGAAACCATGCTGATGCTTCGCTGGGGTCAGGTGATTTGTGAAGTACGGGAGTAGCAAGGCCTCGAGTATCTTCGCTACCGGGGAAAGGAGTGTAATCGGACGATACGAATCTCCTTTGTTGGCAGGTTTCCCCGGTTTGAGCAGTGGGACCACTCTCCCCATCTTCCAGATGTCTGGGATGATGAGAGTGGCCATTGACAGATTGAGGACCTCCGTTAGGTACGCTACCCCCCGCAGGACCCAAATTTTTCAGCATCAGCATGCACATTCCGTCGGGACCCATGGCTTTGGAGGCTTTCGCCTTCCCGATGGCCACCTGAACTTCACCGCAAGTGAAAGCAAGGGGGGCACAAGTTGTTGGCAGTTTGTGCAGCCTTCTGGTCACTCGACGCTTGGCTTTGTCCACCGGAGGATGCAGTATGAACTGCCGGCTAAAAAAGCTCGCGCAACGCTCCGGGTCAGACGAAGCATGGTCGCCGAAGGAAATTTCGACTCTGTCGTCGTGCTTCGTCGGATTAGACAATGACCTCACGGTTGACCAAAGCTTGCTCACACCAGAGGTGAAGTTACAAGTCTTCAGATGCTCCTCCAACTTCTTCCGCTTATGTACGTTTACAAGTTCCCGAATCCCCGCGTTGAGATCCCTGATACGGGGATCTCCGGGATCGGCCTGACGAAGGCTATCACGCTCATTGGCTAAAACAGCCGCTTCGGCAGGGAAGTTTGGACGTGGATCCGATATACACCCTGCCGGTATGAAGCGAGCTGCAGCAGCAGTGATAGCCCTGCGGAACTTACGTTCACCGAGATGGACGTCGGTTGGTGTGGGGAGCGATGTGAAGGTGTTTTCAGTAAACTCCGCGTAATCTTTCCAATCAGCTTTAGAAAAGTTGATATAGGTCCGGTGTTTGGCGGAGGCAAAGTCGGTTGGTTTATCAATCGAGATGACTATGGGTAGATGGTCTGATGCTAGAGTCAGCATAGGTCGCCACGTTATGCGATTTATCAGACCAGCGCTGACTATTGTGATGTCTGGCGAGCTACTGCAGTTACCCATAATCCTGGTGGGTGCGTCGTCGTTCATTGTGCAGAATGTCGAATCGTCTATCTGCTCAGACAGATGTATTCCCCTACGATCATTTGACAGGCTTGAGTGCCAGAGATCGTGGTGCGCGTTAAAGTCACCAACTACCATACGGTTTTCACCTCTGAGTAGCGCAGCGTAACACGAGCCCTCGAAGTTCCCCGTCCAATCTCTAGTGGTACGCAGACCTGAGCATGCCCTAAAGTGGCACCAGCCAAGGCAGGTGTTGCACTTGACTGATGTCACATTACGGAATATCCTGGTCTGACATACCGTGCAGATTGTAGGGGGAACCAGGAGTTGTTGGCGGCGGCGCGTGGGTGGTGGTGCGGTTGTGTGTGTTATGCGGTCTGTAATGGCTATGGTACGGTCTGTGGTGTTATTTTGTTGTTGTGTTGTGGTGACTGTGTGTGGCT
This sequence comes from Rhagoletis pomonella, assembly GCF_013731165.1. Lineage (NCBI taxonomy): Eukaryota > Metazoa > Arthropoda > Insecta > Diptera > Tephritidae > Rhagoletis > Rhagoletis pomonella. Next base: position 9,127,152 of record NW_023458563.1, read on the forward strand.
GCTGTGTGAGTGTGTGGAGCTGCACGGGCGGACTATGGTTAGCCGTGGAGGCTGCTCTATTTGAGCAACAGGGGGCCACGTACGACGTGGTCCACTGTCTGTGTGTCCGTAGTCCCGAGCAGACCCTGAGGTGACTCCACCCCTCACAGGTATTACACTTGACTGAGGTGGAGTTGTGGTGTAATCGTCTTCGGCATACAGAGCAGGTGTATGTTTCTGGCCCAGGGTTTGACTCGATGCCAGCCCTGAGTAGGAGAATGCGTAGTGAATGTAGCCCTATGGACGGACAACTTCTAAGATACTTCGCCGACCTAAACGGGGTTAGATCGCCGAAACAACAGCCCTTGGTCGGGTGAAACCCGAGTCATTCCGGTACGTAGAACCGGCTGTCGTGGGAATGCTCTGCAAAAGGTATTCAGCTCCGCTTCTTCGGCAATACAGAAAGGAGAATTCTACTTTGTAAGGGTTATGATCCCTAAGCGCGGCCAAAGGCCGCCTACGCAGAAAGAAGTTCTGGGCAAAAGAAACTATGATATCAACCACACTTGTCATTTGCTTGTAAATGCTTTTATTTTTTTTATCACTGAATTCTTAAACCTAAAAAGTAGATCATAATAAAATATGTATATCCAATTAAAGGTAAGAGCTTACACTTTCTAAATAAAATATGTCTTTAGCATTGATTATGGACTTTTTTCTAAAAAAGTTTATTTTATGAAAAAATTATAACAATTTATTTGTTGTTCAATATTTTTGGCTTAAATATATAAGCAAGCGAACACATTTTATATATCAACTTAAAGATAGATTAATTGGCTTTATTTTGATATTATTACTTTTTTAATCGGTTACGTAGTTAAGAAAATATTAATATTTTAAAATATCACAAAAATTTTCTTTAACCTTTTATATCTTCTGTACTTTTTAATTGCGGCAAATAATATTAATATAGCTGAAATCAGCGTAAGAAGTACTATCGGTCTGCATTTTTAGTTTTCCCATAGCTGAGATAGGAAAACTAAATATACAGACCGATAGTGCTTTGTACGTTGATTTTAACTATATAAATATTATTTGCCGCAATCAAAAAGTAAAGAAGATATAAAAGGTTAAAGAAAATTTTTGCGATATTTTAAAATATTAATATTTTCTAAACTACGCAACCGATTATAAAAGTAATAATACCAAAATAAAGACAATTAATCTATCTTTAAGTTGATATATAAAATGTGTTTGCTTGCTTATCTATTTAAGCCAAAAATTAAAAAAAAAACAGATAAAATGTTATAAGTTTTTCATAAAATAACTATTTTTAGAAAAAAGTGCATAATCAATGCTAAAGACATATATATTATTTAGAAAGTGCAAGTTCTTACCTTTTTTATTATGATCTACTTTTGAGGTTTAAGAATTCAGTGATAAAAAAAATTAAAAGCTTTTACAAGCAAGTTACAAGTGTGGGTGATATAGTTTCTTTTGCCCAGAACGTCTTTCTGCGTAGGCGGCCTTCGGCCGCGCTTAGGGATCGTAACCCTTACAAAGTAGAATTCTCCTTTCTGTATTGCCGAATAAGCGGAGCTGAACACCTTTCTGTGTAGGCGGCCTTCGGCCGCACTTAGGGATTATAACCCTTACCAAATAGAATTCTCCTTTTGGTGTGCACCAACTGGTGCTACCGCCCCAGTGATGTAGCCTTGGGAAAGGATGAGGTAACTAAAATTCCCTTTCAGTGTGGTAAACCTGGGGCTGCCGCCCCAGTGATGTCTATTATGGTTACTAGGTGTTTTATAAAAATGTCTTGTATATAAAAATGTCTTGTGCAAATGAATATTTAACATTTTTCAAGCGAAAAACCGCAAATGAAAATTGTGAATTTTGGCCATTTTCCTAGGAAACCATAGGGGACCTAGGTTGTCGGGGGTTGCATTTTTGTCAATGGCGGTTCATTCCCTCTCCAAAAAGGCGGGTTAGAGGTGCCACGTCCACTTATCTTTCGGCCACCGCCCCTTTAACGAACGGCCATAATGGAAAGCCAACCCGTTGAATTAACTACAATATGCATGTGCACATACATGCATTTATATTTTTTATTATCACTGAATTCTGAAAACTCAAAAACAAATCATGATATAATATGTATATCAAATTATAGGTAAAAACTTGCACTTTCTAAATAATATAAATTTTTTTAGTATTGATTATAGACAAAAGAGGTTATTTTATGAAAAAATTATGACATTTTTTTGTTTTATAATATTTTTGGCTGAAATATATAAAAAAGCATACACATTTTATACATCAGCTTGAAGATAAATTGTCTTTATTTTGATATAATTACCTTTTGAATCGGCTACGCAGTTTAGAAAATATTAATATTTTAAAATATCAAAATTTTTTTGTTTTACCTTTTATATCTACTTTACTTTTTAATTGCGGCAAATAATATTTATATAGTTAAAAACAGCGTAAAAAGTACTAGGAATCTGCATTTTTAGTATTTCTATAGCTGAACGGTTGGTTATCTTGATGTATGCCAAAAATTGAATGACATCAGTTTTTAAAATTCATGAAAAAGTTTTCGAGAAAGATTGATTTAAAAAAAAGCCTGGGTGGGCTTTAATAGTCAGCCGCACCTTGTGTTTCAAGAAAACCAGGTGGAATTAACAAATGAAACTTGGTCAGGATGTTAAGGGAGGTATCCTCTAAAACATGTATAACTAAAAAATATAAATAATATCATTGTTTATAAGTTATTTGTTGTTAAAATTTCTTAAGTCGTTCCACTTGGTTTCCTTAACAAAAAAGCATTTGTGCATACTTTTATATATATAAATGCACATAACACTGTACTTAATACTTTACACAATTTTCTTTTATTTTATCTTGTATATAAATCACTTTAATTAAACTTTTATCGACTTGTAAATTACATTGAATTTCAGGCATATTTACAATAACACATGTGTTCAGCTCCTTTTCTTGCAAACTGACACATAACATGTGTTGCCATATTGTACAAAACAATACATACAAAGAAGGCAATGATTAAAAAGGAATACAGGGGAAATCAATACAAAAGAAAATGTTCAGCTCCTTTTCTTCGCAAAACAGAAAGGAGAATTCTATTGCCTGAGGGTTATAATCCCTAAGTGCGGCCGAAGGCCGCCTATGCAGAAAGGTGTTCTCTGCAAAAGGTGTTCAGCTCCTTTTCTTCGCAAAACAGAAAGGACAATTCTACTGCCTGAGGTTTATAATCCCTAAGTGCGGCCGAAGGCCGCCTACGCAGAAAGGTGTTCTCTGCAAAAGGTGTTCAGCTCATTTTCTTCGCAAAACAGAAAGGAGAATTCTACTGCCTGAGGGTTATAATCCCTAAGTGCGGCCGAAGGCCGCCTACGCAAAAAGGTGTTCTCTGCAAAATGTGTTCAGCCCCCCCTTCTTCGGCAACACAGAAATAATAATTCTACTAAGTAAAAATTCCGAATTAAAAATCCGCTTTTATTATTCAGAATTCCAGTCTGGTAGCACTAAGTTGTATGTTATTTTGCTATCTTATTCATCGTTTATATGAAAACTTTATCAATAAATTATATAAGAACTATAGGGTTGCTAGAAAAAAGGGGGGTAGTTTTGAAATCAGGGGGTCCTATTCTACCCCCCTCATCTCCCCTTTTTCTAGAATTTGCCGTCCGTCTACTAAAATTTTACCAAATGCCTAATTCGACCTTTGACCTTTAATAATTGTTGTAGTTTCCCGAAAAAAATTTAACACTACGCTCACATCAATGATCTCTATCGATCCCAATATGAATTTTTTCAATTTGAGAATTGTAGGTATTCTGCATTTGTTCCAATCGCTTTCATAAATATTCCTAAACTAAATATCAGCATAATCATTTCAATATTTTCATCACGCAAGTATACTTTTCGCGTATTATATAAGCTGCAATTTTGAAGTATCAGCGCAGGATTTTCCTTCAGTTGCAGTTTACCAAAAAATTAGGTTTCACATTTCGCAATGAAAATACTCACAAAATTTAGACAAAATTGGCAAAAGATTGCTTTCAGATTTAGTAACGGCCCTTATCACGAACATTTTTCTGGTAATATCTGCTCTTGTAAGAGTTTAAAAGACAATTGGCTAGAAATCGGAAACAATCGATAGCACTATCGATGGTTTCAGGCTATCGTATTGATAAGTCGATGTTCAGACACGGAAACTTGTTTTGCGGCAACTCGAACCTTTTGAGTGAGAAAGATGAGGAAAGGGGACGGGTATTGTGTAATTCAAGTTATCTGCAAAAAACGGCTGACCATATCGAAAATAAACTATCGATTGTACGCTCGCAAACATATGTAGATACAGCATAGAAAATTTTACTTCATTGTTAGCTGTGGTGTAAAATATAGAAGAAGTCAGTGAATTTAAAGCAACAATTTATAAACATCAGTGAATTCCATTTGTATATAAAAATAAGCAAAAAAAAAAACTTTTTAACGCTATGTGGATAGAGAAAAAAAAATTTGAGGCCAGTGCGCTTAGGCACTGTTCATGTAAATGACATATATGAGCGAGTGAACATACTGTAAGGCAAATGCGCCCATGTATGTACAAGAAAGAGATCAAGATCAAGATAATCATAGGTCAGGCTTCTTGCAGGTTTGGTGGTTCACAACTGAAAACAACAGTTAGGTACAAAAGAGTTGCAACACCAAAACATGAACGAAAGACACAAGATCACGTAAGAACAAGAGAGTGAAGAAAGTCGATTTTTTTAGCGGGTTCTACGCCATCTTGTTTCACTGGAAAACGAGCGAAAAGTAAACAAAGCAAAGAAAACAACGAAAACCATAATTAGACATAATTATTGTCAGCCACTTTAAATGCACAATTTAGGTAAAATGATGCAACAAAATGCTTTAAAATGTGTTGTCATGTTGAATTAACTCTTCTTTACTTGAATAAAAGTGTAAAATAGTGGTGCTTCCCTGCAAAAATCGCGACTACTCCATGCACGTGTGTAAAGAGTACTCCCTAAAGACCAAGGAGTACTCCAAAATTAACCACAATTCATATAAAAAATATGGTCCAATTAACATTGCGATGTCCTAGGGCAGGACCATATACTCCATCCCTGCATTACACCAGAGTAGCACAAAACTACTCCAACATATTAACAATGGCATTGTTGT
>NW_023458563.1:9132351-9136307 GCF_013731165.1 Rhagoletis pomonella
TTTTTTCTCAGCCGCTAGTCGCAGGTCAAACTTAATTCGGTGGCTACTCACTCGTAGATATACGTACATATAAGAATCTGCCAAATTACATACAAACATCTACGTGTATACACATATGCATAAGCTCTCGCTCTGTACATAATAAAGCATAGTTACTGTACTTGGACGCGCTAAGACACCCTGCAAAAATCGCGAATACTCCATGCATGCGTGTAAAGAGTACTCCCTAAGGACCAAAGAGTATTCCAAAATTAACCACAATTCATATAAAAAATATGGTCCAATTAACATTGCGATGTCCTAGGGCAGGACCATATACTCCATCCCTGCATTACATCAGAGTAGCACAAAACTACTCCAACATATTAACAATGGCATTGTTGTTATATTTTTTCGTTTGTACACGCTTTTGTTCTTCACTTCTCAAATGCTTTTTCGAAATTAATAAAAACCAAGACAAAAATTAAAAATTACATGTTGCCTCCTACAGTATTCGAACCCGAACATGCTGGGAGCTAAGAACTAACAGCGAGCATCTCTACACGTTCAGCTACTGCCAGACATGCAAAAATGTGCTTTCAAATGCTCAACTTCAATCACGTTTCGTTAAAACACGAGCAGTGATCGGATAACAAACAATAAGCTGGCGCAGAGACACGAGTTGGTCCGCTACAGCATGACGGAGGAACACTTTTGTAAGTACTTCAATTTACCACAAATAGACTACATGGTCCAACGATTTTTGCAGGGTTGTGATGTAAACAAACGCTCAGCTGACGAACCCGTTTTCGCAAACTTTTTTCTCAAAACCAGTTACAGGCTAACCTAATACTCACGCACGCCGCCAATTTACTGTCAAAAATTTCTCATGCACATACAACTTGTATGGGACCAACCGAAATTGAACGTGCGTATGAAGCTAACTCAATTTCCAATTTTTGTTCTGCGTGACATTTTGATTTGACGCTTAGCTCAATGAAATCAAATGCAAACGCACGCCAATTTCGGGTGACACAAAAAAACAAATTCGTCGGCGTGCGTACCAAAACGCAAGCCGCGAATATTAGGTTAGCCTGTTATGCCCGTATGATACTACGTTTTTTTTTTTTGTATTTCGAGTGTATTTTACGATGTATTTTGAAAGAAAGAGAAGGTCACATACAATTTCAGTACTTGTGTAAGCGAGTAAGCTATATACCAAAAAACAAACGAAAAACTAACGAAAAACATACTAGGTTGTTAAAAACAGTCCGGCCAACTTGTATTTCGGTAAGTTTTTTTTGACAGATGGCTGTATTTCGTTAGTTTTTTTACACAGCTGTTTGCATTTTGACATACGAGAGATTTTCTAAGCATACAATGGAAATACAAGTCTTATCTATTGCAACAAATTGTTTGCTAAACGCAGCTGCCTTAATACAGCGTAGAAAAAAGAAAAAGACTAAAAAAAATTATTCTGCGCAATGGCTTTTAAAAAGAGAACTGGAAGGTAAGTTTCGAATTCCACATTATATACACATGTATATAGTTCGTTTTTGTAATTATCAAAAATACTTTTCATAGGATTTAGCCATAAACTGTTAAAGGAAATTGAGTGCGAGGATTCAATCCTTCACAAAAATATCTTAAGAATGACTCCAGCTCAGTTTGCATTCTTATTAGAAAAAGTACTCCCCTATATTAGCAAGCAGGATACAAAATTCAGGAACTGCATAAGAGCTGCGGAACGGCTGCAGCTGACATTGCGATATCTATCCACTTGGTAATTTTTAGTACCGACATACATATGTATGTACATATTTCCAAAATTAGGTGAAACCCAAAGGTCACTTCAATTGCCGTTCCGAATTCAGCAGTCAACCATTTCCAGAATTTTAAAGGAATCAATTCCCGCAATATATTTGGCGTTAAGGGAGGAGTATTTGAAATTCCCTGCAAGTGAGCAAGATTGGCGTGATATTGCAAAAGACTTTTATCAGATGTGGGGATTCCCGAACTGCATCGGCGCTTTAGATGGTAAACTAACAATTAACACTTTTAAATACACTCAACTGATGAAACGTCTCAGGAAAGCATTGCAGAATACTGCCAGTGAGGAAAGCAGGATCTACGTATTTCAATTGCAAAGGATACTATTCATTTGTATTGATGGCAATCGCTGATGCCCACTATCGTTTTATTTATGCTGATGTCGGTGTTAATGGCAGAGTGGGTGATGCTGGAATTTGGTTGAACTCGGACCTGAAATACGCTATTGAAAAAAAATGAAGTACATATACCAGCCCCATGCACGCTCCCTTTCATGTCAACTCCCTCGTCTTTTGTGCTTTTAGCCGATGATGCCTTTGCTCTAAAAGACTACTTAATGAAACCTTACTCTCATCTAAGACTATCACCAAGCGAACTTAAATACAACAACATACTTTCGAGGAACAGGCGCGTTGTTGAAAATGCTTTTGGCATTCTTGCGAACCGTTTTCGAGTTTTATTTTCGCCCATCCATCGCGCTCCAGCTGCAGCCATTCAGATTGTATTATCTTGCGTATGTGTGTACAACTTTTTGAGAACAGAAAATGTGAAAAAGAAAACTACGTTTGACGCCATTTCCGAAAGTGAAATAGATGCAATAATAGATAACAACTATACATCAACCGCTTCTGAAAGAAATGCGTCAAAAAGGAGCGCTGAAGAAATAAGAAAAACTTTCGAAAACTATTTTTTTGCGGTAAATTAAAATATCGTTTCATTGTTTAAATAAACCAAAACTTTTCGTGTTGGAAATTTTCCATACTAGTAAAAGCAACAATTGGTTTATTTGGTGATTAAATAAATGAGTACAATGTCTTCAATTTATGTACATACCTAATACCTGCCTACTTAGCGGTGCACCGTGAGTAGTACAAACACTGTTACATTTTTGATTCAATTAGAGCAACCAAATATTTTAATGAAAGTAATAATAAGGTAAAAAAGTGGTAAGAATAATAAAAATACATATTCACTCGGCAAAATAATAACTCTGCCTCCTTTCGTAAAGTTTGACTATTTTCCTTTTGTTTATTGAACTTTAATAATTTACTTATAAAAGTACACCCCATTAATTAAAAATCTTTAAACTTGGCAATATGTGGTGCGTTTATAATTATGACACGGGATGTATAGTTAACTCTACAAACAAAACCATATCAATAAAACTTTTAAACTTTAAACGAAATTCAGGAAAACTCATCAAAATTTAGATTTTTTTCTTTTAAATATTAAAAAGAAAATTGCATGTCTGTGTAGATGTGTAATTTTTATGTAATAAATGGCAAATTTCAAGTGGCTTAAGATCACCGTTAATTTTGGGTATTGTTTTTTTTTAAGCTGAGGGCGCCGCAACAACCCATTTTGTTTTTGAAATACTTAAAAGGAAGTTCGAAATTGTTATGTAATTTTATGCATTTTCTTGAATTTTGTTTAAAGTTTAAAGTTTCTAGTGATATGTGTTTGATTGTAGAGTTAACTAAAATTTTATAAATAAGTTATTAAAATTCAATAACCTACGGAAAATGGTCAAAACATGACAAAAAGGGACACTCCTATTTCTGTCTATGAGTGTACATACATACATATAAATAGTCATTGCGTTACATAAGCCCATTCCGTTTCAATTGCTCACTTTGCAGATCCATCAAAATGTCATGCATTTGTTTCTTCGCTTTGAGTTGCAAGTCGGGGTTCAGTTTTCCAATTTCTTCACCCATGTATATCCCAAAACTGTTTGCCTTTTCGTCAGTGTTATTTGTTTTTGATGCAACATGAAAGGCATTTGTTAAATTTTGTGATGCTTCGATTAAAGCAGAGGCGTTTTCATCCAAATCATTATTAATTTTTGTTCTTCGTTTTCTTGTTGCATGGATCAACTTCCTAGTGCTATTGTTGTTATTGTCATCAAACCGACCACAGTTTTGCGA
>NW_023458563.1:9136407-9137642 GCF_013731165.1 Rhagoletis pomonella
ACCCTGCGCTGAGTTGAACACAAATGTTGAACGCAAAGTTGAACAATGCAAACACACACGTTTTCAGAAACGAAAACACGAGTTGCTTAGTCCCCTTTCAGACACGTCAAGTCTTGAAAGCAAGTTTTCTCTTTTGTGTTTTCTATTTGCTCCCAGACGCGTCAACTTTTATTGAATTCAAGTTTTTGGTTCTTTAAATGGGAAGCAACGAAAAGATCCAAAGAGACAAGAAAACTGGAAACGAATTGACGGTACAGAGGTATCCGTATTCCTCCCCTCTCTTCTCACCTCCTTCACCTTGGAACGAGCCGACTTGAAAGCAAGACTTGATGTGTCTGAAAGCTGTCTTATTATCAGCGATTTCTCTTTTGGTGTCATGAACCAAAAATACAAGATCACATAAGAACGCGACGTTGTATTTGTAATGCCCGTATGATACTACGTTTTTTTCCTGTATTTTTCATTTTAAATACAAACAAAAAAACTGACGAAAGTCAAATTACAAAAACTATTCGGCAATGTGTTAGAGAAAGACAAATTCTGTGTGAAGAACAGCTGAGTTTTGACGTTTCATTACCGAAATTCAAATAAACGAAATTAAAATTGATGTAAAACTGTTTTGTAACAATAAAAATGAAATTAAAGTGGCAAGACAACTACGTATTCCATTTAATTGACAAATTCCACGGTGCAGAATATATATGGAATCATATGCTACCATCGTATAAGCACAAATATAAAAAGCAGCAGTTTTGGCTCGCTTTGGTGGATGAAATGAACTCAACGTTCACAGCAGATGTACCATTTCAATACGGTAAGTTCTTAGCAAGTTCACATGTAATAACTAAAAGATATATTATATGTTTGTATAATACATATATGTATTTAAAGATGAAATTACGCACAAGTGGTGCAACATCAAGTCATATTTCAGTTCAGAGAAGCAGAGGATGGACAAGGCAAAGAGAAGCGGTGCCGGCGGAGACGAAAACGTACAGACCAGCTGGAAGTTCTATGAAGCTTTGAAATTCCTACAACATGTGAATGAGCATACACCATCAGTGAATAATTTTAATAAGTGGAGTTTGCAGGTACGACTTTTATTGTGTAAAACCGGGCAAAGCGTCGATTCGCGTGCTACGTAAAATTTGCTTAATATTTTCATTCTCTTGTAGAACCTGGACCCTGTCCCAATCCATCGCGTAAGCTTGGGGAGCAACTGCAGCCTGCAGAAT
>NW_023458563.1:9137742-9145767 GCF_013731165.1 Rhagoletis pomonella
ATAGGCCGGCCGGTTTTGAACTACGCAGCGCCAGTGTGGTCGCCAGGGACTAGTAGGACGCAGTGGACGAAGCTACAGACTGTACAAAACACCGCACTCAGGACAGCGACGGGATGCCTCTTGATGTCGCCTGAACACCACCTGCACGGCGAGGCGCAAATGCTCCGGGTAAAGAAGCATAATATAATGCTCTGCAAGCAGTTCCTGATCGGGAGCCACAGAAGTGGCCACCCAAGCAGACAGCTGCTTGCAGAGGAGCCCTCGCCTAGGCACGTCAGGAGGCATCTATATGAACTAACGGACGAAGTCCAGAGGTTCATTAAGCAACCTCTGGACCCGACAGCTTACAGACAGGCCCTGAACGGCATTCACAGGGACTCAGTCTCGAGTTATGTAGACTCTAGACCTGTGAATGCCGTTCTAGGCACACCACCCCCGGACATAGACGAGACGGAGCTTCATCTGCCTCGGGAGACACGCACTACACTCGCACAACTTCGCTCCGGCTACTGCAGCAGGTTAAACTCCTACTTGAGTAGGCTGAATGAGGATGTGCCGAACGAATGTCCGGCATGCGGAGAGACCCCACATGACTCGCAACATCTCTTCGCATGCCCGGCTAACCCGACATCCCTAACCGCCTTGTCCCTATGGGCAAACCCCGCAGAAGCTGCACGCTTCCTAGGGTTGCCGTTAGTGGAACTTGACGACAACGACTGAGATACCAACCGATCTGGGCGGGGTTGTTGTAGCCGCTACAACAACAACAACAACAACCTTTTGCAGAGAACACCTTTCTGTGTAGGCGGCCTTCGGCCGCACTTTATAACCCTTACCAATTCGAATTCTCTTTTGGCGTGCACCAACTGGGGCTACCGCCCCACGAAGAAGACATCGACCCAAGGGACACTACCCTAGAATGTAAGGGCATAGCTGTCCGGTCAGGCGATGTCGAGCTCGAAATATTTAACGTGTACATACCCCCTGTCACCTGCTGCCCGGCTGGATATCTCCCTGACATAGGTGCGCTACTCAGAGGCGAAAACCGACTGGTAGTAGGTGACTTCAATGCGCACCACGATCTTTGGCATTCAAGCCTGGCCAATGATCGGAGGGGAAACATTTTGGCTGAGCAGATAGACGATTCGACATTCTGCACCATGAACGACGACGCCCCCACCGGGATTGTGGGCAGCTGCATCAGCTCGCCAGACCTAACAATTGCTAGCGCTGGTCTGATAAATAGCGTATCATGGCGACCTATGCTATCGTTAGCATCAGACCATCTGCCCATAATCATCTCGATCAATAAGCCCACCGACTTTGCTCCCGCGGATCACCGAACCTACACCAACTTTAACAAAGCTGATTGGAACGGCTTCGCGGAAGTTACCGAGAGCAGCTTCGCCGCCCTCCCCACACCCACAGACGTACATGCTGGCGAACGCCAGTTCCGCAGGGTAGTCACTGCCGCAGCAGCTCGCTTCATACCGTTCGGACGTATCGCGGAAGTCCGCCCAAATTTCCCGGCTGAAGCAGCTGTACTAGCAAATGAGCGTGACTACCTACGCCAGGTCGACCCCGGGGACCCTCGCTTGAGGGACCTTAATTTGGAGATTCGGCAACTGGTAAATCAACATAAGCGGAAAAAGTGGGAAGAGCACTTGAAGGCCTGTAACTTCATCTCTGGTGTGAGTAAGCTCTGGTCAACCGTGAGGTCCTTGTCCAACCCGACGAAGCGTGATGACAGAGTGGAAATCTCATTCGAAGGTCACGCCTCATCGAACCCGAAGAAATGCGCGAACTATTTTAGTCTGCAATTCACACTACATCCTTCGGTAGACAAGGCCAAACGTCGAGTGACCAGGAGGCTGCACAAACTGCCCAAAAACAGTGCACCACTTGTTTTCACCAGCGGTGAAGTGAAGGGGGCCATCGGGAAGGCGAAATCCTCCAAAGCCATTGGATCCGACGGTCTGTATGCTGATGTTGAAACATTTGGGGCCTGTGTGAGTAGCATACCTCACGGAGGTCCTCAATTTGTCTATGACCACTCTCATCATTCCTGATGTGTGGAAATCAGGAGAGTGATCCCACTGCTGAAACCGGGGAAGCCCGCCAACAGAGGAGACTATTATCGCCCGATAACGCTCCTTTCCCCGGTCGCGAAGACACTTGAGGCCCTGCTGCTCCCATACTTCACCTGCCACCTAACCCCAGCGAAACATCAGCATGGCTTCCGTAAAGTGCACAGCACAACAACAGCACTTAACGCCATAAACACCCAGATAACTCGTGGCCTAAATCGCAACCGCCCCTGTGAGAGAACTGTCCTAGTAGCGTTGGACTTGTCAAAGGCGTTTGACACCGTCTGCCATTCCACGCTGCTAGAAGACATTGAGGCCTCCTCTCTCCCACAGGGACTGAAGCGATGGTCGGCGAATTATATGAGTGGTCGACAATCATCGGTAATCTTCAGAGATCAAACCTCGAAACCAAGAAGAATAAAACAAGGGGTTCCACAAGGTGGTGTTCTCTCCCCCTTACTTTTTAACTTCTACATCTCGAAACTCCCCCAGCCTCCTGAAGGTGTTTCCCTTATCTCGTACGCTGATGATTGTTCGATTTTGGCGTCCGGGAATGGAATTGATGACCTCTGCTCAAAAGTAAACGGTTATCTCTCCAGCCTTTCTCGCTTCTTCACTGCGAGGAGCCTAACCCTCTCCCCAACGAAATCAACGGCGACCCTCTTCACCAGCTGGACGAAGGAGGTCAGGCTAGAATTAGGCATTCACGTCGACGGCACACCTATACCGACGGTGAACAACCCAAAAATTTTAGGGGTTATCTTTGATAGCCTGCTCTCCTTCTCCGCGCACACAACCGCAGTTGTCAACAAAGTACAGAGCCGCAACAAGGTCCTCAAGTCGCTCGCCGGCAGCACTTGGGGCAAGGACAAAGAAACGTTGCTGGCAACATACAAGGCAATTGGCCGGCCGGTTCTAAATTATGCAGCGCCTGTTTGGTCACCGGGGACTAGTTGGACGCAGTGGGCGAAGCTACAGACTTGTCAGAACGCCGCACTCCGGACAGCGACTGGGTGCCTTCTGATGACGCCTGAGCACCACCTACACAGCGAGGCCCAAGTGCTCCCCGTACGGGAACACAACAAAATGCTCAGTAAGCAGTTTCTGGTGGGGTGTCACAGAAGCGAACACCCTAACAGACCACTTCTGGAGGAGGAGCCTCCGCCCAGGCACGTCAGGGGGCACCTATTCGTGTACAAGGACGCAGTCCTGACCTACACAGACCAACCACTGGACCCAATGACGTACAGACAAGCGATTAACGACATTCATAGGGAGTCAGTCTCCACCTACCTCGACTCCAGGCCTAAGAATGTCGTTATCGGAGCCCAATCACCACCTGTGGAAGAGACGGAGCTTCAATTACCTAGAGAGACCCGCGTTACTCTGGCTCAGTTACTGTCTGGATATTGTAGCCGCCTAAACAGCTACCTGTCCAGACTCGACCCAAACATCCCAAATGAGTGCCCGGCATGTGGAGACTCCCCCCACGACACCAACCACCTCTTCACATGTCAGCTCAATCCGACTCAACTAACACCCCTCTCCCTTTGGTCCGACCCCATCGAAACAGCTCGTTTCCTGGGCCTACCGTTAGTTGAGCTCGACGATAATGATTAAAAGTTGACCCGAAACAGGCGGGGCTTAGTAGTGCCGCTACAACAACAACCGCCCCACGACAGCCGGTTCTACGTACCGGAATGACTCGGGTTTTACCCGACCAAGGGCTGTTGTTTCGGCGATCTAACCCCGTTTAGGTCGGCGAAATCCATCAAACGTTGCTCGATCCTAGGGCTACACCTTCTCCGCACCCTTCTGCTCAGGGCTGGCATAGAGTCAAATCCAGGGCCAGAGACGACTGCATACAAACTCCACTTCGGTCAGGTGCAATGCCTGTGACGAGTGGAGTCACCTTCGTAACTGCTCGGGCCTGCGTACGCACCGGCAATGGACCACGTCGTTCGTGGCCCCATGCTGCGCGAACCGGACCGCCTCCACGGCAAACCACCACCCGCCTGGGCAGCACACAATCAACACACCCCCACCCCAACACAACACAGCAATAGACACACAAACAAACACAATAGCACCCACACACCGCCGCCGGCAACTCCTAGTCCCTCCGACAATCTGCTCTGTCTGTCAGTCAAGAATATACCGTATCGTGACATCAGTCAAGTGCAACTCTTGCCTCGGCTGGTGCCACTTTAGGGCGTGCTCAGGACTTCGCAACACACGAAATTGGACGAGCGACTATGTGGGCCCTGCTGTGCTGCCCCGTCGCAGCCCTCCCCCGCGACGCCGCCAACCACCACCACAAGGCAGCACCCCCTTCTGCAGCACGTACAGCAGAGGGCCGGCAGGCAACACAACTCTTTAACACCACACATCACAATCGGTCTTCCAAGACACACAAAGGTGTTACAATTTAACCGTAACGGACTCCAGAGCAAGATCGAGGAGATAACTGTATTTATGGGAAGGCATGGAATATTAATAGCTGCGGTCCAAGAGACGAAGTTGCACGGCAATTCAACCCTGTTGAATTGCGCCGGATACAACGTGCACCGTCGAGATCGCGAGCGAGATAATGGTGGAGGTTTAGCGTTCATCACGCACCACACCGTGCAGTATCGTCTCATTGAAGCAGACATCGATCGCAGGGATACCATCCTAGAATGTCAGGGTATTGCTATCCCGTCAGGCGATGTTGAGCTCGAAATATTTAACGTATACATACCCCCTGTCACCAGCTGCCCGGCAGGATATCACCCTGAAATAGGTGCGCTACTCAGAGGTGAAAACCGTATGGTAGTTGGTGACTTTAACGCGCACCACGATCTCTGGCACTCAAGCCTGTCAAATGATCGTAGGGGAATACATCTGTCTGAGCAGATAGACGATTCGACATTCTGCACAATGAACGACGACGCACCCACCAGGATTATGGGCAGCTGCTGCAGCTCGCCAGATCTAACAATTGTCAGCGCTGGTCTGATAAATAGCGTATCATGGCGACCTATGCTGACTCTAGCATCAGACCATCTGCCCATAGTCATCTCGATTGATAAACCTGTCGACTTTGCTTCCGTGGATCACCGGACCTATATCAACTTTTCCAAAGCTGACTGGAAAGGCTTCACGGATGTTACTGAGGGCGCCTTCACTGCACTACCCATACCAACCGACGTTCATGTAGGTGAGCGTAAGTTCCGCAGGGTTGTCACCGCTGCTGCAGCTCGCTTCATTCCAGCAGGATGTATTAAGGATCCACGTCCGAATTTTCCTGCCGAAGCGGCTGTTCTAGCTGATGAGCGGACAACCTTCGTCAGGCCGATCCCGGAAATCCCCGTATTAGGGATCTTAATTCGAGATTCGGCAACTTGTGAACGTACATAAGCGGAAGAAATGGGAAGAGCATCTGAAGACCTGCAACTTCGCCTCTGGTGTGAGCAAGCTTTGGTCAACCGTGAGGTCGTTGTCCAACCCGACGAAGCGCGACGACAGAGTCGAGATAGACTTTGGTGACCACGCTTCGTCGGGCCCGGAGAGATGCGCGAGCTATTTTAGCCGGCAGTTCATTCTGCATCCTCCGGTGGATAAAGCCAAACGTCGAGTGACCAGAAGGCTGCACAAAATGCCAAAACCTAGTGCGACTCTTGTTTTCACCAGCGGTGAGGTAAGGGTAGCCATCGGGAAGGCGAAAGGCTCCAAAGCCATTGGACCCGACGGAATATGCATGTTGATGCTGAAAAATTTGGGTCCTGCGGGAGTAGCGTACCTAACGGAGGTCCTCAACCTGTCTATGGCCACTCTCGTCATTCCAGACATCTCGAAAATGGGGAGAGTGGTCCCACTGCTCAAACCGGGGAAACCAGCCAACAAAGGAGAGTCTTATCGCCCGATAACTCCTTTCCCCGGTAGCGAAGACACTCGAGGCCCTGCTGCTCCCGTACTTCACGAACCACCTGACCCCAGCGAAGCATCAACATGGGTTCCGTAAAGTGCATAGTGCAACAACAGCACTTAACGCCATAAACACTCAGATAACTCGTGGCCTAAACCGAAACCGCCCCTGTGAGAGAACTATTCTAGTAGCGTTGGACCTGTTCAAGGCGTTCGACACTGTCAGTAATTCAACGCTACTAGAAGATATAGAGGCCTCCTCACTTCCACAGGTACTCGAACGGTGGTCGGCGAATTACCTCAGTGGTCGACACTCGTCAGTAATCTTCAGAGACAAAACCAGCAAGCCACGTAAAATTAAACAGGGGGTACCACAGGGTGGTGTCCTGTCCCCGCTACTGTTTAATTATTACATATCAAAGCTTCCTCAGCCACCAGAGGGTGTTAATATAGTCTCATATGCTGACGATTGTTCGATCATGGCGTCTGGGAATGGAATTGATGACTTGTGCTTAAAAGTAAACGGTTACCTCTCCGAACTTTCTCGCTTCTTCACTGCAAGGAGCCTAGCCCTATCCCCTGCGAAATCCTCGGCAACCCTTTTCACCACCTGGACGAAGGAGGTCAGACTGCCACTGGGTATTTACGTCGATGACGTAACAATACCGACGGTGAATAACCCGAAAATCCTCGGAGTTACCTTCGACAGCTTGTTCTCCTTCTCGGCGCATACAACCGCAATTGTGAACAAAGTACAGAGCCGCAACAATGTCCTCAAGTCGCTGGCCGGCAGCACTTGGGGCAAAGATAAAGAAACGTTGTTGGCAACATAGAAGGCGATTGGCCGGCCGGTTCTGAACTACGCAGCGCCCGTATGGTCGCCGGGGACTAACAGGACGCAGTGGATGAAGCTGCAGACCTGCCAAAACACGGCATTACGAACCGCGACGGGATGCCTCCTGATGACGCCTCTACATCACCTTCACGACGAGGCCCAGATGCTCCCGGTAAAGGAGCATAACACAATGCTCTGCAAGCAGTTCCTCGCTGGGAGCTACAGACGTGGCCATCCCAGCGGGCAACTGCTCGCGGAAGAGCCCTCGCCACGGCACGTCAGGAGGCATCCTTACGAACTGACAGACGAAGTCCAGAGGTATATTAAAAAGCCTCTGGACCCGACAACCTACCGACAGGCCCTCAACGGCATTCACAGGGAATCAGTCTCAAGTTATGTAGACTCCCGCCCTGTGAATGCCGTTCTAGGCACACAACCACCGGACGTGGACGGGACAGAACTTTGTCTGCCTCGGGAGACCCGCACAACAATAGCCCAACTTCGCTCTGGCTATTGCAGCAGGCTCAACAGCTACCTGAGTAGAATCAACGAGGATGTGCCCAACCAATGCCCGGCATGTGGAGAGTCGCCACATGACTCCCGGCACCTCTTCACATGCCCTGAGAATCCCACTCAGCTAACGCCCCTGTCCCTTCCTGGGCCTCCCCCTAGCTGAAATAGACGACAACGATGATGGATGAACCGTCCGGAACGGGGCTTAGTAGCCGCTACAACAACAACAACAACAACAACCGCCCCAGTGATGTAGCCTTGGGAAAGGATGAGGTAACTAGAATTCACTTTCTGTGTCGTAAACCTGGGGCTGCCGCCACAGTGATGTCTATTATGGTTACTGGGTGTTTTATAAAAATGTCTTGTGCAAATGAATATTTAACATTTTTCAAGCGAAAAAACGCAAATGAAAATCGTGATTTTTGCCCATTTTTCTAAGGGATCCCTAGGGAACCATAGGGGACTTAGGTGGTCTGGGTGGCATTTTTGGTAATGGCGGTTCATTCCCTCTCCAAAAAGGTGGGTTAGAGGTGCCTGGCCAACCTACCGCCCCTTTAACGAACGGCCAGAATGTAAAGCCAACCCGCTTAATTAACTACAATATGCATTTGCACATACATGCATTTATATTTTTTAATATCACTGAATTCTGAAAACTCAAGAGCAAATCATAATATAATATGT
>NW_023458563.1:9145867-9150903 GCF_013731165.1 Rhagoletis pomonella
TATCACTGAATTCTGAAAACTCAAGAGCAAATCATAATATAATATGTATATCAAATTAAAGGTATAAACTTGCATTTTCTAATTAGCTAAATATTATTTTTTCCAAAAGAAGGTCATTTTATGAAAAAATTATGACATTTTCTGTTTTGTAATATTTTTGGCAAAAATATAATATATATGGCATACACATTTTATATATCAGCTTAAAGATAAATTAATTGTCGTTATTTTGACATCATTACCTTTTGAATCGGTTACGCAGTTTCGAAAATATTAATATTTTAAAATATCACAATTTTTTTGTTTTACCTTTTATATCTACTTTACTTTTTAATTGCGGCAAATAATATTTATATAGTTAAAATCAGCTTAAAAAAAACTAGCAGTCTGCATTTTTAGTTTTTCTATAGCTTAAAAGTTGGTTATCTTGATGTATGCCGAAAATATCAAATTCAGCTCTAATATTATCCAGTCTTATGCAATGAAAGATTTGATGAATATAGTCATCTAGTTGACCACAATAACAACGTGGCGAGTTTAAGGCATTAATTTTAAACAAATATGCCTTATCATACGTGTGTCCTGATAGGACTCTGTTTAGCGTTTTAATGTCTGTCGGTGTAAATGTTAGTTTTTTAAACCAAGCATGGAAAAACAGATGCAAACAGGTTGGTTTTCAATGAGGAGTAATTTAAGAACTCATTGTAGCACGCGTCAAAGATGGTATTTTTAATCTGCCTGATGACTTCGTCAACTGTATATTTGGCCATTAAAGAGGAACCCTCCATAGTGGCTTTTTTAGCTAGTTCATTTGCCTTTCCATTCCCCAGAATGCCCACATGGCTTGGGGTCCATACCAGATCTGTCAGTATACTGCCAGCAATACTGATAGATCTGGTACGGACCCCAAGCCATGTGGGCATTCTGGGGGAATGAAAGGGCAGATAAACTAGCTAAAAGTACTTTTTTATGTATTTGTTGTGCAATAGAATTTTTTGCTTGAGTATGTTTTAATATATGGCAAGAGGTGAGGTTGTCAGTGAATATAACAACCTTATCCTGCTTGTCTTTGATGGCAAAGCTAATTGCTTCATTGATGGCATGAAGCTCTCCAAAAGTGTATATATAAATTAAAAGTTTTAAAACAAGAGAAGATAATACTACATATAATATAATAATTACATAAGTAATGTAATAGACGCTGACATAAAGAGAGTTGATATTAAAATTAAATGAAAATGTTTAAGCGTACCGTTGATACGGTACTATCGTATGAACAAAGTAACTGTGAAATAAAAATGTAACATGCATAACTGTTCCACATAACGTAACAAAATTTTTTAGTCACAACCTAAAATTATAACTTGACGAATAATTATAAAATTATCAAATAGAAGGTATAACCTGGCGATATGTGGACATAGTTTCCTGCCATTAAAACACAATAATTTACCATTGGAGGAATAACCTGGCAAAATGAGGACTTAGGTCCCACCCATTTATATATTAATCTGAGTAATAAATTCTGACATATAAGCAACAATTAAAAGAATAACCTGGTTACTTGTGGACGATTAAATCACAATACACTTTAATTTGATATTGTCAAAGAATTGATAGGAATAAGACGTACGGTAAATATATAAGCAGAAACTTTTGCACGTGGTTCCGGCCCTCAGCGGTATTACCATCGTGTATCAGTGGAGCGACGATTGAATACATCAATGGAATAAAACATACAAAGAGATATATATTAAAAGCAGAGGAATAACCTGGCGGTGGTGAAAACCAGCCTACCCAAAACAAAGAAAAAAACAGTGCTATTTTCAGTCAGGGAGGCATCACTATACAGAATATAAAAACCTCTGTTTTTATAACTGTTTAAAATCATAGTATGATGAGTCTTTATGTCCTCAATTGTCATATTTAATTTTTTGTCAGTTAACATCTTATCACAGATATGAAGATTCGAGATATGGAAATTGCAGTGAACCACATAAAGACGGTCAAGGATATCAGAAAACTTTCCATATATAGAGGAATAGCTAGATTTTAAAAGGGGACTATTTCTTATCGAAGCAGAGATATTGTCATTGTACGCAAAGATTTTTACCAATCTGGCTGTAAGCCATATGGTCCTTTCTTTTGGTGGCAGTTCTTTAGCAAACTCATATAGGATGGGTATGGGGGTGGATGAAGTTAGACCTAGGCATCTCCGTAGAAATTTATTTTGAAGCGTACACATTTTCTTCACAGCAGACTTGGAACAGTTGGCGTTAGTAGTAGTACTACAGTACTCTATTTTAGATCTGACCAGAGCTTTGTAAATATTAGAGCTTTTTGCGGATATATTACTATTACTTTTATATTACTAAGATACTTGAACAGCTTTATGTTGTTTGCTGATGCCCCACAAATTCTTGAGTAATGATTTTTGATAGTCAGCGAACTGTTTATAGTTCTCCCGAATACCTTAAGCTCATTTACTTGTGTCAGCCATATGCCATTTATATTTATGAAAATGGCTTTTTTTGACCCTTTAGAGATGTGCATCAGCTTTATTTTTTCCGGATTGACAGAAAGATTGAGTAAATTACATCTATCAGCAAAGGAGTTGAGTTTGATTGGTAGATTTTGCTGTGCCTCATAACAGGTCAGAACCTGAAGATATGAAGCAAAAATCATCCGCACATTGTAACAGTTGGAGGTTATCATCTCAGTATTAATATTTTCAACATTAAGTTCAATAAGCCGGGTTTCAAAATTTTAATATCTACACAATTGTAGGCATTTGAAATATCGTATCTTATTGGATTTAAGTAGGCTTACATTATGCAGAATGTGATTTATACATACAGCAGAAGATTTGTTTTTCCTGTAGGCAAATGTATTCTCAGGAAGCATATTGTTGTTCTCCATGAAGTAGTAGGTGTAGTCTTTCTTTATTGCATGAGTTTATTAGTTTAAGTAAAACAGATATTAAGGCAATTGGAGGGAAATTATTGAAGTCATTCAGATCCTTCTCTTTTTTGGGGATAGGAAATATTTTTATGGTACGCCAGTGATTAGGAATCTGATTAGAGAGAAACAGATCATTTCGAGATGCTCTTAGAGCATTTAAGGTAATTTGAGGAAGAGATTTCAGCATTTGATATGTTATTTTGTGTACACCAGCCGCTGATACTTTTTTCTTTCTATTTAAGCTGCAAGATATTGCATCAAATGTGAGTGCTAAATTAGGATCGGAAACTACTACTTTATTCAGTGCTAGTGTAGTGGTTTGGCTGGGTATCTGGCTATTTAGCATTTCTAGAAAGCTCATATCGTTTTCATGGTTCCAATAGGAGTTACTTTGATTGTAGTCGCCTCTCAGGGCTTTTACAAACCGCCACGCACTTCTTACACTGTCAGTATTGATTTCTTCAATTTTATTATTAAAGTTTGCCTTTTTGGCCTTCTTAACTTCCTTCCTCCACTCTTTTGGTTGAATCATTAGATTTTCAAAATTTACAGGACTGGGGAAATTCTTTGCTTTCTTAGAAGCTGCGGTCAGAAGCCTGTACATTTTGTTTAGATTGTCATTCCACCAGGCCTTAGGCTTCCTGTAATTTTTTACAATGTAGGTAGCATTATTAATTTCTTCTGCTATTTTATTTTAAAATTCTTGTATATTAGCATCGCATTCTAGAGTTTTAAGTGAGGAATGAAGTTTATTTTTGGCAATAAAAATGCACGAGTTATTTTTATTCCGGAGACTTCAATTGTTACGGGTAGATGGTCTCTGCCACCTATTGTAATGG
Source organism: Rhagoletis pomonella (assembly GCF_013731165.1). NCBI lineage: Eukaryota > Metazoa > Arthropoda > Insecta > Diptera > Tephritidae > Rhagoletis > Rhagoletis pomonella. The sequence continues at coordinate 9,149,668 of NW_023458563.1, forward strand.
TGTCCACATGCCAATTGCAGGGTACGCCACTAATAGTAAAATAGAGGTTTAACACCGAGCCAGTATTGGGGCGAAGGTCCCTTTGATACGTAAAGGAGCCAGTGTTTAAGCAGAAAAGACTTGATAGCAAGATATGCTGAGTTAAGTGTTTCCCTCTATTTGACTCAAAAGTGTCAACCCATATCGTCGCCGTAGCATTAAAATCACCAATTACAAAACCATTCTCATGACGATCTGCAAAATCAATAACACGAAGCATTCCATTATTGAACTCACTAATGGCTACATTAGGAGGGAAGTACGCAGTGATTAGAAAAACATTTGGACTAAGGTTGAGCGTTTCAATCATTAGTATATGAAAATCAGATTTAAACATCACTTTTTTATATTTGATGTTGCGTTTTATGGCAATTGCCATACCCCCATACCCATCACTAGGATATTTTTTAATCATATTGTAGCCAATTAACCTCCTATGGGAAGAGTTGGCTGTAAGAAGAATTTCATTAAGGCATACAATGTCGAATTGATATTTGTTGATGTAAAATTCTAGAGAATCTATATTTGCTTTTAGATATTGAATATTATATTGCAATATCTTCATTTTCAAGGAAGGAGGAATTGTCTGAATTAATTATAGCTTTCTTGTTGTTGTTGTTGTTGTTGTTGTAGCGGCTACAACAACCCCGCCCAGGACGGTTGGTATCTCAGTCGTTGTCGTCATGTTCCACTAACGGCAACCCTAGGAAGCGTGCAGCTTCTGTGGGGTTTGTCCACAGGGACAAGGCCGTTAGGGTTGTCGGGTTTTCCGGGCATGCGAAGAGATGTTTCGAGTCATGTGGGGTCTCTCCGCATGCCGGACACTCATTCGGCACATCCTCATTCAACCTACTCAAGTAGGAGTTCAGCCTGCTGCAGTAGCCGGAGCGAAGTTGTGCGAGTGTTGTGCGTGTCTCCCGAGGCAGATGATGCTCCGTCTCGTCTATGTCCGGGGGTGGTATGCCTAGAACGGCATTCACAGGTCTAGAGTCTACATAACTCGAGACTGAGTCCCTGTGAATGCTGCTCAGGGCCTGTCTGTAAGCTGTCGGGTCCAGAGGTTGCTTAATGAACCTCTGGACTTCGTCCGTCAGTTCATATAGATGCCTCCTGACGTGCCTAGGCGAGGGCTCCTCTGCAAGCAGCTGTCTGCTTGGGTGGCCACTTCTGTGGCTCCCGATCAGGAACTGCTTGCAG
>NW_023458563.1:9151003-9152120 GCF_013731165.1 Rhagoletis pomonella
CCTGGCGACCACACTGGCGCTGCGTAGTTCAAAACCGGCCGGCCTATTGCCTTGTATGTTGCCAGCAACGTTTCTTTGTCTTTGCCCCAAGTACTGCCGGCTAGCGACTTGAGGGCCTTGTTGCGGCTCTGTACTTTATTGACAATAGCGGTTGAGTGCGCAGAGAAGGAGAGCAGGCTGTCGAATGTTACTCCGAGTATTTTGGGGTTATTCACCGTCGGATTTGGTGCGTCATCGACGTGAATCCCCAGCGGTAGCCTGACCTCCTTCGTCCAGGTTGTGAACAGGGTCGCGGAGGATTTCGTAGGGGAGAGGGCTATACACTTTGCAGTGAAGAAGCGAGAAAGTTCGGAGAGATAGCCGTTTACTTTCGAACACAGGTCATCAATTCCATTCCCAGTCGCCATGATCGAGCAATCGTCGGCATAAGAGACAATCGAGACTCCCTCTGGTGGTTGAGGGAGCTTTGAAATGTAAAAGTTAAACAGTAGCGGGGAAAGGACACCACCCTGAGGAACCCCCTGTTTTATTTTCCTAAGTTTGCTCGATTTGTCTCTAAACATTACCGACGAGTGTCGACCACTTAGATAATTTGCCGACCACCGTTTGAGCCGCTGTGGGAGAGAGGAGGCCTCTATATCTTCTAGTAGCGTGGAATGGCAGACGGTGTCAAACGCCTTTGACAAGTCCAACGCTACTAGAATCGTTCTCTCACAGGGACGGTTACGGTTAAGGCCACGAGTTATCTGAGTGTTTATGGCGTTAAGTGCTGTTGTTGTACTGTGCACTTTACGGAAACCATGCTGATGCTTCGCTGGGGTCAGGTGGTTTGTGAAGTACGGGAGTAGCAAGGCCTCGAGTGTCTTCGCTACCGGGGAAAGGAGTGTAATCGGACGATACGAATCTCCTTTGTTGGCAGGTTTCCCCGGTTTGAGCAGTGGGACCACTCTCCCCACCTTCCAGATGTCTGGGATGATGAGAGTGGCCATTGACAAGTTGAGGACCGCCGTTAGGTACGCTACCCCCGCAGGACCCAAATTTTTCAGCATTAGCATGCATATTCCGTCGGGACCCATGGCTTTGGAGGCTTTCGCCTTCCCGATGGCCACCTGAACTT
>NW_023458563.1:9152220-9160351 GCF_013731165.1 Rhagoletis pomonella
CGTAACCTTTCCAATCAGCTTTAGAAAAGTTGATATAGGTCCGGTGTTTGGCGGAGGCAAAGTCGGTTGGCTTATCTATCGAGATGACTATGGGTAGATGGTCTGATGCTAGAGTCAGCATAGGTCGCCACGTTATACTGTTTATCAGACCAGCGCTGAATCCCATAATCCTGGTGGGTGCGTCGTCGTTCATTGTGCAGAATGTCGAATCGTCTATCTGCTCAGCCAAGTCTGTTCCCCTACGATCGTTTGACAGGCTTGAGTGCCAAAGATCGTGGTGCGCATTAAAGTCACCTACTACCATACGGTTTTCACCTCTGAGGAGCGCACCTATATCAGGGTGATATCCTGCCGGGCAGCAGGTGACAGGGGGTATGTATATGTTAAATATTTCGAGCTCGACATCGCCTGACCGGATAGCGATGCCCTGACATTCTAGGGAGGTATCCCTGCGGTCGATGTCTGCTTCGATAAGACGATACTGCACGGTGTGGTGCGTGTTGAACGCTAAGCCACCACCATTATCTCGCTCGCGATCTCGACGGTGCACGTTGTACCCGGCGCAATTCAACAAAGTTGAATTGCTGTGCAACTTCGTCTCTTGGACCGCTGCTATTAATATACCATGCCGACACATGAAGACGGTTATCTCCTCAATCTTGCTCTGTAGCCCGTTGCAGTTAAATTGAAGGAGCTTCATGTGGTTCGGGAGACGTGTCGTGATGTGGGGTGTAAGTGAAGTGTATGTTCTTGCCGCCGTTGGCTGTGTGTGCTGCTGAGGTGATTGCCGCCCTGTGGTGGTGGTGGGGGGCGTCGCAATTGGAGTCTGCGACCGAGCAGCGCAACAGGGGCCCTCGAAGTTCCCCGTCCAATCTCGCGTGGTACGCAGACCTGAGCATGCCCTAAAGTGGCACCAGCCAAGGCAGGTGTTGCACTTGACTGATGTCACATTACGGAATATCCTGGTCTGACATACCGTGCAGATTGTAGGGGGAACCAGGAGTTGTTGGCGGCGGCGTGTGGGTGGTGGTGCGGTTGTGTGTGTTATGTGGTCTGTAGTGGCTGTGGTACGGTCTGTGGTGTTATTATGTTGTTGTGTTGTGGTTACTGTGTGTGGCTGCTGTGTGAGTGTGTGGGGCTGCTCGGGCGGACTGTGGTTAGCCGTGGAGGCTGCTCTGTTTGAGCAACAGGGGGCCACGTACGACGTGGTCCACTGTCTGTGTGTCCGTAGTCCCGAGCAGACCCTGAGGTGACTCCACCCCTCGCAGGCATTACACTTGACTGAGGTGGAGTTGTGGTGTAATCGTCTCCGGCATACACAGCAGGTGTATGTTTCTGGCCCAGGGTTTGACTCGATGCCAGCCCTGAGTAGGAGAATACGTAGTGAATGTAGCCCTATGGACGGACAACTTCTAAGATACTTCGCCGACCTAAACGGGGTTAGATCGTCGAAACAACAGCCCTTGGTCGGGTGAAACCCGAGTCATTCCGGTACGTAGAACCGGCTGTCGTGGGTCTTTATTATTCATGATCAAGTCAAAGTGATTTTTTAGGAATTGAACTTGTTGAAAGGTGTCGTTGTCTTGAAATTCAAATGAAATTTTTTGAGTTATTTTAAGGAGCTAAGTCATCGGTTTCTCCATTTGGGTTACTATTCCTTTTTGGTAAGATTGTGATTCAAAAACAGGGCTGTTATTAACTTTGTTGTTAATTCTTTTTTGGATATCTTGTTTGAGCTGGTTCATGTCTAACCTGACGTTTTTTAAGAACAGAGCTATAACATTTTTTTGTTAGATTGCGATTAATATTAAAATCTTCATTTATCGTTTCATCAGTCTGATCACAGACTCACGGTACCCTGGAAACAATTTCAACCCTTAAGTTGCTTCCCTTCGCCGATTCCTGTTGCTATTATTTCGGGGGACCTCACTGAACATTTTCCAAAAAAAAGGCCAAAATCCGTCGGGCGTTTTTTCTATGGTAGTTTTACTAATTCAAATATTACACAGACCAAGAAAAATTGAAAAAAATCTTGTTTCCTAAAATGTTAAAGCTGTTTTTGATAGACTTTTTTGTGCTGATTACGAATCTGTAAGTATAAGTTTCCATCAACTTTAGATTTTGAAGAAAACGTGGTCAAAGTATCAAAAAATCGCGTTTTTTGCAATATTTGAGAAGCTCTAGTAAAAAAAAGGAAGGTGATAGAACCTTCCACTTGGACTTAAATTAAGGCTAGAACTCTCAACTACTATTCCTAAAAATACCATTTGTGCACATTGACTTGATGGTCACTTATAGTCATTTTTAGAATATGATCTATTACACTGTGAGACAAATGGTAGGGGTCACTGATCGGGAAGGGTTCAAACTACCGGGGAAAGTTATATCGGTAAAAAAGAAGTTATACGTGTCCCGGCGTTTCGCTGGGTCACGTCTAGGAATCGAGATATATATATAACTATCATATAGGGGAAATTGTCACCTTTGGTGGTCTTTTTTTGACATAACTCGAGAACTACTAGTCCGATTTTGCTCAAACAAATTTAAAAAAATTAAAAATTACAATTCCTTTAATCTGTTCATATAACGTTTTTCTATATAATCAACAGTTTTAAAAAAATTTAATATTTTAGGCAAAAAATATTTTTTTCCTTCATACATTTATTTTTACCGGCACAACTCAACTGCAACGGACTCCAGAGCAAGATTGAGGAGATAGTAGTCTTTATGGGTCGGCATGGCATATTGACAGCTGCGGACAAAGAAACGAAGTTGCACAGCAACTCAACTCTATTGGGTTGCGCCGCCTACAATGTGCTCCGTAAAGATCGCGAGCGAGATAATGGTGGCGGATTAGCGTTCATCTTACACCACACAGTGCAGTATGGGCTTATCGAAGAAGACATCGACCCGAGGGACACCACCCTATAATGTCAGGGCATAGCTGTCCGGTCAGGCGATGTCGAGCTCGAAATATTCAACGTTTATATACCCCTCTGTCACCTGCTGCCCGGCAGGATATCACCCTGACTTAGGTGCGCTACTCAGAGGTGAAAACCGAATGGTAGTAGGTGACTTCAACGCGCACCACGATCTTTGGCACTCAAGCCTGGCCAATGATCGTAGGGGAAACCTTTTGGCTGAGCAGATAGACGATTCGACATTCTGCACCATGAACGACGACGCCCCCACCAGGATTATGGGTAGCTGCAGCAGCTCGTCAGACCTAACAACTGCTAGCGCTGGTTTGATCAATAGCATCTCATGGCGACCTATGCTAACACTAGCATCAGACCATCTACCCATAGTCATCTCGATCAATAAGCCCACCGTCTTTGCTCCCGCGGACCACCGAACCTACACCAACTTCAACAAAGCTGATTGGAACGGCTTCGCGGAAGTCACCGAGAGCAGCTTCGCCGCCCTTCCCACACCCACAAACAACCACACTGGCGAACGCCAGTTCCGCAGGGTAGTCACTGCCGCAGCGGCTCTCTTCAACCCGTCCGGACGCATCGCGGAAGTCCGAACAAATTTCCCGGCCGAAGCAGCTGTATTAGCAAATGAGCGTGACCACCTACGCCAGGTCGACTCCGGGGACCCCCGTCTGAGGGACCTTAATTTGGAGATTCGGTAACTGGTAAATCAGCATAAGCGGAAAAAGTGGGAGGAGCAATTGAAGGCCTGTAACTTCACATCTGGTGTGAGTAAGCTCCGGTCAACCGTGAGGTCCCTGTCCAACCCAACGAAGCGTGATGATAGAGTGGAAATCTCTTTCGAAGGTCGCGCTTCGTCGGACCCGAAGAAATGCGCAGCCTACTTTAGTAGGCAATTCGCACTGCACCCTTCGGTAGACAAGGCCAAACGTCGAGTGACCACACGGTGTGCAGGAAGCGAAGATAGGTTGCATAAAAATGTCGACAAAATCTGAAAGCAGGGTTGTATTTGTTGATATCTTAAGGTTAAGAATCCGCTTAAATTGAAATCCTAGCTGCTCCTGTCTAAAGATATCCACATTTTATATACTTCTGATAGGATATATTTGCAAAAGAGGAAGGCGTACTTCTCGATAATTAGAGCATATTTATACGAAAAGAAATCTCATACAAATCTGTTTCCCTTTTTTAACTCACTAAAACTGATCAAATCAATGTGAAACATTTTCATTTTTTCCTACCGAAAGAATAATTGATCGAGATTTATTGGGCGCTACCGGTATACAACTTAGATAAAACACCGCAATTACCTTTTTCTGTAGCGTGAACTTTCTCATTACAAACACTTTCAATATCGCAATATATGTATGTATGTATACAATATTGTATACTATATAATACGGTAGTAATTTTTTATTAAAGGCAAGTCGCACTGCGCTTGTGCAAGAAATAAAAATGCTCTAACTTAGGCCAACGGTACTCCTCATAATAAGTAAATAAATTCAAAGCTTGTATGAGATTTATTTTGGTATTTATGTACTCTTCTGTCAGCAAATAATGACTATTGTACATCCAGAACACAAATGCGATCATGAAGAAAATCGCATGAAATTATGCGCTTTGGGTGTAGGGCTGCCAGACGCCCCGGTTTTCCCGGACATGTCCCGGTTTTAGACTATTTGTCCCGGTGTCCCGGTCCAACCTTAAAATGTCCCGGTTTTCGATTTGATTGCACAAATTTTGCATAAATATGACTACACTGAGAGAAAAAACGCGTTGTAATATTAAGAAATTTTTTTTTAAATTTAATTATGAAAAAGCATCCGTTAAGTGCAAAGCGCTTCATTTTAATATTAGCGTATTTCAATTGAATATTTCGATACTAAATACTAAAATACTTACTATAACTTAAATTTATTACGAGTTGGGTTGGTGCTCTTTCATATGCGATTTTTGTTTTTAAATTTAGCACGTTTTGCATAAGCAATAGTTGATGATTAATATAAGTATGTACCTAAATACGTTAAAATGACATGCACAGAGTTTTACAATTATATTAAGCAAAAGCCAGGAGTTTTGAAACAAGCTTACAGCAACGAAACAAATGACTGATATTTTAATGTTACCTTGTATTTAATTTTTTTTCTTTCGTGAAACCTAGATTACTTATAAGTACCGTGCCGTACAAAATTATTGGTTCGGAAACACTTTCATCTGATCGCAATTTCTAATCAGATCTTTTAGAAAAATTTTGAAAATGTAGATTTTGAGCCAATTAATAAAGTGCAAGTCTGAAGTTACCAGAAAATTTCGTTGATTTTTTGCAATTTTTTATTTTTTGCTGACAGTCTCTTCCACATACAAAAAAATATCGAACATAGTTTGTATGGAAGAAACTCTCAGTAAATATATATTGCCTCGTTCAAAGCCATGAACAAAATCTTGAATACACGCTTTTCCGAAAAACAAGCGGATCTTAGTAATTTTGATAAAAATCTTAACGAACTCCGCACAGCTTTGTAAAGAACTGGAAGTTCTCAAACTGTCAAAATCCATATTATCCTTGAACATTTAAAGCAATCTATTTCATTCTTGAATAACGATGGTTTAGGATTATGGTCCGAGCAGGCCGGGGAGTCAGTTGATAGGGAATTCATTAAATTCTGGGATAGATTCAAAATAAATATGATTGATGAACCAACTTTTGTGAGTCGCCTGAAGAAAACTGTAATGACACTTTCATTCCAGCATATATAAAAACTTAATTAGATAATAAAATATTTAAATACTAAAATGTGTGACTATATTATATGGTAAGCTAACAAAAAAAAATAAAAGGAAACAAAAAACAAATATAAAAAAAAAAATAAAGCAAGAAAAAAATATAAAAAAATAAAACCAAAAAAAGAACAAAGAGGTGCAACAAAGTAAGTTGCCTCCACGTGGTGCGCCTTGGAAACGATTGAAACCGGCTAAAAACTTGCATAAACTTATATTTTCACATAACATATATACACACATTTACTCACACATACATTGTTGAATATTTAATGCACAAGGATGTTTTTCTCTTTCGCAAAAGTCGGTCCTATCATAACTATGTAAAATGTGGATATCTTTAAAACAGGAGCAGCTAGGATTTCAATTCAAACGGATTCTTGACCTAAAAATATCAACAAATACAACCCTGCTTTCTGTTTTTATCGACATTTTTATGCAACCTATCTTTGCTTCCTGCTCACCGTGACCAGGAGGCTGCACAAGCTGCCAAAAAACTGCACCACTTGTTTTCACCAGCTGTGAAGTGAAGGGGGCCATCGGGAAGGCGAAAGCCTCCAAAGCCATTGGACCCGACGGAATCTGTATGCTGATGCTAAAACATTTAGGGCCTAAGGGAGTAGCTTACCTAACGGAGGTCCTCAACCTGTCCGTGGCCACTCTCATCATTCCTGATGTGTGGAAATCAGAGTGGTCCCACTGCTGAAACCGGGGTAGCCCGCCAACAAAGGAGACTCTTATCGCCCGATAACGCTCCTTTCCCCGGTTGCGAAGACGCTTGAGGCCCTACTACTCCCATACTTCACTTGCCACCTGACCCCAGCTAAGCACAACAGCACTTAACGCCATAAACACACAAATAACTCGTGGCCTAAATCGAAACCGCCCCTGTGAGAGAACGGTCCTAGTAGCGCTGGACTTGTCAAAGGCGTTTGACACCGTCTGCCATTCCACGCTACTAGAAGACATCGAGGCCTCCTCACTCCCACAGGGACTGAAGCGATGGTCGGCGAATTATATGAGTGGTCGACAGTCGTCAGTAATCTTCCGAGATCAAACCTCGAAACCAAGACGGATTAAACAAGGGGTTCCACAAGGTGGTGTTCTCTCCCCCTTACTATTTAACTTCTACATCTCGAAACTTCCTCAATCACCTGGCGTCCGGGAATGGAATTGATGACCTCTGCTCAAAAGTGAACGACTATCTCTCCAGCCTTTCTCGCTTCTTCACTGCAAGGAGCCTAACACTCCCCCCAACGAAATCAACGGCGACCCTCTCCACCACCTGGACGAAGGAGGTCAGGCTGGAGTTAGGTATACACGTCGATGGCACACCAATATCGACTGTAAACAACCCGAAAATCGTAGGGGTCACCTTCGATAGCCTGCTTTCCTACTCCACACACACAACCGCAATTGTCAATAAAGTATAGATCCGCAACAAGGTCCCCAAGTCGCTCGCCGGGAGCACTTGGGGCAAAGACAAAGAAACGGTGCTGGCAGATAGATAGATAACACTGGTCTACAAGGGTTTTGCGAATAAGACGGGACCTGGTGTTTCCGAACGGATTTTTCGTGCTGAACACGAATCTGGGGTCCAAAACTTCCCATCACGTCACGTTTTCGAGAAAAAAGGGGTTGAAACCCCTAAAAACAGCGTTTTTGGACATTTTCGAAAAATTGTAGAGCCGAACCCTAACGTGCTACAAACTTTGCATATGTCAGAAATTAAAGGTAAAATTGTGCCCTTTCGAATGAGCCTTATGCCAAGTTGATCGCATGTGCCCTTGGAGCAGGGGGTGTATTTGTGTCTAGGGGTGCAGGAAAAAACAGCGTTTTTGGCCATTTTTGAAAAATTGTAGAGCTGAACCCTGACGTGCTACAAACTTTGTATATGTCAGAAATTAAAGGCTAAATCGTGCCCTTTCGAATGAGCCCTATGCCGAATTAATCGCATGCACCCTTAGATCAGGGGGTGTATTTGTGTCTAGGAGTCCAATTTTTATATCCACCATATTCGACCCGTCATCTTAAATTTTTAAAATCTAACTGCAGATTCGTAATCAGCGACTTTTAATATAGTTAAAACCTTGGCATTATTAATTTTCTATGATCGTTTAAGATTAAATTCTTTCTGTGATCAATTTTTCCTGCACCCCTAAACACAAATACACCCCCTGCTTTAAGGGTGCACGCGATCAATTCGGCATAGGGCTCATTCGAAAGGGCACGGTTTAGCCTTTAATTTCTGATATATGCTAAATTTGTACCACGTCAGGGTTCAGCTCTATAATTTTTCGAAAATGGCCAAAAACGCTGTTTTTAGGGGTTTCAACCCCTTTTTTCTCGAAAACGTGACGTGATGGGACATTTTTGACCCCGGATTCGTGTTCAGCACGAAAAATCCGTTCAGAAAC
>NW_023458563.1:9160451-9166871 GCF_013731165.1 Rhagoletis pomonella
AGGCCCAGGAAGTGTGCTATTTCCAGAGGGGCTGTCCATAGGGACAGGGGCGTTAGCTGAGAGGGCTCTCAGGGCATGTGAAGAGGTGCCGGGAGTCATGTGGCGACTCTCCACATGCCGGGCATTGGTTGGGCACATCCTCGTTGATTCTACTCAGGTAGCTGTTGAGCCTGCTGCAGTAGCCAGAGCGAAGTTGGGCTATTGTTGTGCGGGTCTCCCGAGGCAGACAGAGTTCTGTCCCGTCCACGTCCGGTGGTTGTGTGCCTAGAACGGCGTTCACAGGGCGGGAGTCTACATAACTTGAGACTGATTCCCTGTGAATGCCGTTGAGGGCCTGTCGGTAGGTTGTCGGGTCCAGGGGTTGTTTAATATACCTCTGGACTTCGTCTGTCAGTTCGTAAAGATGCGTCCTGACGTGCCGACGCGAGGGCTCTTCCGCGAGCAGTTGCCCGCTGGGATGGCCACGTCTGTAGCTCCCAGCGAGGAACTGCTTGCAGAGCATTATGTTATGCTCCTTTACCGGGAGCATCTGGGTTTCGTCGTGAAGGTGATGTAGAGGCGTCATCAGGAAGCATCCTGTCGCGGTTCGTAATGCCGTGTTTTGGCAGGTCTGCAGCTTCATCCACTGCGTCCCGCTAGTCCCCGGCGAGCGGGCGCTGCGTAGTTCAGAACCGGCCGGCCAATTGCCTTGTATGTTGCCAACAACGTTTCTTTATCTTTGCCCCAAGTGCTGCCGGCCAGCGACTTGAGGACATTGTTGCGGCTCTGTACTTTGTTGACAATTGCGGTTGTATGCGCCGAGAAGGAGAGCAGACTGTCGAAGGTAACTCCGAGGATTTTCGTGTTATTCACCGTCTGTATTGTTACGTCATCGACGTGAATACCCAGTGGCAGTCTGACCTCCTTCGTCCAGGTGGTTAAAAGGGTTGCCGAGGATTTCGCAGGGGATAGGGCTAGGCTCCTTGCAGTGAAGAAGCGAGAAAGTTCGGAGAGGTAACCGTTTACTTTTGAGCAAAAGTCATCAATTCCATTCCCAGACGCCATGATCGAACAATCGTCAGCATATGAGACTATATTAACACCCTCTGGTGGCTGAGGAAGCTTTGATATGTAATAATTAAATAGTAGCGGGGACATGACACCACCCTGTGGTACCCCCTGTTTAATTTTACGTGGCTTGCTGGTTTTGTCTCTGAAGATTACTGACGAGTGTCGACCACTCAGGTAATTCGCCGACCACCGTTTGAGTCCCTGTGGAAATGAGGAGGCCTCTATACCTTCTAGTAGCGTTGAATGACTGACAGTGTCGAACGCCTTGGACAGGTCCAATGCTACTAGAATAGTGCTCTCACAGGGGCGGTTTCGGTTTAGGCCACGAGTTATCTGAGTGTTTATGGCGTTAAGTGCTGTTGTTGTACTATGCACTTTACGGAACCCATGTTGATGCTTCGCTGGGGTCAGCGTGAAGTACGGGAGCAGCAGGGCCTCGAGTGTCTTCGCTACCGGGGAAAGGAGAGTTATCGGGCGATAAGACTCCTTTGTTGGCTGGTTTCCACGGTTTGAGCAGTGGGACCACTCTCCCCATTTTCCAGATGTCTGGAATGACGAGAGTGGCCATAGACAGGTTGAGGACCTCCGTTAGGTACGCTACTCCCGCAGGACCCAAATTTTTCAGCATCAACATGCATATTTCGTCGGGTCCAATGGCTTTGGAGGCTTTCGCCTTCCCGATGGCTACCCTTACCTCATCGCTGGTGAAAAAAAGAGGCGTACTAGGTTTTGGCATTTTGTGCAGCCTTCTGATCACTCGACGTTTGGCTTTATCCACCGGAGGATGCAGAATGAACTGCCGGCTAAAATAGCTCGCGCATCTCTCCGGGTCCGACGAAGCGTGATCACCAAAGTCTTTCTCGACTCTGTCGTCGCGCTTCGTCGGGTTGGACAACGACCTCACGGTTGACCAAAGCTTGCTCACACCAGAAGCGAAGTTGCAGGTCTTCAGATGCTCTTCCCATTTCTTCCGCTTATGTACGTTCACAAGTTGCCGAATCTCCGAATTGAGATCCCTAACAGGGGGATTTCCGGGATCGGCCTGAAGAAGGTTGTCGCGCTCATCAGCTAGAAGAGTCGCTTCGGCAGGAAAATTCGGACGTGGATCCTTAATACATCCTGCTGGAATGAAGCGAGCTGCAGCAGCGGTGACAACCCTGCGGAACTTACGCTCACCTACATGAACGTCGGTTGGTCTGGGTAGTGCAGTGACGGCGCCCTCAGTAACATCCGTGAAGCCTTTCCAGTCAGCTTTGGAAAAGTTGATATATGTAGGTCCGGTGATCCACGGAAGCAAAGTCGACAGGTTTATCAGATGACTATGGGCAGATGGTCTGATGCTAGAGTCAGCATAGGTCGCCATGATACGCTGTTTATCAGACCAGCGCTGACAATTGTAAGATCTGGCGAGCTGCAGCAGCTGCCCATAATCCTGGTGGGTGCGTCGTCGTTCATTGTGCAGAATGTCGAATCGTCTATCTGCTCAGCCAGATGTATTCCACTACGATCATTTGACAGGCTTGAGTGCCAGAGATCGTGGTGCGCGTTAAAGTCACCAACTACCATACGGTTTTCACCTCTGAGTAGCGCACCTATTTCAGGGTGATATCCTGCCGGACAGCTGGTGACAGGGGGTATGTATACGTTAAATATTATTATTAAATACCCTGACATTCTAGGATGGTATCCCTGCGGTCGATGTCTGCTTCAATGACACGATACTGCACGGTGTGGTGCGTGATGAACGCTAAACCTCCACCATTATTTCGCCGCGATCTCGACGGTGCACGTTGTATCCGGCGCAATTCGTCCAATCTCGTGTGTTACGAAGTCCTGAGCACGCCCTAAAGTGGCACCAGCCGAGGCAAGAGTTGCACTTGACTGATGTCACGTTACGGTATATTCTTGACTGACAGACAGAGCAGATTGTCGGAGGGACTAGGAGTTGCTGGCGGCGGTGTGTGGGTGCTATTGTGTTTGTTTGTGTGTCTATTGCTGTGTTGTGTTGGGGTGTGGGTGTGTTGATTGTGTGCTGCCCAGGCGGGTGGTGGTTTGCCGTGGAGGCGGTCCGGTTCGCACAGCATGGGGTCACGAACGACGTGGTCCATTGCAGGTGCGTACGCAGACCCGGGCAGTTACGAAGGTGACTCCACCCGTCACAGGCATTGCACCTGACCGAAGTGGAGTTTGTATGCAGTCATCTCTGGCATACGCAGCAGGTGTAGATTTCTGGCCCTGGGTTTGACTCTATGCCAGCCCTGAGAAGAAGGGTGCGGAGAAGGTGCAGCCCTAGGATCGAGCAACGTTTGATGGATTTCGCCGACCTAAACGGGGTTAGATCGCCGAAACAACAGCCCTTGGTCGGGTAAAACCCGAGACATTCCGGTACGTAGAACCGGCTGTCGTGGGAATGAGGGAATCTCGATTGTCTCTTATGCCGACGATTGCTCGATAATGGCGACTGGGAATGGAATTGATGACCTGTGTTCGAAAGTAAACGGGTATCTCCAAACTTTCTCGCTTCTTCACTGCAAAGTGTCTAGCCCTCTCCCCTACGAAATCCTCTGCGACCCTGTTCACAACCTGGACGAAGGAGGTCAGGCTACCGCTGGGAATTCACGTCGATGACACACCAATTCCGACGGTGAATAACTCCGAAATACTCGGAGTAACATTTGACAGCCTGCTCTCCTTCTCTGCGCACGCAACCGCTATTGTCAATAAAGTACAGAGCCGCAACAAGGTCCTCAAGTACCTCTATCCGGCAGTACCTGGGGGCAAAGACAAAGAAACTTTGCTGGCAACATACAAGGCAATAGGCCGGCCGGTTTTAAACTACGCAGCGCCAGTGTAGTCGCCAGGGACTAGTAGGACGCAGTGGACGAAGCTACAGACTGCACAGAACACCGCACTGAGGACAGCGACAGGATGCCTCCTGATGTCGCCCGAACACCATCTTCATGGCGAGGCGCAATTGCTCCCCGTAGAGGAGCACAACATCATGCTCTGCAAGCAGTTCGTGGTCGGGAGCCACAGAAGTGGCCACCCAAACAGACAGCTGCTTGCAGAGGAGCCCTCGCCTAGGCACGTCAGGAGGCATCTATATGAACTGACGGACGAAGTCCGGACGTTCATCAAGCAACCTCTGGACCCGGCCGCTTACCGACTGGCCCTGAACGGCATTCACAGGGAGTCAGTCTCGAGTTATGTACTCTAGACCTGTGAATGCCGTTCTAGGCATACCGCCCCCGGACACAGACGAGACGGAGCTTCATCTGCCTCGGGAGACGCGAACTACACTAGCACAACTTCGCTCCGGCTACTGCAGCAGGTTAAACTCCTACCTGAGTAGATTGAATGAGGATGTGCCAAATGAGTGCCCGGCATGCGGAGAGACCCCACATGACTCGAAAACTTCTCTTCGACAACCCTAATGGCCTTGTCCCCGTGGACCAACCCCGCAGAAGCGGCACGCTTCCTAGGGCTGCCGTTAGTGGAACTTGACGACAACGACTGAGATACCAACCGACCTGGGCGGGGTTGTTGTAGCCGCTACAACAACAACAACAACAACCATCACGCCAAGGTGCAGGAATGATATTTTCAGGAATAGTAGTCTAGAGTTCTAACTTTAATTTAAGCCCAAGAAGAAGGCTCTATCACCTTTTGTTTTTGTGCTAGAGCTTTTCAAATATTGCAAAAAACGCGATTTTTTGATACTTTGACCACGTTTTTTCTCAAAATCTAAAGCTGATGGAAACTTTATACTTACAGATTCGTAATTAGCATTAAAAAGTTTATCAAAAACAGCTTTAACATTTTAGGAAACAAAATTTTTTTCAATTTTTGTCGGCATGTGTAATATTTGAATTAGTAAAACTTACCATAGAAAAAAGCGCCCGACGGATTTTGCTCTTTTTTTTTGGAAAATGTTCAGTGGGGTCCCACGAAATAGTAGCAACAGGAATCGGCGAAGGGAAGCAACTTAAGGGTTGAAATTGTTTCCAGGGTACCGTGGACTGAAGGAAAGGTAGTTCCGTCCTCCTCAAAAATGCTAAATCTATTGTTATTTTTTGGATAATAAGTATCCAGAACTTCTTTACGTGACATCTTCTTGACCGTCTTGATGCGGTTCACAGCCATCTCCTTTTCCCAATGACGGAAGCGGAGCTTATCTTTTGCTGTATGGCCAGTAAAGGGTGAACACACCAAAACTGCGACACTTTGGGAAGCTTATAACTTACCCAAAACGAATTCAATATTTTGAAATTCAAATACCATAAGGTGACCACATGACCTTAGTTGGACGTAGAAGAAATTTCATTTGAATTTGATTCATAGTTGAGTTAAAAATGGCAACCGAGTTAGAAACGAGACAAACCATTTTGCACGAGTTTATAAATGATCCGGCCTTAAGTACACGTAAAATTGCTAAAAAATTAAAGATTGCACTATTCGACAGTTTGCAGGGTTTTAATCAGTACAAATAAGGCCTGGCAGTTACGAAAAAAACCAGGGAGCGGGGGTTAGCATGGTCAAAGTGATTAAAACAGTGCTCGGAAGGTCCTCAGTGCGTTTTCGCGAAATCCGAAGATTTTGTCGCGTTA
This sequence comes from Rhagoletis pomonella, assembly GCF_013731165.1. Lineage (NCBI taxonomy): Eukaryota > Metazoa > Arthropoda > Insecta > Diptera > Tephritidae > Rhagoletis > Rhagoletis pomonella. The sequence continues at coordinate 9,166,109 of NW_023458563.1, forward strand.
TGTTGCAAAATCCGTACGTAGATCGCAGTTTTTCGTACAAAAGGTAAAGCGGAAAGCTTCATTGAGATGTTCTACAGCTCAAACAACGCCAGGCCGAGGCGCAAAGTTGTATGAATTCTAAATTAAAAAATACAACTGCATTGTTATGGATTACGAAACCTACTGCTATAAAAATTCAAAATATATTGCAGGTCAAGATTTTTATACTGGTGCAAGTCGTCAAGATGCCCCTGAAAGTTGTAAGCTGAAAATGAAGTCCAAATTTCCAAAAACCACATGGTTTGGCAAGCTATTTGTTCCTGTGGCCGTAAGAGCAGCCCTTTTTTCCCATCTGGGACAATGAATGATCAAGTTTATCGGGATGAGTGCCTCAAAAGGCGTCTTCTGTCATTTATCAACAGATAAGGAGTAGGCCACCGTTCTAGGCGGACATGACAACCTGCCACTATGCCAAGGACACATTGCCGTGGTATAATGCAAATAACATCAATTTTGTACCTCACGACTGCAATCCACCCAATAGCCCAGAGTCACGTCCTATTGGGGAATATTGGTCAATTGTCAAAGGAATCTTGAAGAAAACAGGTGAAACAGTGAAAAATATTGAAGAGTGCAAAACAAAGTAGTTGTGCGCATCGCGTGAAGTCGATGATGCAGTCGTGCAGAACATGATGGCGCGTGTGCGATGAAAATACCGATCACTTGCATATGGAGCAAATAATAACTAATATTTTAACATTTTAATAATGTTGTGGTTTAATTG
>NW_023458563.1:9166971-9169816 GCF_013731165.1 Rhagoletis pomonella
ATCCATCGACAAAAGAAGAGATGCAATAATTTGAGAATACTGCTAGGTTGGTAACAGTTGAGAGTCCAGGGATAAAACCATGTCGGAAAATAGATATAAACGGCTTGATTGCAAAGGTCATTTTAGTACTAACAGCTTTTTCAAACAATTAAGCAAAGTTAGTGAGTACTACGGAATAAGTGAAGAAGAACGCTTTTGGATTTGATTTAAAATTATATTCAAAACCAAGTAAATAATTTTTTTAAAGAAACTTATCCAAACAATTGAAATCCGACAGGTATCTCTCGTGCACAACTCTGCCAATCGTCCGTATTTATAAACAATTTCGAGACTTGTATATTTTATTCAGGTTTATGAATTTGACTTCATCACACAAACTAATACCATGTTCGGACCGACAACGAAAACACTTTAAAAACGAGTTTTGGGATTGTGGACTGAAAGCTGTTCGCACCGCATGTTAATGTTTTCGTTGACATTTCTTTCATCCTTTGTTTACAGTTTTGTTACGAAAGAACAAACCAAAATCTTTTTCTTTAATTTTTTTATTACTAGCAACCTTTATCTTTTATTTATATTTTAATTTGGCCAGCCAATTAGCAATAAATCCCAACTAGCATATTAGAGATGACAAAGTATGACTTCCACTTCGATATATATATCTTAAAAACTAGTGAAGACACCGATTGGAATGAGTGGAACGTGAGTTTTCAAGTAGTTTTCAGTGAAAACTAGTTTTTGTTTGACAGATTTTACATGGACGAAAACACAAGTTTTAGGTCGAAAACCAGTTTCAGCATGTTTTCCATGGCAGTCCGAACATGGTATAAGTCACAAAATGAGTTCGCCTGGGCCACACTACGGAGGTGGCACTTCTATCGATTCATTTCTTGTTTTTGTTTTTAGACTACTGAAATTTGCAATACAAAATTCGAATAAACGTGGAAACGCGAGCACTTTTTTGTACGTATTTTACTGTCAAATTTCGAAAACGATCGTTCGCTTTCTCCAGTAAACACCCAAAAATGTACTTTTCGAAAGGGTGTAAAGAGCGTGCCTGAGTGGCAATACAATATTTTTGGAAAAGGCTGTCAAATTCAGAAATTTCAGAAAGCAGTTTCATGAGCAGTCACAGTTTTTCGATTTTGATTTCCGAAATGTGAGAAAGGTCTTTCTGGCTATTCACACATCGAAATATAATTTTTCTTTCTCAATTTGACAGCGAATTGTGTGGAAAAGTTGGAAATATTGCCACGTCTGACACGCTCTAACAAACAACGCAAATCGCTTTTGAAAAATAATTTCAACTAGCTCATGCTGCACTAGCAATTTCAATTTTACTTGCTGTTGTGCAGTCCAAACCAATTGAGTGTAGCCATGTGACCTGACTATTGGTTAAATTAGGTAATACTATTAAAATGGGTAATATAAATACATGTAATTTACTGTTCTGAAATGGCAATAGTGGGTATTCACTTATATTAGTTGTGTCTAATGAGAACGAAAAAAGTGCAGATCAGCTCAAGTTATAACAGAATAGAGCAGCTGTCAAAAAAACAAAAGAGCAAGTTCGAGCAACTCGGATCAGAAATCTTCTGAAACACTTTTCAGCCAGAAATCCTCAAAACGGTTGATTGTTCCATAGTTCAATTCGTCAATTGTAAAGTTTATTTTGATTTATTTACTAGCAAATGCCTGGCTTGCTTCGCGACGCCTGATAAGAACTTTTGCTTTGATCAATACAAAAATAGCGTTAAAATGCAAAAACGTTTTGTAATGTAAAAACTACTAGTTTAGGTTGAAAGGACTGAAGAGCAGACCCTTCCTTAATCATAGGCCAAGAATAATAGCGCTAAGGTAACATATGGCATATGTACTAATCTCTTTCGATACTATCAGTTCTTATTTCCACCCATTATTGGCCCCTATTATGAGTTGTATTCGATCTTCGACTGTGGTCGAAAGTGCTGATCGAACGAATTTTCTTTGTAAGCTTTTGATCGAGTTTTTGTTATATGTTGGTATTGTTGTAGGCTGGTCGATCTACTTTTCCATGTGCAAGAAAAACACGTTTTTTCCACTTCTTTGCCCAACGTTTCGCTAACTACCCTAGCATCAGGGGCGATTATGTACACTTAGATCAAATTGGTTTCACATAAATGCACATACATATAAAAAACATTAGAACGTTAAATACATTGAAAAAACATAAAAGTATTGCTACCATCCATCTGTGGTAATTTCGTCAAACTAACTCGAATTTTCATTTGGTATTCAGCCCTATCATAGAATCCATCGTAGAGAATCTACGAATTCGGATGTCCGCTACGAATACGAAAAAATTGCTATCATTGAATCCGAATGAACTCGAAAACAGTGCTGCCAAATTAAAATTTCGAAGTACGAAGTTTCGCAATCAGCTGGCTGAAACTAAACAAATAAATTTAATCGTGCAATGTTTTTAATTACACACATTTTTATAAAATTATCAATAAAAAATGGATTCACTGGCGAGTGCAATCATGCTGAGGGAAAATGCTGAGGGGATGCAGAGAAAAACTTTGAGGGACGCAAGTAATCCTCTCGAAATGCAAGAAGTAATGTAAGTATAGTGTGTTCATGATTACTTTATTTCTAACTGCACTTTAATGAAGGTTCATAAAAAATGTTTGCTTAAACAAAGCTCAGTTCACATTTTGCTGCGTTTTAAAAGACGTATTGGCGTTGTTACAAATTCATATTTGCCCACATTGGATAAACCTTAACTTAAGTGATGACGAAAAACGGCAAGCAAAGATGGACTTTTACAAAAAAACAGGGTTTTCTTGAGTAGTTTTGTTTGTGG
>NW_023458563.1:9169916-9171765 GCF_013731165.1 Rhagoletis pomonella
AAATATTAAAAAATAAAATCTTAACAAGCCACAATAACATTGACAAAAAAATTAAATTAAGCTTTCGCCAAAGTTACTAGACGTCATTTTGGACATTTTACCTCCGCTTTATGTTAATCGGATATTGAACGGCTCTTAGTCAATTGTTGTCGTTTGACCGCGTGAAACTCTCTGCAGTGCGTTTGCGATTCGGTTTCAGCGTTCTACGCAAAAATTTGTTAATCAAATAATTTGGTGTTAAAGACATAAATCTGAAAAGTGACCTAGCAACGCTACAAAAATTTTAATTTCTTGTGTATTCGTTTTAAGAGCGTACATGAGTACACGTGTTGCTGTCACTGCCAAAATGTACAAATCCGTACAAATGTACAAATCTTGTGATCTTCACTTTACAGCTTTTTACAACGCTTTTCTCAACTTGTAATGTTGTATGTCCGACCACCATTTATACTATAAATGTAGCAAAGCTGTTTATGGAAAATTCTAGATATCAACTTAGTCTAGATATGAACCTCGTTGTTTGGCATCACATCAAGGATATACAATTAAAAGACACTAGATGTCGCCCCACCACAAGAAGTCAAATATTGCGCCTAAATATATGCACTATTTTCATACGCTACAGCGAAGTACACGCCATTTCTTTAAATGTACATGTGTGTTTATACTAAACGTGAACAAACAACATTTTGCTTGCATAGTCTTCTGTTCTCTTTCACTGCAAGTTGAATTATTTTAATACCTATTGCAAAATTTTATACAGACAAGACTAAAAAGTAGAAAATAAATAAAATAAGAATACTTTTTAATATGCAACGCTTTTATAAATGGACTAAAAATTAGAAAAGAATATTTCTCAGTCCCATAGAATTTGTTTTGATAACTTTTGTTTTTGAAATTTTAGCAAAAGTCATTACAAACCATTTATGAGATGGAAAATAACAAGCGTGGGCGCATGTAATAGACTTGAATTGATATGAAAAGTAATATATGTATATATGTATGTGGATATATGAATAACGACCGCTTAAAATCGATCTCAAATTTGTACTTTCTCTGTAGAAATTTTAGGTCTATGTTATGTAGTTTGACTATTGTCAAATAAATCTAATGCTTTGTATTGCATGCACTCCACGTTTTTCGTTTTCAATCTCATAAATGGTATATAACGACTTTTGCTAAAATTTCAAAATCAACAACGGGCCCTTAGCTTAGATGAAAGTGCTTCAGTTTAAGATAGACTTTAAGGCCAGTCCACATAGAACTTTCGCGTTGGCTTTGGCGTTGGCGTTAGTTTGAGAGAACGCACGTTTAAAGTGCGCTTACTACAATGAACGCTTTAACGACAGTGATCGGACTTAAAAAAAAATCTGTGTGGTAGTATCTGGGAAAAAATGTGGTAGATTTCAAAAAAAAATTGATACATGTCTGGGTTTGGATCAAACTTTCAAATTAAAAAAATTCTGCAAGGTTTCACCTAAATGGCAGTTATAAAAATTAGACTCCAAAACATGAAAAAATGCGTGTGTAACACCGTACACATGATAGAAGTGAAACTTCTTAAAAAAGGTGTGAGTACCAGGTACCTACTCACGAAATTGGATGTGTAAACATATGTTTACGGTTCGGCAAACCATTAGGCGATTTATTATTTATTATTTATTTTTATTTATAGGTTTGGTTAGAAATCAAACAATAATTTCATTTCATCTTATTAATTTTCTGATATACATATAATTTATTAATTCATTTTCCGGTAACACCACCTTATATGAATTCGCACTTCTAGCATCCATAGGACCGGGTTGTAATGGAAGTAATTGTATGTTTAACAAATAAATGGAAATGT
>NW_023458563.1:9171865-9178097 GCF_013731165.1 Rhagoletis pomonella
CACTTACTGTTTTGAATAGAAAAAAAAGTTATAGCCGCTTTTGTGGGTAAAGGACTGAGACACGCTAGAATGTATTTAATAGATTTAAATTGAATTTGCTCTTGTTACCGTCAAATGACAGGCTAAATAGTACAAAGGTACATTATTACCTGCTCCTGACATTATTTTGTGTTACTTAGCAAAGCAGCGAATTTCGATTCAGTCTGCTTGCAGATTTCACCAAGGTTACATTACGCTAGGGTGTTGATTGTTTTTCTTCGTAATTTTAGCACACGCTTGCCAAATTTTTCGTAGGAAATTTACAAACAATACCCAAAGCAATAAGTGGTGTGTTGTTCTTAGATTGTTCTTTGCGTGCGTTTGCTACGATTAAAATACAAAGTAGTGCGAATCTATATAAGTTTATAGTTCAATGAACTTTCAACAAGCCACAATATCCATTATGCTGTTATTCCTACGTATTTTTAATATAAGCAAACTGTATTTTTCATGCCGTGTTCATTTAATAAGTCCCATGATTTTTATAAAAAAGAGCACAACTTGCATTCTTTATTTTAGAATACCTAATTTTTTTCTATTTAAAGAAATCGATATAGAAATGTAAATGCCGGTTTATGCTCAAAAATACTTAATGAATAATATTTATAAGTTATACTCTATATTTTAGGAATTTTACAAGTACTAAATTTTTCGTATGTAGAAGTTTCTATAAACTAATAGTATTAGTTACTAAAATCTTCCAAGATACATTATAGTAGAGGAGCCCAAGAGGGGATTCGGTGATTTACTCGAGCGCGTCAGATTAACATATCGGGGATACCCTGCATCCTGTTGAGTACCTCTGCCAAATCTAAGCCATCTATGTAGAGCCGCGCGCATAGTAGAGCTGATCAGAATAGTAAAAGAAAATTGATAGGTGGATTGAAGAAAACAGCTGAAGGATAACGGGAAATATATAATCTGACGATTTCCACAAGCCGGAGTGACGAAAACCGTCAACAAAGATTGTCGTGTGCACTTGCTGTTTTTCAAAACTACAACAGATTTTTCTACGAAATTTGTTATTTTTTTATTTCTTTGCTGTTTTCCGTTCATTTATTTGTCACAATCATAAGACCCAGCGGACCAAATGCTTGCAAATGATACCAGTTGCGAGTGAAATGTGAGAATTAACGCAAACAAACTCTTGCTAAAGAGTCGTGTGTTGCTCCGCTGTATATGTGTATCAAATAAAACACCTCTTTGAGGTAAAATTTTCGAGTGACGAAAGCTGAACTAGAAACACAAAATTTATGATATAAATTTCGTGACGAAAATTATACGCATATTTTAACTGCCTTGGAAATGTACGGAAAATCTTTTTTATTCATACGAATCGTTGCAAAAGTTCTGTTTTTTATTTTGTGTTTCTAGCAGTAGACGGAATTTCGCAACGTTCCGAATAAATAAAAAAGATTTTCTGTGCGTTTCCAAGGCAGTTAAATAATGCGTATAATTTTCGTCACGAAATTGATATCATAAATTTTGTGTTTCTAGTTCGGCTTTCGTCACTCGAAAATTTTACCTCAAAGAGGTGTTTTATTTGATATCAATTATTTTGGGGTAGCAAATTTAAAATCGATGACAATACAAACAATGTCTTATTTTTCTCAAATAGTGCTAAAAATGTTATCTAAATCTAAATCATGTATTCAAATCGATGTATCCATTGAAACATATACAGGCCGATCCTGAACAGAAACTTCCTGGGAGTTTTCTCTCTTTTCCCTACTATCATGAATAAAAATTCGCCCTAATAAAAATGGCGGAGTTGAGCTGTCAAAAAAGTGTCAAACATCTTTTTCGAAGTTCGAATTTCCTCCTCCCAAATTTTCGGGGAAAATGCTACTCCCTGGTAGTTAATTATTTGAGGATTTCTTTCTCGGGAGAAACAAATTCCCGGAGAACAAACTCCCCGGGAATATTAAGAATTGGGCTGATAATTTTCGAATACGGAACAAAGCATGATCATATCCTTTGTATTCGAAATAAAAATAAATAAATAAAAAATTATCAAATATGATAAAATTTATCAACTTGGTACCAACTTTGGATACAATAAACAACTGCATTCATCATCACACATGTGCTTCTTTTAAGAAGTTTTACTTCAATCGCGTGTACGGTGTTGCACTCGTGCTATTAAACTAATGCTTTTCATGCTCAAGTAGTTCAGCTCAGTGCCAATTTATACATACGTATGTAAGTAGTAGCGGCACAATGGGTGAACTAAATGCATTCATACATACATATTTATGTACAACTGTAGATAATATTGTACGCGTCTTCCCAGGTAGGTTAAGTGCGGGTGATAAACCCATGTAGCATGGTTAAATACTGTGTACATAACTACAATTAAAATGGTGGAAAATATTACAATTTCGGCATGTGACTGGAAAAAAACTTTAAAATACACACAAATTGTGGTTTCCTAGACATGTACTAAGTGTTTGGCAACGCTGAATCCTTCAACTTGTCAACTCGCGGGAAATTTCGATTTAAGTAGCAATCGGGGAATGGGCACTTTTTTCGGGGAACTGGATATAATATTTTTATATCTTAAAGTAACCTAATTAGTAACCATTTGACCCTTTTTAGAGGGACATTTTTTCAATTAGAATCCCAATATTTCCACAACAAGAGTTTTCCCAGATATAAGCTATATACCACATGAAAGCTAAGATTTTCGGCTAGATTTGTGGAAACTTAGAATAAAATCGACTGACCAGTTTTTGAGAAAATGCCCGAAATGTATATTTTCAGCAACCCGATTTTTAGTTTTCAGGCGATAACGTTATGACATATTTATATTTTATTCAACAATTTTATAATGAGCTCGAGGCCATTTTTTAAATGAAAATTTATTGTGGAAAAGCAACAATAATTTGAAAAAATGGTAGAGGTGATAGCTATTTCGGAAATCACCACATTTCCTCATCAGAATTCTTTCAGTAGGATTCCAACCGATGATCCCACTGACTCAGCCAGTTGGCTATGCACCGTGCTAAGTACGCCTTGTAAATTATCGTTTGCTTATTTCCACTATTTTCATTTTTGTTATGCCAACACAATCCAGCGCAGCTATTCAGCTTCAATTCACTTGATCATGTGGTTGTTGGTATTGTTGTTAAGTTATTTGTTTTTGTTATTTTTTGGCCTTATAACAATTATATTCAACAATTTTATAATGAGCTCGAGGCCATTTTTTAAATGAAAATTTATTGTAGAAAAGCAACAATAATTTTAAAAAATGGTAGAAGTGATAGCTATTTCGGAAATCACCACATTTCCTCATCAGACTTCTTTCAGTAGGATTCGAACCGTTCTATTTTTAGAATGCTTAACTTTTAGGTGTGCTCGTCCTTAAGTTATTTGTTTTTGTTATTTTTTGGCCTTATAACAATTATATTCAACAATTTTATAATGAGCTCGAGGCCATTTTTTAAATGAAAATTTATTGTGGAAAAGCAACAATAATTTGAAAAAATGGTAGAAGTGATAGCTATTTCGGAAATCACCACATTTCCTCATCAGACTTCTTTCAGTAGGATTCGAAGCGACGATCCCACTGACTCAGCCAGTTGCCTATGCACTATATTTTATAAATACAAAAGATAGCGTTAGATAGCTTGTTTGAAGACTTGTTTCTACTGATATCCACATCAATGACATGGACTGAGTAGTGCGGCCTCAGTGGTAGTTTAAAAAATGGCTTTTTTTCGAATTTCAGGCAGCAGCCACGCCCACAAAGGCATATGAATCAAAACATCCAGGAACGAAACCTTCTTCGTTTTTTTTTGTACTTTAATTCCTGAAAGTTTGAAAAAAATTAAATGAAGGTACGTACAGACGCCACATACATACCAAAGCATCTCGTAGTGGAGGCACGAACCAAAACATATCTACCTCTATATCTTTCCAACTAGTAGCCGGAACTAGCCGGAGTAGCCTATAGAATAACACTAAATATGTTGGATGTATCCACATGCCTCCTTAAACCGGGAAAAGCAAAAAAACGTTTTTTTTCGCAACACTTTAGCCCAATTTTTAAGAATCCGGTTAATCGTTTATGAAGCTTGAATACATTTTCTGGACACACTTTGCAAGACCTTTCCAACGATATCAAACATGTCGATTGGACGTCTGGGTAAAAACTTCCAAATCTCGTGTATATACAGGGTGTCCCAGAAGTAACCGGGCAAAATTGAGGAGAAGGCAGGTGGGATGGTTAGCTCCCTGATAAGCAAAAATTTTTCAAGTGAAACTGTCACCGTTTTCGAAATATTTAAATTTTTTTGAATTAAAGAAAAATCGTGTCTTTTCATGTATTTTCTTTAACTGCATCTACAAACCAGGCTATACTTAGTAAATTTTTTATGTAAAATACTTCCAGATAGTTGCTTCTCCATGCTCAAATGCAATGTAGTTAAAATATATTAAGGAACCTTCATAAAATTAGGACTATTTTGGGATTTTTAACTTTTTGATATTTTCTTCCCCAACTTTGACTATCTCTGGTGAAAAAAAACGTACTTTACATTACATAAAAAAATTTATCATTTAATAAATATTTCAAAAATGTGCCACTCTTACTATTTCGAATAGAAAAAAAAAGTTATAGCCGCTTTTGTGAGTAAAGGACTGAGACACGCTAGAACGTATTTAAAGATTTAAATTTAAGTTGCTCTTATTACTGACCAATGACATGCTAAATAGTACAAAGGTACATTATTACTTGCTCCTGACATTATTTTATGCTACTTACCGGGATTCGGACTAGAGTCAATAACAAGGGCTATATCTATCAATATTTTTTGTGAAGGAAGGGTTCAAGTGAAATAAAACATACATGAGTTGTTTGCAGAAAAATTTATTAATTTATTGATAAAATATGCTCACATTTGCGACCTTCTATCTAATACAAGCTCGGCACCTTTTAAGAAAAGACGCTTTTAGAGATCTTAAACTCAATTGGGCTATCTCAGCAGCAGCTCCATTTATTTGTTCCCGCAAATGCTCTCCGTTTTGAATTGGTTTTGAATAAATTTTGTCCTTAAGACTGCCCCAGTAGAACAAAATCGAATGGAATCAGGTCTGGCGATCGAGCGGGCCACGTGATTGGCCCGTATCGTCCAATCAATCGGCGAGGATAAGTTTCGTCTAAATGAGCTCTTACTTCACGCCCGTAGTGAGCAGGGCACCCGTCATTTTGCAGCCATAGTCTTCGCCGCAGGTTTAAGGGTACATCTTCTAAAAGAGTTGGAAGCCTTTCCTGAAGGAACTTTAAATAACTGTGGGAGTTGAGCGTTGGCGGCAGTTCCACAGGTCCCAATATCTGACAATTAAAAATACCGCACCATAAATTTATTTTGTACTGGTACAGCGAACGATCTTAACTCATTTCGTGAGGATTGTCTATCTGCTAACTGTGAAGGTTACGTAAATTAAAATAACCATCACGTTTGTATGATGATTCATCGCTCCAAATTATTTTATTTAAAAAGTTGGGGTCTGAATCATGCACTCGCAACATTTCACTGCAAAATCTAACCCTCGACAGGTAATCTCTCTCTTGTAGAGCCTGAACTCGTTGAATGTAGTAGGGATGGTATTTTAAAGCTTTGTGAACTGTAGTTTTTGGTATTCCAGTCCGTCTTTCCATCATTCTCCCTGAAGTCGATGGACCTAGTTCCACGTTCTCTAACACAACTTTAACATCTACCGTGGCAGGACGTCCTGTCTCGCCGCCACGCCTTCCAGTAATGCGACCTTAAAAAAGTTAAAAATGATAGTTAAAAGAAGAATGGCTTCAAACAAGAAAGGTGCAAAAATCACCTACCTTCATATATTTCTCTATGGTACCGGGCGAATACTTCACATTACAGCAAGCTTTACCGTAAATTAGGTGAATATCCGCATATTCGTGCGACGTATACTGCGTGTTCTCTGTCATAGTATTAATAACACAAAGTTCGAAGGGTCCAATTTCACAAAATCCACTTTCACTAATTCCGGTAAGTAACACAAAATAATGTCAGGAGCAGGTAATAATGTACCTTTGTACTATTTAGCATGTCATTTGACGGTAACAAGAGCAAATTCAATTTAAATCTATTAAATACATTCTAGCGTGTCTCAGTCCATTGCCCACAAAAGCGGCTATAACTTTTTTTTCTATTCAAAACAGTAAGTG
>NW_023458563.1:9178197-9184009 GCF_013731165.1 Rhagoletis pomonella
TGGTTCAACTAATCGCCTGTGAAAGTTGAATCATGTAAATTCCATATTAAACTTGGCGTACGCCATTGTGCTGCTTTTGAAATACGACACAATGCGTTTGCATTTCAATAGAATGAGTTGAATGTTGTCTAGCATTAAACTTTCTTGCACAACTAAATTTAGCGAGTGAGCAAAACATGGAAGGTTCCGTTTTTGTAACAGTTCGCACGCTTTCAGCATTGACTTAGCATGGTCGGTGACGATTGCCGTTATCTTGTTCAAAATGTTCGCCATAAACACATTTTGAAGGGTCGTTCGAGATGGTAATTCGTAACGAGGATTGAGTTCCTTCACAAATTCGCGAAATCCTTTGTCTTCTACTATTGCAAATAGTCGCACATCTGACGCAATAAATTTCACCAAAGCACTGTCAAGGTCTTTTTTCGTTGTGATGATACTTCATACACCTTCGATTTATCCAATTAGGAAGTTATTGTTCCCGATGGCTTTGACAATTCTTTTAATGAAGGGTGCGATCGCTTTAGATGGTCAAACATGTTAGACGTATTGCCACTCGTCTTGTAAATTTTGTCACAATAGCGGCAGTTTTACCTCGTTTTGCTTTTTCAAAATATCTCCATACCTTCGATTTTCCAACTCTTGAACTGTTCGTACAGGGACTTCCCTCTTCCGGGTCACTGCTGATGTCCAGAACATTCTGGCATCTAAAATCATACACAAACACTTACATTGTACACACGTACATATAAGTATACATACTAGCAGCCCGATTCAGTGCACTTGATAAATTGAAAATCTTTATAATTTGTCCATTTTTTATTATTTATCAAGAATTGGTATTCTAGCACAGAAATCAAAAGCTCTTTTCTTGATAAATTATCAAGATTGAAAATGCTATTGACAAATTGAAATTTCATGTGAAATGTATAAATTTTGTATATTAATAAATTTGTTTCTAACCATTAAATACTCCATGTGCCGACATTTGAACCTGCGACACACGGAATTATAGTCGACATTTCTACCTACTCGGCTACGGCAGTCAAAAGCTTATTTGCTTTTAACTTCATATTTTTCATATGTGACAATGAAATCAGTTCCACTCATGTGGAAATCAATTCCAATAATGTGGAAATCGTAGAGCTTTTTGTTTTATAAATATTGGCACAGAATGCGAAGGAAGCTTTTACTTGATAAAAATCTTGATAAAATTTCTTTAAAAAAAAATTATCAAGAAAACACAGAATTGGGCGGTAGGGCTGGGACTATCCGCATACATACATGATACAGCGGATGCTATAATTTATTTACCTTTGTTATTGGAAATTCTCAGGTAATTATCCATAGAACCGCCAACACTAATTGCAATGTGTCTAAAAACAATTAAATTATAAATAAACTGCCACTTAATATCGGATTTTTCATTTCGCTTACCCAAATTTTCCACCGATTAGCGCGTCCTTTGTCAGAAGTAGTGATGGGACAGAGATAAAATTCTGTTCGATACCATCGGTAGTGAAAATAAAACATCGATAGTAGCAAAAAATAACCACCATTCGATATATCGATAGTTTTGCAGCTCTAGCATCGATAATCGCTTAATAGTCGTTTATCTACTGCCAGTCGACACTCGCAATAGGGGTGATAATATAGTTTATAATTTGCAATTGTTTTGATATTTTTGTAATCTGGCAGCTTCGTTTTCATTATCTGTAATTTACACCTCACCAATGTACTTATTGCTATTGAAATAAATTTACTCACTCGCGATCCAACTTTGGTAAGAGACAGAACTCTAATCTAAGAACATTTTTACTTCTACTAAACATTTAGGCGACCGTTGCAGGACCCAAAAACAAAGTTTGGGTTATTTGTATACTGGCATCGCGAAGTCAATACATATCGTTGTACATGCATACCCTCATTTTGCGTTAAACAAAATAATCGCACAACAAGCAAAAGGTGACCTGATTGTTTTTGCACAAAAATACGGTTTATCCAATACATAGTACATATGGACAATAGCATCGGCACATGTTACATATGTACAATTGTTTAAAGGTACATACTATACTGGTACACCTCGTTGCTGTGATCACGCCACTTGCTGTGATTTTCCCGTAAACCTTTTTGCGTGCTTCTGCTAAATTTCGGTGATTGAATCTAGTCACATTTCATCAACTAAAAAAAAAAAAAAAATTTAAATTAAAATAAAATTTTTGGGTTTCACCATGTCGACTGTACATGACTAATTTGAGGTCAAAAATTGAAAAAGAAAGTGCTCCTTCTGACCTAACAATATTGGAGTGTCAACTACAAATCTTGGAATCGTATTTCAAACAAGTGTGCCACATTCAGACACTCATCGAAAAGATTTGCGCTACAGACAATGGTCGTGGAGACTTAGAAGAGGTGTTCATTTCAACTCAATCTAAATTAGCGGGGTTTCTGCAGAAAGCACGTCGATCAAGCATGCCGCACGTAAGCTACTTCCAAATTCCAACCACTCAGCAGCTCACAAAACATCGATTTCCCAAACTATGTTTGCCGAAATTCGACGGCAAGTACACAGAATATTCACGTTATATGCACACCTTCGAATTGGCTGTGCATGACGACGCTTCGTTGACCACAATTGATAAATTCAATTACTTGATGGACTGTTTGTCGGCACCTGCGCGAGCTGTGGTCAAGCCAATTGAATCTACGGAAAGTAATTATCAACGTGCACTTCAGCTATTAAAGAAACGCTTCGATAACAAAACGCTTATATTCATTGCGCATATAAAATCACTTGCCAAATATGAATAAAAGTGATCACGTCACATTGCCCGGGCTAAACGATAATGTCACTTCAATCAAGGGAGCCTTACTCTCATTAGGCTCTGAGAAAAATATCATGGACGCACTATTAATTAACATAATTCTCACTAAGCTAGACGCTGAGCTCCCATCATTTGAGAATTCCTACACTCTTCTAAGTCATCGCTGCCAGTTACTCGAAACCTGGACTAAACAATCGAATATTGTCGAAACTAACCATCAAACACGAAACAACAACAGTTCCAAACCATCCAAAACGTTTGTTAATGTAAAGTCAAAATGAGCGTGTTGTCAAGCAACTGAGCATGCCGTCCATCGGTGTAACAAATTTTCTACCGTGTCTGTGACACAGCGGTTTGACTTCGTAAAACAAGCATCATTATGCATAAATTTTTTATCAAAGGGCCTCGGTATGGCTAATTACTCATCACAATCACGTTTTCGCGTATGCGGTGCACAACATCACACTATGCTACACCGGCAGCCCTCTCTAGGGGAAGCGCCATTTCGATCTCCGTCTCATCGTCAATGCAGCGAGCAGGGTCAACTCCCAGTCGGAATAGCCAGAGCCACACGTCGTTGTTAGCGTTCACAACTCGTTGCATAATTATTCCTATAGTTTATATAAAAGATATTTGTGGTACCTAGCAGCCAGTTCGAGCGCTTCTAGATTCCGGCTCGGAACTAAATTTTATTACGGATGCAACTGCGAAACGTTTAAAACTCAAACAATTGCGAATCAAGCAGAAAGTTACCGGCATAGCTGGCGAAAACACTAACTTTAATTTCCAGGTACAAGAAACCATCAAATCGCACGTTTCTCAGCTCGAGTGGACTACAAAGTTCACTGTGTCCAAGACCATATCGTCTAGACAACCCAGTCAGTACGTGGATACCAAAAACTTGAAGTTACCAACCAATATTATGTTAGCCGATCCATATTTTTTCAAGCCAAACAAAATTGATCTACTTCTCGGTACAGATATCTTCTTCGACCTTTTAAGGGACGGCAAAATCGCTCTCGGGATGCTTTCTGGTTAATATATCGCTCGGATGGATTGTGGGTGGAAAAGCTGCTGCTGGCCACTCAATGCCTCCAAGCCGTTGCTGCCTCGCAAAATGTAACTCGGTAGATGACCTCAATTTTTAGCTGCGATGCTTTTGAGAAATTGAAGATTACCAAAAGCTAAGAACACAATCTCGTGAAAATTCCAGCTGCGAAGCACATTATGTTCAGCATACCAAATTTACCCCAGACGGACGTGTTCAGGTGTGTCTACCAATAGCTCAATCTGAACTTTTACTTGGCGATTCGTTTCAGAACGCATGTAGACGCTTTTTAGCATTGCAACGTCGCTTTGAAAAAGATCCCATGCTAAAGAAATTACTATTATTAACTTGGACATATGTATGTCTCCTATTTACGATGGAATAATGGAGAAAAGCCACTATTTTATACCACACCAAGTGGTTTTGCGACGAAGCAGTAAAGTACGAAGTTACGTGTCGTTTTTGACGCATCTCACAAAACATCATCTAATTACGCTCTAAACGAAATTCTTATGGTCTGTCCGACGATTCAGCAAGATCTCATAACTACATTGCTTCCTTTTCGGTTACATAAGTACGCGTTAACAGCTGATATCTGTAAAATGTATCGTCAGTTTTGGATAGAACCTGAAGACAGAAAATTTCAACTCATCGTCTGGAGATCCGATCCAAGGGAACCATTAGAGTATTATGAATTAAATACGTTCACCTACGGTACCACATCTGCGCCTTTCTTGGCAATTCGAAGCTTGGTTTCTATTGCAGAGCATTATCACGACAGTTTCCCGATTGGAGCTGAAATTTTGGAATAGGATTTCTACGTAGATGATGTGCTCACATCTGCGCCGTGAGTGAGTTTAGACGACCTTCGTAAGCGAAAACTTGAACTCACTCAGATATTTCAAAAAGGCCAAACTTAAACTTTCAAAGTGGAACAGCAATTGCACCGATATCTTTGAGTGCTCCAATGATGTGAACATTCAACTGGGAAGTGATGTATCAAGTGCACTAGGCATGCTTTAGAAACCAATTACTGACACGTTTTGCTTCCAATATGAGGATAAGCCTTCAGAACTTATAACCAAGCGATCAGTTATATCTACAACCGCGAAAATATTCGACTTACTTGGATTGTTAAGCCGCGTTGTCATACGATGCAAAATGCTACTGCAGTCTGTATGGATACACGGATTAGCATGGGTTGATGAACTTCTAAAACCACTACAAGGCACCTGGACAGACATTCGAAAAGACTTGGCGAATATCAATTCAATCACTACTCGGAGGTATGTACTGACTTCATTAGCACACAAAGCAGAGGTACATGGGTTTGCGGATGCATCCGAGCGTGCTTATGGATGCTGCATTTATATCCGCAACATTTGTAATGTAAGTCGCGTTTATTTGTCGCAAAGTCAAAGGTTGCACCAGTGAAAGGGCTATGATTGCCAAGACTGGAACTGTGAGCGGCATTGCTTTTAGTTCAAACCTGGAAAAATTACGGTCAAGTTGGAACCTTATATTAGCAATACGTATTTTTGGACCGATTCTACGACTGTTTTACGCTGGATAAATATGCATTCCACAACCATAAACTCTTTTGTAGCGAATAGGGTATCTGAAATTCCAGTCAGTTTCTGACCTAGTCATCTGGCGTCATGTACCATCGAAATGCAATCCAGCGGACATCATATCTCGCGGTTGCAGTGCTTCCGAGCTACCAAGCACATTTTTGTTCAGTGGACCACAGTTTTTAGCAGATGATATCAGTACGTGGCCTCAGCTTAGCATCAACGTGGAATTGCCTATCGCAGAACAACGGAAACGGATTCCAGCACTTCGTTGCATTCAATCTAAAATTGTTTTGGATATTGTGAACCGAAATTCTTCGCTTACACGAGTCCTTCATATATTCATCGTGTATTCAACATTCCAACCA
>NW_023458563.1:9184109-9184504 GCF_013731165.1 Rhagoletis pomonella
TTACACGAGTCCTTCATATATTCATCGTGTATTCAACATTCCAACCATGATGACATTCACGAATTACAGCAACGTTCCAACGCCGCATAGCAATATGAACTTGGACAACTCGTTATCATACATGAAGATAATATGCCACTGCACAAGTGGTTAATAGTCCGTGTAGTCAACATTGTACCTGGCGCTGGCGGAAAGGTACGCGTAGCGGATGTGAAAACGTCGAGCAATACATAATTTGGCTCCCTTACCATTCAATAATTGAAAGTTCCTTGCAATGGGGGCAGAATGTTGAGTCATAATATAGTTTATGGCTGCGTTTCTTTATACATTCCGGATAATCCCATTTCACAGCCGGAATAAACAGAATGCGTTTGAAATATACGTTAACATATCAT
>NW_023458563.1:9184514-9186220 GCF_013731165.1 Rhagoletis pomonella
TCACAACTCTCGGCCTGAAAAAGTATTAATAAATATTTTGTTTAAATTCTTTTATTAACTCGTTTTACTCACTTCAATACTTACATGACTCCAATTTTATCAAATAAATTTAGTATTCTTAACTGTTTGGACTGTCTATCACTTAAAAATGGCGACCCGCTTGCAAGCGTTAGAAATGGAACAGCTGATAAGATAAATATCGTAAGGCAATACCAAATTTTAACGATACACGATAAACGATAACTGTCGGATTTCATACGATAGACATTGATTCGTAATACGGCACAACAGAATGCAAGGGTTTATCGTGTATCGTATGGATTCATAATAAGGGGGTAAATTTTATAAACGCAAACTCCAACGACGAAAAAACACCAATAGAAGGATGAGTGATTAAAAAGTATTCACAGTCGCTAATTGAGCGATTAAGCGACACCCACAATAGCATTGATTAGAGCTGCAAAACTATCGATAGTCGGACCATTCGATATTTTCGATAGTTAGAAAAAAAAACCATCGATACTATCGATAGTATCGTTTTCATTTATTTATTTAAACAAGTCTTTGGCAGCTACATCTTTTAATAAACAT
This sequence comes from Rhagoletis pomonella, assembly GCF_013731165.1. Classification (NCBI taxonomy): domain Eukaryota; kingdom Metazoa; phylum Arthropoda; class Insecta; order Diptera; family Tephritidae; genus Rhagoletis; species Rhagoletis pomonella. Next base: position 9,185,106 of record NW_023458563.1, read on the forward strand.
ACATATGAAATACACGATATTTTTGTTTATTACATTAATTTGTATCAATTCATTTCTTTTTATAAAAGAAAAGTATATTAAAAAATGAACAAACAGTTGCATATAAATTAAAGTATAAAAATATATATACACACATTAATGCGAGATCATAGGGATATTGAGTCTCTTTTTAAGGCGAATTGGATTTGCTTTTAAAGCTTTGTAATATAAAAAAATTTAGTTTAAGAAAATGTATTAATGTAATTGAGAGATCCAAAAATTTTTGTTAAGAAATACAAGCATGTCCACATTCTTTGCCTTTAAAGAAGCTATGATTTGCTATGATGCCTGCTCTGCTGAACATCCTTTCAGATTCTGTGGATGTGGCTGGAACGCAAAGAAATCGAGCAGCGCACGCTTTTGTAAAAGAATCATTCGGAAGGCACTGAAAATAATAAAATATTGAGTGAGAACAGTTCTTGGTTCATAATATTAACACAAAATTTTACTTTCCAATATTCCAAGGGGTCACTGCCCTGAGGAGAATGTGGATTCTCCAAATATTGCCGTAAGGTGACAATCGCATCGACCCGATTAGTCCTCGCCATGCTCGCTATATTTCTTTCAAGGAATCCAAATAACGTTTGCTGTGACGGCCCAGGCTTTTCAATTAGTGTTGGCGGTTCTGGGGCACCAATGCCTGGAGAAAGTTGTGTTCTCTGCACCTTGCTTACAGCTGCAAGCTCATTTTCTAGAATTTTTCCAGGCTCATTAGCATTAAAAGGAGAAAAGAAGCTCAATCATAAAGATGCACGCATCAAGTCCTTCAGCAGTTCTGAGATTCGTTTTAAGGTTTTCTAAAGTATGCAAAAGACCACACACAAGCGGTATGACTAAGGAGATCGTAACTGTGGAACTAGAGGATGATTGCATAGTGGCATTGTCAAATGGTGAAAGTAACTGCATCAAATGTTGTAATAACGCAACTTCGTCTGCTGTCAAAGGTTGTAGTGCTTTTGATATATTGAGCAGAACTTTTACAATTGCATCATTTGTTAATAAAATACGACCAATCATCAGGTATGCGCTGTTCCATCGTGTCGCCACTTCCTGTTTTAAGCTATATTTCTTCTCTG
>NW_023458563.1:9186320-9189068 GCF_013731165.1 Rhagoletis pomonella
TTACACGAGTCCTTCATATATTCATCGTGTATTCAACATTCCAACCAATAGGCATTTGTCGGTGAATGACGTTAAACCAAGTTCCTGAGCCGAACTCAACCACGCCTTTAATTTTGTAGTTGCAGCCATACAACATGAATGTTTCCCCTCGGAAATTGTTGCTCTTAAACAAGACAAATCCCTAAATCCATCGCTGCAAAAACTGTCGCCGTTCTTAGGTGAGCTGCAAATCTACAACAAACTCAAGGTGGTAGTCAGAGCGGGGGGCCGACTATTGCGTGCTCTGATTCCGGTGGAAGCGAAATTTCCCCGCATATTACCTAAGGATCTTTACATTGCTGTACATCCAACATCTGCACTATTCACACCTTCACGCAGGCCCAAAGGTCTTATTGGGGTTACTACGACAACGCATTTGGATCGTGAATGCTCGTGAAGTTGTACGCAAAGTAGTGCGAAGATGCATCCATTGTTTTAAATACCGGCCTAAGTTGTCGCAACAAATTATTGCAAACCTGCCTGCCGACCGCTTGAAAGCACAACTACCGTTTTTAATCTGCTGAGTTGATGTATGTGACCCATTCGCCACCTCCTATCGTATCAGAAGCAAGGTACCGTTTAAAACAAAGCAGTGCACATGGAGTTAGTTTCTGACATTAGCAGTGAAGGCTTCATTGGCTGCGTTAAGAGGTTTGTCAGCCGGCGAGGTATACCAAAGACTATTTATTGCGTCTATGCTACCAATTTTATAGGACCCAATAACAAATTAAAAGATTTCTACGAGCAGTTTTTAAGCGAATGTAAAAGGAAGCAGATTTTAGAATATTCTTCAATCAAGGGCATCGATTTCCAGTTCATTTCACCTCGAACTCCTCACTTCGGCGGCCTTGGGAGGCGGCAGTAAAATCTGCCAAGCAGTTGTTCGTGAGCATTTGTTGTAGGCACGCTTAACATATGAAGAGCTCTTAACTGTTGTCACCGAGGCAGAAGGAATTCTCAACTCACGTCCATTGTCAGTCATGTCCGATGACCCAAATGACGGAGAAGTCCTTACGCCATCTCACCTTCTTATTGGAACTTCAATGCAGTCAATACCAGAAGTTGCACCCGACGTCAATAAATTGTCTCACTTGTCAAGATGGCAGCGTATAACGAGTCTGAAACAACAATTTTGGCAACAGAGGCAGCGTGATTACATTCACGAATTACAGCAACGTTCCAACGCCGCATAGCAATATGCACTTGGACAACTCGTTATCATACATGAAGATAATATGCCACTGCACAAGTGGTTATTAGTCCGTGTAGTCACCACTGTACCTGGCGCTGGCGGAAAGGTACGCGTAGCGGATGTGACAACGTCAAAGGGAATTCTGCCTCGAGCAATACATAAATTGGCTCCCTTACCATCCAATAATTGAAAGTTCCTTGCAATGGGGGCAAAATGTTGAGTCATAATATAGTTTATAATTTGCAATTGTTTTGATATTTTTATAATCTGGCAGCTTTGTTTTCATTATCTGTAATTTTCACCTCATCCTATGTATGAGTATGTACTTATTGCTATTGAAATAAATTTACTCACTCGCGATCCAATTTTGGTAAGAGACAAAACTCTAATCTAAGAACATTTTTACTTCTACTAAACACCACGCTTTTATAAACTCGCTTTCTTTTTTATTTCATTTTAATTTGCACAAATTTACATAAGGGCATATGTATAAGCACTAGGGATGTTAATTTTTCGGCTTTTTTCGATTCCGGGATTTTCGCGATGGCGTTTCACAATCCCGGGATTTGTCCCGGGATTTAGATATCTATTACTTTTCAACAACTTGAATCAAAAAAATTGCTTCTATGTTGTTTCAGAAGCTCTCCTACCATGAAATAAATAATAAATAAATGGGTTTAAAACCTACTTTTTTATTTAAAGTGGCGTTTTTATTTTTTTTTTCTCTCACTGCAGGATTTATTTTGAAGGACTTTGTAAGATATGATTAATTCCAAAAATTATTAAATAAATTCAATGCAATGTAGAATACAAATATATGTAAAAAATGCAGTAGGAAATTGGTTTAGAATTTAAAAAATTTAAATTTTTTAAGTTGACAAAGTTAGAAGAACGAAATTCGAGGATGTTATCGAGTTTATATAAGCCCTTAACGTGTAATTTTCCAAAAACAAATATTTTAAAATTACATTTTCAATATTTACCAGCCCTTCTACACCAGAAACTTGAATATTTTTAAATTCTGGAGGCTTTCTTCATTAATTTTATACCCATAAAAACATGCAAAACTAAAAACGCAATTTTACTATATTTAGCCCATGATTTCGCGAATATATTGATATTTGTGTTTAAAATTTACTATCGCGCGGTGTTATATGTATAAAAAATATCAATTATTAAATAAAAAAGAAAAAGAGGAGCACACTATTAGCAACCTTGACGAGCGAAATTCACAATAGCGCTATTCTTCATCGAATGAGAGTCATAATCAGCCCTATCATAGAACCCATCGTAGGCTGTATTTTCGGAGATGTTCCGAAATAGCTATCACGCAATTGGAATTGCTACGACGTAAATTCGAAATTCGTAGGGTTGCATTCACAGAATCCACTCGAAACGTCAAATCGTAGAGTTTCGTACAATTTTTTTTCGAAAGAATTTATGGAATTTTAGGAGAATGTGGCTAAGGAGCTAAATAGTCTCGGTCCGCCAACTAAAGATGTATCGAGTTGGAAAAA
>NW_023458563.1:9189078-9189427 GCF_013731165.1 Rhagoletis pomonella
ACTAAATATACTTTTCTTCTGTTATGGTTAGACTGGAAGGCATATATTAAAAGAAAACTTGCGGACAACAAAAGAGAACAGTTGGCAACTGGCGGTGGTCGAAACAGGCAACATAGTTTTAAGCAAATGGAAGAAGAGGTAATCCGGCTCACTGCTTTAGAGACGAGCACGCATGGCATAAAAAACACTGTAAGCGTTGGATTACCTGAGCCGAAGCTGCTGCTGACGTGTCAATGGCCTCTGCTCCCTCTCCCTCACTTCCAAGGCGTGCTCCTGCGGCACAGAACCGTCCCGATACCTCTACAGGAATTTGTCTTCAGTGGGAGAAATTATTTTAATATGAGTCCCG
>NW_023458563.1:9189527-9191126 GCF_013731165.1 Rhagoletis pomonella
TTTATATAAGAAGAGGAATTCAAGTAGATTTCAAAATTTAATAATATAGAATCATAAACAAATTAAAACTACCAATGAAAGCGATGTAATAAACTATTAATTGCAATAGTAAAAAAAAATCAAAACTATACCAAGAACTAAATTCAATTTGCTATAGTGCCAAATTCAATACATTCAAAGTTTGCGAAGAACGTCAAATTCAAAAACAAAAAAAAAACAAAAAGAATTCACTTTTCCAGCTCAGTTTTGATTAAATCCATAAATTTACAGGAAACAAAGCATAGCTTGGATGTGCTACGTAATGAGGATTGGGTAAAAGTTCAATTCAAAATTTAGTTCGCAGTTCTAACGTTTAATGATTAAAAAAAATTCAGGTTTGTAACGTACAAATACATGTAAATACCCCTATGACTATAGCTAGATAACTGCCTAAAAGCTATATCAAAATTCATCCAATCTCATTGAAATGTTTTGATTATGCTATCTAATTAATTTTTATATGTATGCGCTGTAATTGAATTATCTGTTAATACAATTGACTGGGTTGACTGGTGGCACAATTAAACTGAAAGCACTGGCTCTAAGCTAAGTTGTCACGACTTCCCCTAACCCTTTGCATAGACGGTCTGCAAACCTCACACATGAATGGCGCTAGGTCATACATGTTGTAGCTTAAGCAGACTATCCACACTCCATGTACAAAATCCGAATTACCTTCATGCTTTGCCAATCCCTTTCTCCTGATACCACCTCATAACACGTGGAAGTATGACGAAGGAACTCCTGGGGAAAGGAACGGCACCCCCCCACTACTTTCTCATCGCGGCACTTATGGCTACAGACGAATCTTGGCGATGTTGCCGCTACGACCCTAAACTGTCCGATAGTTGAAGATATTAAGGACTTTAATAATTGAATAGATATTAAGCGGAAATGTAAAGGGTAAGAAAGAAGAAGACGGTAAATGAAAGTTTTACTGGGCTATAGCGTTGGGGGGGGGTTATCTCCACAGCCCTTACCTACAGCACACATAAGCAAATTTACTCATGCCTGTGTTCGGGACATAAGTAGGATAGGTTTGGATGTAGAAATCGAGAAGAAAAGGAAAGAAAGTTTGAAAGAATAGCAGAAGAATCGTCCTGTCGGGTGGAGTCTACCCACCCTCTTCTGCTTGTGTGTAACGCGAAGCCATGGACGTTGTGTTGACCCCTCTTACCTTACAACGCCCCCCTGATCCCGACTTAAGTACGTCTAGTCTACTGTCCCGTCCTGTACAAGTTAGTGTGTCATTGTGTCGCCCTGCATCCGCCTTCCCCCTGCTGCCCTGGTGCAACACCCACACCAATCTACGAAAAGCACTAGTCCCTCATGTTGACCTAGAGAAACGATCAGACCTTCAACTCATAATTAATGTATTTGTTTTTTTTTTCTTTAGCCAAATTCAAATTACAGCTGTCATTTACATACATACATATACTTAATTTTTATTATACGTACATTTCATTTAATTCAGGAAATCATAAAAAAAAAATAATCTACATAATTCAAATTCTCTTAATACTCTAGAAGGAATAGCTAGTAAGATTTCTCTTAACGCTC
>NW_023458563.1:9191226-9192494 GCF_013731165.1 Rhagoletis pomonella
CGCTAATAAATTATTAGAAGGTAGAGAAGGAGACATAATTCATATATCTGGTCAAAACATAAGGACCGCTAATGGTGGCGAAACTCCTGTCATGGGAGTAATCACTCTACATGTCCTATGGGATGGAATGACCCGAGACTTAGAGTTTGTAATCGTACCCGGTCTACAACAAGAAGTCTACTTAGGAATCGATTTTTGGCAGGCTTTTGATATGGATGTCGTGAGCAAGGGAATGGTTTCGCGAACTACTGTTCCGGGGGTTGCAGAGCTCGTACCCGCCGATGGCGATCTCTCGTTTGATGCTGTGCAACATTATCTAACACCAGAACAAGTTGCTGCTTTAGAAAAGGTAAAAGTGCAATACCCTTCATTTGCAGTATTGGGTCTAGGCCGCACGGGCTTAGAACAACATATTATAGAGGTAGTTAATGACAATCTCCCAGTGAAGCAAAGACATTACCCGATATCCCCAGCGGTACAGAAGTTAGTATACGCGGAGCTAGACAGAATGTTAAGCATGGGTGTAATAGAAGAAAGTAACAGCAGCTGGAACTCTCCCGTATCGCTGGTGGTCAAAGGCACCAAGAATCGTCTGTGTCTTGATGCTAGAAAGGTCAACGAGCGCACAATTAAAGATGCGTATCCGCTGCCATATATTGATGGAATCCTCAGCCGCCTTCAAAATACCCGATTTATATCTGCAATAGACTTAAAGGATGCTTTCTGGCAGATCCCATTGGAGGAAAAGTCAAGGGAAAAGACAGCCTTCACTGTGCCGGGAAGGCCTCTTTATCAATTTACTGTGATGCCTTTCGGGTTATGCAATGCTGCCCAAAGAATGTGTAGGTTAATGGACAAGGTTATACCCGCTTCGTTACGTGAGTGTGTCTTTGTGTATTTAGATGATCTGTTAGTTTGTTCTGAAGATTTTTTGTCCCATTTGTGTCTGTTGGAGAAGGTCGCTAGGTGTTTACGTGAGGCCAAATTGACCATTAACGTTGAGAAGAGCAAATTTTGCTACAAGGAAGTGCGATACCTCGGCTACGTAGTAGGCGATGGGTGCATACGTACAGATGCCAATAAGGTTGCAGCTGTGAGGGACTTCCCTGAACCAAAAACCCCCAAGCAGCTACGACGGTTTCTGGGTATGTCGGGCTGGTACCGACGTTTCATACAGGACTATGCGACCATTATAGCGCCCCTGCACGACTGTCTCTCAAAAGAAAGGATTAAAAGATTTCACATGACGGACGAAGCCAAGAAGTCGT
>NW_023458563.1:9192594-9193696 GCF_013731165.1 Rhagoletis pomonella
AAAAGCTGTGCATTCGCTGCTTCAGAACTCACATGGTTCGACGCTGCACCTACAAGCAAGCATGCGGTGTTGACGGTTGTCGAATGGCGCACAACGCACTACTACATGGCAACACTGGTGCAACCAATCACTATGGTAAAGTGACCAAAGCCGATATTAAAGGTTAGGACGGTTCTACAGTCCTATTCCACCAACTCAAGTTTAAAGGGGCAGTTTTTCGCTACTTTCCGGTAATCCTATATGGCCCCAAAACGACTATCAGTACATTTGCGCTGACTGACGAAGGGGCATGTTGTTGTTGTTGTTGTAGCGGCTACAACAACCCCGCCCAGATCGGTTGGTATCTCAGTCGTTGTCGTCAAGTTCCACTAACGGCAACCCTAGGAAGCGTGCAGCTTCTGCGGGGTTTGCCCAGAGGGACAAGGCCGTTAGGGATGTCGGGTTTTCCGGGCATGCGAAGAGATGTTTCGAGTCATGTGGGGTCTCTCCGCATGCCGGACATTCGTTCGGCACATCCTCATTCAACCTACTCAAGTAGGAGTTTAACCTGCTGCAGTAGCCGGAGCGAAGTTGTGCGAGTGTAGTGCGTGTCTCCCGAGGCAGATGAAGCTCCGACGAAGGGGCATCGTGCACACTGATGGACAGTGGCCTAGCTGAGGAGTTGGGACTTGACGGGCCCAGCGAAGAGCTATGTCTGAGATAGACCGGCGACATCACACAGCACGAGGCGAGCTCAAAATTCGTAGGTCTCGAAATATCTGCCAGAGGGGAAAATGTTCCGCGTTATCGTTTGCATAACGTGCGTACCTTCACTGACCTCGAATTACCGCAGCAATCACTAAATGTCGATACGTTGAGCGAACGCGATCATCTGAAATCTCTGCCTATTCTCTGCCTATTCTACCGTATTCTAAGTGCAGAGCGCGTTTATTGATCGGCTTAGACAACACTAAGCTTTGTGTTTCACTGGAGGTACATCAGGTTGAGGGCGATGAGCTTATAGCTGCGCGTTGTAAAATAGGTTGGTCAGTTTACGGTCACGACAAGTCGAACCTGCCATTGGGGGAAAGTTTACTGCACGTCTGTAACTGCAACAAAGACA
>NW_023458563.1:9193796-9194945 GCF_013731165.1 Rhagoletis pomonella
TCTTAATACTCTAGAAGGAATAGCTAGTAAGATTTCTCTTAACGCTCCAAAAAAAAAAAAATAAAAATAAAAATTGTAAACAACTAAAAAAAAACAGGATAATTATGCCTATAAAATCCCTCAGTAGTTCCTAACTTTATCGCCACCACTGTCGTGGTTCCCCTCCAATAAAGCTCATAAGGTTACTAATATGTATGTATGTATATATACGTAGGTTATTTAAATATGTGCATATGCATAACCTTAAATGAATGAAAAAAAAGCGTTGTGTTGTTACTCACCGAACTCTCCCTCGACGAAGGCGCCCGCATCCATGGGAAAGGGTGGCTGGAACGTAAACGTCAAAAAAAAAACTCAACAACTACATGCATACATAGGTATAACCTTTCCAGTAGCTGGCATGAACAATTTAAAGTAAATCCTCTCTCATTACTAGATTACCTACTATCCAGCATGGACTACCACACGCCGCGGCTACACTATTTTTAACAAAAAAAAATGAAAAACAAAAACTTAAAATTATCGACTTACTCCACAAAAACTAAGATCGAATCTGCGGGACTGCCGCGGAAAATTAATAAAATAATTAATTCAATAAATGATAAAATCGTATGGTGAGCAAAGAAATGAAAAACTTAAAGAAACTAACCTCAAACTATTGCTTAAACCTAAGGAAGTAGAAAAAAAAACAAAAAAAAAAACAAAAACGTGAAAACTCAGCTAGCTAGCATATGTACAAATTTCCCCGTGGTGCTAAGTAATTCATGCGGCTTAAATTTATGTGTTTATATGCATATATGTATTTCTATGTATGAATATGTACGGAAGGCAAAAAAAATTCATGAAAATCATCCGCGCCAAATGATGAATTTTTCTAAATTTAAGTAAAGGTGAAGCTCGAAAAGTCAAAACAAAGTTAATTCAAACCAAATAAAATAAAATCAAAAAAACTGAGTGCAAAGAAAAAACTAAAGAAAAGCAGGCGATCATCCGCGAGAGCGTGGTGAGATTTTCGGTAGGGGCGTTTTGGAACTCCTTATCCACTTCCAGCGTGGTGTCCGGCGCTCTGGTTGTGGGTCGTTATGAATATACATACATATGTTCCCCGTTTCCCCTTTACAGCTTTCCAGTCTTTCTCATAGGCTCTAT
>NW_023458563.1:9195045-9230338 GCF_013731165.1 Rhagoletis pomonella
CAATAAAAAGAATTCAATTTTGTATGAAATTAGCGCCATATATGCTGCTCACACTCAAAATGGGATACTCAGTTTATAATTCCCAATAGCAACAAACACGTAATCACTAATACTTTGTCAATTTCCCCTTTGTGCTTTATTACCTCGTGCAATCGTCGTGGCATACTTTCAATGAGTTTTCGGCAATAACTGGGCTCAATTTTTTCCATTCCTCCAATACTGCTTGTTTTAACTCTTACCTTACTTACCGCTCACGCATCTTGTAGCATGTCTTCTTTGGAGTTCTCCCAACAAATGTTCAATGGGGTTCATGTCGGGAGACTGAGCAGGCGTAGCCAGAACCTTTGGACAGTTACATAGTAACCAATTCCGAGCATTCCACGACGTATGGTTAGGGTTATTGTCTTGGTAAAATATAAAGTTTCCACGAATACCAAGTTTTTCTGCACTGCTGGAAACATTTTGTTTTAAAATGTCAATGTACCCTTTACCGGCCAAAATCCCATCGATAATGTGTACTTTGCCGACGCCAGCCCCTGGCATGCAACCGCATATCATTATTGAACCGCCAACATACTTCACCGTTTGTTTTTCTTAAGGAGTCGGCGAATCGTTTCTGCACAAACTTTTACATATTTTTCCTCTTTTAATTGTTTTTTCAAGTCTACAGCAGATAACTTGCGATTTTGTTTTGTTAAACGGAGTATAAATCTACAATTCCGGTCATCGATTTTCGCTGTCACTTAAGTTGCGTTTTTTATCACACACGTTGCCTCTTTCTTTATACCTTTTAATATTATTATGCACTGTAGACTTTTTTGCCAACAATTTTTCTGATTTCGCGAATGGACTTCTGGCCTTTGTAGTTTTTTATAATAATTTCCCGTTCTTCAATTGTTGTTTGACGCATTTTCGAAAAATGATGTTAGTTCGACAACAGTCACTGAAACACTACTGGAAATAAACAATTTGCGATTTGGTCTCAACATATAACGGTACCCAGTTGACGAATTCTAACTGTCCCATTTTGAGTGTGAGTAGCATATATGGCATTAATTGCATACAAATTTGGTTTCTGGTTATTGTTTTTGTTTTCAATGAAGTAAATTCTTACAAATGTACTTCTAACATACTAGTGTACATAAATAAATAGGAACGAATTGAAATCAATAATTATCTATTTTCTTATTTAAGTTAAAAGGTTCTATCTATGAAGTGTCCAATTTTGAATGTGACTCACTATATATATACCGATATATCGAAAGCGTTTGGTAGAGTTTGTCATAGGTTATTATTATGTGTGTGGAGGCTTTCACTCCAAGTTTCTGGTTTGGCTCAAATCTTATCTAGTCAAAAGAGTCAATTTTGTATCAGTGGATAGTGTAAAGTCTCGTTCCTCAAGGCAGCATATTAGGTCGGTTACTTTTCTTAATTTTTATTAATGATGCCAGTGCTTGTTTTAAACAATTAATCACCTCTTATATGCTTCATCATTTTAAAATTTTTAAATATGTAAAAACTAACTGATATACAGACGATTCAAAATGAATTAAATATCTTCTGCGACGGGGGTAGTCGAACTAAGCTAGAACTTAATATTAATAAGTGCTGTTTTGTGAGGTACTACAAAATACGTTCACCTCTGCAATCGTCGTATCATATTTCAGATACTACTCTAAGTTCTTACAGCTTGTTCACAGCGCGGAGCGGAAACTAGAGCTTTCCGCCTGCCACACATACAAAGTAATGACTTCGGGAACATGGCCTGTCCGACCATGATCAACAGCCTGTCCGCAGCGCGGAGCGGAAACTAGGTCTTTCCGCCCGCCGCACACAAAGAAGACTGAAGACTAGGCCTCGCCAGCTACCAAACCTGCTATTTTATATTATTATTATTATTACAAATTAATATGTATAATTAGTCTACTCTGTAATATATCACACATACTTAAATATCTAAATGTTTTATTCTCGTTTGTATGTAAGAAAACATTTTTCTGTAGACCAAATAAATAAATAAATAAATTTCCTTTCATACTAAATAAATTTCCTTAACTACATTATTCCCAAGGCATACTCGTCACTGGCTTTGATAAAGAGGAATAGCTCTGAATTTCAAGATCAATATACCAAAAAAATTTATACAATGCTTTCGTGAGATCGAAACTGGAGTATGCGTCTGTCATTTGGAATCCTTATTTTGATACTCACTCAAAAATAGTAGAGCATGTACAAAAGAGTTTTGTAAAATTTGCGTTATACCAATTGAAGTTTGATTTGCCAATTCCACCATATATTTCTCGCTGTTAATTAATTGATATTGGAAGGACTATTTCTGGGCTCATGTTTGTACATGATATTCTTAATGGTAGTATTGACTGTCCTGTATTACTACAAGTCATAAAACTGAATATTCCTTTTAGATCTTTAAGGTATTTTGAAATTTTCTCAATAGAATTTTATAAAACTAAGTATTCGCAAAATTTGCCTATTTCTAGGATGCGAATTTCACATGAACAAATATTCCCAAAAATTATAAAGCAAAACAAAAACAATTTTTCCCAATTTGTTTTTGTTTTGCATGTTAAGTTATGGGAGATTTATTCACATGGAATTGGCGATAGGGCTGAATGATTTACTGAATATAAGTGTGTTCTCCAGGCTCTGTTTTTTTAAGTTGGCCTTGAGGTCTAATTACATTTAGTATTAAGTTAAATGTTATCTAGCCTATAAGGTTCTGTAAAACTATAGACTTAAATAAATAAATAAATTATACGATTTATTTAAATAGATGCCGACTAAAGTCGTATTTTATCATTCGTATGCAAAATTATGAATAAATACACGCAAAATTGAAATTGCTAGTGCAGCATGAGCTAGTTGAAATTATTTTTCGAAAGCGATTTGCGTGGTTTCGGTTGCAGTTAAGATCGTGGCAATATTTCGAACTTTTCCACGCAGTTCGCTGCCAAATTGAGAAAGAGAAATTTAATTTCGATGTGTGAACAGTTTCAGAAATAAAAGTTGCAAGAAGTGACTGCAATTGAGAGAGCGCAAATCGATTTCGGAAATATATTTCAACTTGCTCCTGTTGCACTAGCAATTTGCAAGTCGCCTTTCGGAAATAAAAAGCCTCTTTTGAAAGACACTTCACATGCAACTGCAATTTGATAGCCTTTTCGAAAAATATTGCATTGCCACGCCTGACACGCTCTTTACACCTTTTCGCAATTTGACAGCAAACAACGTAGAAAAAGCGCTACCGTACTCACGTTCATTCGCATTTTTTATTTCAAATTTCTGTAGTCTAAAAAAACAAGAAATGAATCGATAGAAGTTTCACCTCCGTAGTGTGGCCCTGGCAAACTCATTTTACAAGTTGGTTTGTGTGATGAAGTAAAATTCGTAAACCTCAATAAAATATACAAGTCTCGAAATTATACGATTTATTTAAATAGATGCCGACTAAAGTCGTATTTTATCATTCGTATGCACAATTATTATGAATAAATACTCTCATCTTTATATAAATTGGACATTTCAATTTAAGAAGCTTCTTTAGCTAATCGTTCGGCCTTTTGGACAACCTCTTCAATTGGTCCAACCATATAGAATGCAACTTCTGGAAGATGATCATACTCGCCTGCTAAAATCTGATTGAATCCCTTAATGGTTTCCTCCAGTGGAACCAATTTTCCAGCGTGACCGGTAAAGACTTCAGCCACCTGGAATGGCTGTGACAAGAAACGCTGGATCTTGCGGGCCCGGGCAACTGTAAGTTTGTCTTCTTCAGATAGCTCATCCATACCCAAAATAGCGATGATATCTTGCAATGACTTGTAATCTTGCAAAATTTTTTGTACACCTCGTGCTACATTGTAGTGCTCTTGGCCAATGATGTTCGGATCCATGATACGCGAAGTAGAATCCAAGGGATCTACAGCGGGATAGATGCCTAGTTCCGCAATTGCACGTGACAATACTGTTGTAGCATCCAAGTGAGCAAAGGTTGTTGCTGGCGCAGGATCGGTCAAATCATCAGCGGGCACATAAATAGCTTGTACCGAAGTGATGGAACCCTTCTTTGTGGTAGTAATACGCTCCTGCATAGAACCCATATCAGTAGCTAGCGTTGGTTGATAACCTACAGCTGATGGAATACGACCCAACAAAGCAGATACCTCAGAACCAGCTTGAGTGAAACGAAAAATATTGTCAATGAACAACAATACATCCTGTCCCTCTTGATCACGAAAATATTCGGCAACAGTCAATCCAGTCAATGCAACACGAGCACGAGCGCCTGGGGGTTCGTTCATCTGTCCGTATACCAAAGCGACCTTCGAAGTTTTGTCTTTTAGTGAAATTACACCTGACTCAATCATCTCGTTGTACAAATCATTGCCTTCACGCGTGCGTTCTCCAACACCAGCGAATACTGAGTAACCACCATGGGCCTTAGCGACATTGTTGATCAACTCCATAATTAATACGGTCTTTCCGACTCCAGCGCCGCCAAACAAGCCAATCTTACCACCTTTTGCATAGGGAGCTAGTAAATCGACGACTTTAATTCCTGTCACTAAAATTTCTTGCTCGACCGACATGTCGACGAACTCAGGAGCTTCAGCGTGAATGGGCGCGGTTTTGTTAGTTGGAATAGGGCCGCGTTCATCAATAGGTTCACCTATAATATGTGAAAAATAAAGCAATTTTAGCATTAGTTTATGAGAGGGTAACAATTTGCATTCCGGAGCAGACAACAGACCATCTAAGTGCCGAAGGTAATAATTGACATTGAACATTAACGAATCACCGACGATATATTTTAATAAATTTTTTGTTAGGAAAATGCAATAGCGGAGTTGGAGAGTAATGTTGCCTGCCGGCCATTTGTTGTGTTTGCTAATTTTGTTGTTGTAACAGCAAACACATTCCCCAAAAAGTTTTTGGGGAGTGTTGCTATAGTGACAATCCTTGGCAAGATATAAGTCTGGGTCGTTCCAGTTTTGTACACCCGACTGACGGGGGAACGGCGATTTGTCATTCCCTTAATTGTGGCAACCTCTATACTATGACATATTGAGCTGTAGATGTTGTTGTTGTTATTGTAGCGGCTACAACAACCCCGCCTAGCTTGGTTAGTCTGTCAATCGTTGTCGTCAAGCTCTACTAGCGGTAGAACCAGGAAGCGTGCAGCCTCGATGGGGTCAGTCCATAAGGACAGAGGCGTTAGCAGGGTGGGGTTCAGTGGGCATGCGCAGAGATGCTTCCAGTGATGGGGCGTCTCTCCGCATGCCGGGCATTCATGTGGCACATCTGCATTTATTCTGCTAAGGTATGAGTTCAACCTGCTGCAGTATCCAGAGCGAAGTTGGGCTATTGTGGTCCGAGTCTCCCGAGGCAGACGAAGCTCTGTGTCGTCAAGTCTGGTGGTGGTGTGCCCAGAACAGCATTCACAATTCGAGAGTGCATAAAACTCGACACTGACTCTTTGTGAATGCCGTTCAAGGACTGTCGGTAAGCTGCCGGGTCCAGAGGTTGTTTTATGAACCTCTGGACTTCGTGCGTCAGTTCATATAGATGCCTTTTGACGTGCCGTGGCGAGAGTTCTTCTGCATACAGATGTCAGTTCGGGTGCCCACGACGGTGACACCCTACAAGGAATTGCTTGCAGAGCATTGTGTTATGCTCCTTAATCGGGCGACATCAGAAGGCATCCTATCGCTGTCCTAAGCGCCGTGTTTTGGCAGGTCTTCAGCTTCATACACTACGTCCTACTAGTCTCCGCCGACCACACATGCGCTGCATAGTTCAGAACCAGCCGGTCAATTGCCTTTTACGTTGCCAACAACGTTTCTTTATTTTTACTCCAGGTTATTCGGGTTATTCACCGTTGGAATTGGTTGGTCATCGACGTGAATACCCAGTTGCAGTCTGACCTCCTTCGTCCAAGTGGTGAAAAGCGTTGCTGAGGATTTTGTAGGGGAGAGGGTTAGGCTCCGAGCAGTAAAGAAGCGAGAAAGATCGGCGACATAACCGTTTACTTTCGAGCACAAGTCATCAATTCCGTTCCCGGACGCCTTTATCGAGCAATCGTCAGCATAAGAGGCAATCGAGACTACCTCTGGTGGTTGAGGGAACTTAGAAATGTATAAGTTGAACAGTAGTGGGGAAAGGACACCACCCTGTGGTAGCCCGTTTTATTTGCCTAGGTTTGCTCGATTTGTCTCTAAAGATTACTGACGAGTGTCGCCCACTCAGATAATTCGCCGACCACCGTTTGAGTCCCTGTGGGAGAGAGAAGGCTCTATGCCTTCTAGTAGTGTTGACTGGCTGACGGTGTCGAACGCCTTGGACAGGCCCGACGCTACTAGAATATCTCATTAGGGTGGTTTGGGTTAAGGCCCCGGGTTATCTGGGTGTTTATGGCGTTAAGTGCTGTTGTTGTGCTGTGCACTTTGTGGAACCCATGCTGATGCATCGCTGGGGTCAAGTGGTTTGTGTAGTGCGGGAGTAGAAGGGCCTCTAGTGTTTTCGCTACCGGGGAAAGGAGAGTTATCGGGCGATAGGACTCTCCTTTGTTGGACGGTTTCCCCGGTTTAAGCAGTGGACCTCTCTCCCCATTTTCAAGACGTCTGGAATGATGAGAGTGGACATAGACCGGTTGAGGACCTTGCTTAAATATTTCACTCCAGATAGAGCTTCGTCTGCCTCGGGAGACTCGGACCAAAATAGCCCAACTTCGCTCTGGCTACTGAAGCAGGTTGAACTCATACCTAATCAGAATAAGTGCAGATGTGCATGAATCCGCGGCATGCGGAGAGACGCCCCATGACTCGAAGCATTTCTTCGTTTGTCCACTGAACCCCACCCTGCTAACGCCCCTGTCCTTATGGACAGACCCCATAGAGGCTGCACGCTTCCTGGGTCTACCGCTAGTAGAGCTTGACGACAACGATTGAGGGACTAACCGATCTGGGCGGAGTTGTTGTAGCCGGTACAACAACAATCAGTCTCTTTTATTTCTAAAATATGACTCATGTCAATATCCAATATGCGCAACCATGAAGAAATAAAATTTTTTAACAAAGTTTCGCAAATTGATTACTTTTATCTCCTATGGTTGAGAAATAAGAGACTGATGCTTTGCATTAATGCGTTTAATGACAGGTTTTTCTGTCAAATGCAAATCGCAGAAATTGCACAGAGGATAAATAGAGACACGTTCTTTTAATAAAAGTATGTTTTTCTGTTTGAAATTTGTTTGAATACCAACTTATTCGAAAGAAGGTCTTTTTTCAAATGCTATTTCTAAAAAAATAAGAAAGAAGTTCATTATAAGACTGCTATAACTTTATTATTAAAGGTCATATAAATATGGCGGTGATATAGAAATACGCGCATTGAAAATTCATGTACACATATGATAGGAATCTTGGAAAATTGTCTTTTCTCGAGAGAAGTTGTTTTGTCAAATGTCCACAGATACATATATACTGGCGGTCACAACTGTATGAATTTTTTTCATATTTACAATGTTGTTCAAACTAGCTTTTTTATTATCTTCTTATAACAATATTGGCCATGCATTAACCAAAAACCATATGAAGCAAACTTTCAATCTCTATACAGAATTTAGAAAAATTCAACCAACTTTGTTTTGAACTTTGTAATCCGATTTTTAGAAAAATTTGGGTACGCAGTTACATGGCTTATTAAATTGTAGTAAAATAAGTTTTGAGAGTCTAAAAAATCGCATTGATTGACTTTTTTCAAATATAAAAATAAATTTCTTGCGGAAAAAATGAGAATGAAAGTTTGCAAACAAAAATTTAAAAACTCAACGCGTTTTTATAAATTGAACTTGGTATATGAAAAAATCCGGGGAAGCCGTCAGCAAAAAAATATTAAAAATCCATGCTATTTTTTAGCCGCTTAAAACTTGCATTTTATTATATGAATTTATATATTTATCAATACATTTTTTATGTTTTATATAAAAAAAAAGCGCTGCAGCCGAAAATGTGGAATAAATTACCGGGAGATTTTTATTTCCAAATTTTCCTTATACAGCAATAGTAACAGTGAATTCGTTATTGTCATCAAGGGATGTACATATAATATCATAACTGTTTACTGGGTCTTTGCTTATTTTCTTTTGTCTCTACATGCATATTTAAGAGCTTGACAGCTCAACTCCGAAATTTAAATTGTATATGCAATCAAATTAATTTCTATTTTTAATGTGTTAAGTGAATGTGTTTTAAGGCAGTATAACGGCCAATTTCACAACAGCAATTTAAGTGAACAATTTTTTTTTAGGTTTCACGTTTCCATATGATTTTTATTTAAATGACAACTGCTGCCCACTTAAGTAAGAATTAAATATGATTATTTGCAACTCTGTCTACATTTTGCTATCGGCAGTTTCATTAAGTTCAAAGCCATCCATGTCATTTCGAACTGTATAAAATTTACAAAAATTAAACAAAGTTTAATCAGATTATCAAACTTTGTAATACGAGTTTTCATAATAATTCTTAGTATACAGTTTTATAGTCCATTAAATTTTAATATTCAAAATAGCAAGCTGAAGTTGCTAAAAATCCCATTGATTTTTGCTAATTGCTTTTGTTGACCTGTTGCACATTTTCTTTCATATAAACGCTTTATCAAACATACTTTATATGGAAGAAAATGAGTGACGTCGTCAGTAAAAAATAAAAATAAAAAATCAACGGGATTTTTTCGCAGCTTCAAACTTGTACTTTGTTAAATTAAAACTAAATATATTAAAAAGCTGCATACCAAAAATTATAAAAATTCTTATTAAAAAGTTGAATTTTTGTAAATTTTGTACAGGTATGAATGTGGTTTTATTTGGGGTAGTTCTAGTTAGAAGACAACTGCTTAAAAACGTCCAAAAATGTCGGAAGAGGTCGGTCCCTGAAATATTATTAACCATTTATGTTAACAAAGAACTTTTGTTAAATTTATCCCTTTTGTATGAGCAGTTACACTTTTATAAATGAACTGCATATTCACTCCCCACTATAAACTCACTACTAAAATGCTAACGCTTATTGTTTAATGGCAACTATATAATTTTTTCACTACTATATTTAGTATGTTGTAAATAAAAGAACGTACAACATTTTTTCACTTAACACAATTTTTATTACCTCGAATCGCTGGTATTACCAGTTTAATGTACTTTTATTAACGCCAAGAGTATGAAATTCTTACTATTCCTATTTATACAAAATTAATTTGGTCCAACGTTTTCACCAGCAATTCACGTCCACGCTTGGTTTTGTGGTCGTCAGAAGGCATATACTCCATTGCCGTCTTAAATAACCCAAGGAAAGCGTTATGTCCGTGCGGCAACAATGATCCGTTATGTTATTCCAAAACAAAAAAAAAGGTTTGTACAGTTATAGACTCTAAAGCCTGCCAGCGCATCCGCCCAGAGAGCTCATTAAGCACAACCAAGTTTGAGCGACCATTACCCGGAGCTCCTCAAAAATACTCAACATCAAAGTATAGAATGTCACAAATATGAATCATACACACATACAATAGTAATTGCTATGAATGGCTACCGTATAAACTCAGGACACGCATTTGCTTGGAGACTCCGTAGGTTATGGTGGTCATAAGTTCAGCCAGCACATTCCATGGTCCATTACCCGGAGCTGCTCCAACATGATGAGTAGATTTTAGTGAGGCCCACATGCCACTGCCTCTGGCTGCACGCTGGATATCGGAATATTGCAAAATGAATAGCAACTATCTCTTATAATTATAAGAAAAGTGTTTGTTTACAAAATTACCTGGGCCACTCTGCCATAGTACGATTGTTGCTCCCTTTATTACCACAGTAAATTTGTATGCAACTCTAAATCGGCAAAATTCACGCTCCTTCTCATTATCAACTCTGATCAGATTTTACCCCCGAGGAGTACTCAAAAAGGTTTATTACTGTATATACTATGTTGTTGAGTTATATTTCTGTCAAGGTTGATCACTCATAATGGCCATTCCCACGACAACCGGTTCCACGTACCGGAACGACTCGGGTTTTACCCGACCACAGGCTGTTGTTTCGGGGATCTAACCCCCGCCAGAGGTACAATGCCTGTGACGCGTGGAGTAACCTCCGTAACTGCTCGGGCCTACGTACGCACCGGCAATGGACCACGTCGTTCGTGGCCCCATGCTGTGCGAATTGGACCGCCTTTACGGCAAACCACCACCCGCCCGTGCAGCACAGAACCAACACACCCACACCCTAACACAACACAATAATATACACACAAACAAACACAATAGCAGCCACACACCGCCGCCGGCAACTCCTAGTCCCTCCGACAATCTGCTCGGTTTGTCAGTCCAGAATATACCGAAACGTGACATCAGCCAAGTGCAACTCCTGCCTTGGCTGGTACCACTTTAGGGCATGCTCAGGACTTCGCAACACGCGTGATTGGACGAGTGACTATGTGGGCCCCTGCTGTGCTGCCCAGTCGCATACCTCCCGCGCGACACCGCCAACCACCACCACAAGGTAGCACCAGCTTTTGCAGCACATACAGCAGGAAGCCGGCAGGCAACACAATTCCTTAACTCCACACATCATAATTGGTCTCCCAAGGCACACAAAGGTGCTACAATTCAACTGTAACGAACGAGCAAGATCGAGGAGATAACCAGGGTTCGTATTTGCACACACATGCTCTGCTCACACACACGCCAGAAACACATTCAACTTGCACTCACTGCTCATACACATGTGTGTGCATAAGTGGAAAACAAACTCTACTCACAGAAAAGTGTGTGCTGTTTGTTATTAAGCACATGCACATGTGTGTGAGCCGATTTTTGTACAAATTTCAGCCCATGCACATGCACATAATATATTCTTAAAAGAATTTGTTTATTAAACGTTATTTTTTGAAAGACAATTCAATAAAAAGTGAGATGTTGTTTGTTTTTTATATGACAGAAAACATATTAAAAAATTATTTTAAGATTTGAGTTAGAATTCGAAGTGTATAAGTTTCTCTACGCATAGCACACACATGTGCGTGTGCTTTACATTAATAAAAAGAAAGTACACACATGTGCCCGTGCTGTTTACCAAACGGCACACACATGTGATGTGAGCAAATTTTTAATTTTTTATATGCACAGCACACGTGTGTGAGCTTAAAATGTTAGGATGTGCTGCACATGTGTGTGCAAATACGAACCCTGGAGATAACTGTCTTCATGGGAAGGCATGGAATATTAATAGCTGCGGTCCAAGAGACAAGAAGATTGTGCTGGGAATGGAATTGATTACTTGTGCTCGAAAGTAAACGGTTATATCGCCTATCCCTGCGAAATCCTCGGCAACCCTCGGCACCCTGGACGAAGGAGGTCAGACTGAAACTGGGTATTCACGTTGATGGCGTAACAATCAGCCCTATTCTGCATTTCGACTCGAATCGAAGTTTTCTTTGGTATTCTGCGCTCCGTTTCCTTTCGATCAATCTTCGAAATTTACGATTATACCTATTCTACATTTCGATCGGAGTTCCGTTTTTCTTAGTTGCAAATTTGTTGATGGAGAATGTTTCGATTGTTATTTTCGTGGGTTTAAATAATAAAACTTTATAAAAAAATTAAGTAAAATATACTGTGCATGATTGTAAGTCATCATAAATGAATTTTCTCGATTTCTGTGTTTTCGCAGCGGTAATAGGGGCAATACTAAAAATTGGCTCAAATATTAGCATCCAAAAGGGATATTGCGCGTTTTTGTTTTCATTATCTATAAATAAGACTGTGAAATGCACTGAATACAATTTATTCTTTGTATATAAAATTAATAGAAGTATGTACATACATACATAAAATGTGAAGTTACATAACAAAAAAAATGTTTTTATTATTGCACTCGTTTTTATTAACTTTTTAAAAAGAGGTGCGTATGTTGTCGAATTCGAATTTGCTTTGGAGCTTTGTTCTTCCCCTCCTGACGGCTTTCAAAATGGAATTCATTTGCGTTCAAATCCTCCACTCTGTAGTAAATGCAAATGTTGTGGTGCTCAAACAACGTTTATAATTTCACTGGCTTTGGGCGATGAGTAATACAGTTCATAATGAATTTAGGACTCTTCACACATCTGAGAAAGATCAAACATGTCCCTAAATCTCCGCCTTTCAATTTCCGCATCAGCAATCTGGGACTCGTTCTCCTCTTCAAGCAATAACGCCGCGGCTATGGATTTCAGTTTTATAATTATGTTTCCACTTAAATAAAGCACAAACGAAATTTTATTTTTAAATTACAATGCTGTTAGATATTTTTAGTTATTTTAAAATATTTACAAACTTCAACTTCATAAGCTGCTATCATTTGTTGGCAAATATTTATTTTGTTTTGTTTCGATTTCACACATTCCTAGGCAAACAGCTGATTTCGAAAGATGTTTTCCCTCTTCCTCTTTCGATTCGATCGTAACGCAGAATACCTAAGTTCGATTCTTGCGGAGCGGAATGCGGGAACGTTATCGAAATGCAGAATAGGGCTGAATACCAACGGTGAATAACCCGAAAATCCTCGGAGTTACCTTCGACAGTCTGCTCTCTTTCTCGGCGCATACAATGTCCTCAAGTTGCTGGCCGGCAGCACTTAGGGCAAAGATAAAGAAACGTTCTTGGCAACATACAAGAAAATTTACCGGCCGGTTCCAAACTATGCAGCGCCCGTGTAGTCGCCTGGGACTAGCAGGACGCAGTGGATGAAGCTACAGACCTGCCCGAACACGGCACTACGAACAGCGACCGGATGCCCACGACAGTCGGGTCTACGTAACCGGAACGACCCAGATTTATATCTGGCCAAGGGCTGTCACTCCAGCAACACTCCCCAAAAACCCTTTGGGGAACTTGTATGCTGCTACTACAACAACCGGAAGCCTCCTGATGACGCCCCAACACCACCTACACGACGAGGCCTGGATGCTCCCCGTCAAGGAGCATAACACAATGCTCTGCAATCAGTTCCTTGTGGGGAGCCACAGACGTGGTCATCCTAGCAAACAGCTGCTTGCAGAAGAGCCCTCGCCAAGGCACGTCAGGAGGCATCTCTACGAACTGACGGACGAAGTCCAGAGGCCCTGAGGCCCTGAACGGCATTCACAGGGAATCAGTCTCGAGTTATGTAGACCCGCACCACAATAGCCCAACTTCGCTCTGGCTATTGCAGCAGGCTAAACTCATACCTGAGCAGAATTAATGAGGATGTGCCCAACCAATGGCCGGAATGGGGAGAGTCGCCACATGACTCTCGGTACCTCTTCACATGCCCTTAGAATCCCACCCAGCTGACGACCGTGTCCCTATGGGCAGACCCTGTTGAAGTCGCATACTTCCTGGGCCTCCCCTTAGATGAAACGGACGACAACGTTGACGGATGAACCGACCCGAGCGGGGCTTAGTAGCCGTAACAACAACTACAACTCATAATTGTCGAAGGTTTACATCACTGATGTTTAGAATTTAAATGCCGAACTCAAAGGGAATAAGCAGTCTAGCAATATGCCAAAATGTATATGTTAGAAGAAGATGAAGCATCACACGTAAGCAAAAGTTTCTATCAGATTTTTCACACACACATGATTTGTCAAATGATAGTCACTGTTCTTGCAGGGATAGAAACTTGTAGGTAGGTATCAGTCTTGCTACTCAAATGATAGTCACTGTTCTTGCAGGGTATGTATGTATATGTACAGAGATATGGGAAAATTTGCGTAACCGAGATTAGAGGCTGACGACCGTCGCACGCGATCTTTCTGCTTTGTGTTGGCGTTAGCGTTGCCAAATTTTGGCTATGTGGACGGCTGCATTGAAATTCAACGCCAACGTTGTAGGTATGTGGACCGGCCTGAATTCTTTGTTTAAGCGAATTTCCCCATATCTACATACATATACATACATATATACATACCGTCGCCTGGGTAAAATATTGTCGTATGTTAATTTCGGCAGGTTGGGGGAAATCGCAATTAAGCTTGGAATGCAATTTCTCAAAAACACGAAGATATATTTTCTCCAAAGTCCCTGAAAATGTTACTAGTGAACAAAATTCTTAAATTATTTAATTTTTAATGTTTATTGTTAATTAGTTTTGAGTTTATGAAGGATTTGCTCTAGTAAAATTTTGTCGTAAGCGTCATTTGTCCACAATTTGGCAGCCACTTTGTATGAAATACGACAAAATGTAATCAAATTTCTACCAAATTAACGACACTTTTTACTCAATATCTCGGAAACTTATTAATAAAAACGTGACTGCAGTTGACGATGTTGAAAGAAAAAGAGTTTATTTTAAGGTCTTAGTGTATTAGTTCACAATGTGTACATAACAGGGTTGGTTTGTTTGGTATAATTCAACACCCCCACTATAGCAAACAAGCAATAAAATTCACAAATTTTCGATGTGTTGAACTCCCAGCTTATTAAGTAAATTATAATGTTTTATAACGGGTGATTTTTTTGAGGTTAGGATTTTCATGCATTAGTATTTGACAGATCACGTGGGATTTCAGACATGGTGTCAAAGAGAAAGATGCTCAGTATGCTTTGACATTTCATCATGAATAGACTTACTAACGAGCAACGCTTGCAAATCATTGAATTTTATTACCAAAATCAGTGTTCGGTTCGAAATGTGTTTCGCGCTTTTTTATCGACAAATTTTGTTCAGCGATGAGGCTCATTTCTGGTTGAATGGCTTCGTAAATAAGCAAAATTGCCGCATTTGGAGTGAAGAGCAACCAGAAGCCGTTCAAGAACTGCCCATGCATCCCGAAAAATGCACTGTTTGGTGTGGTTTGTACGCTGGTGGAATCATTGGACCGTATTTTTTCAAAGATGCTGTTGGACGCAACGTTACGGTGAATGGCGATCGCTATCGTTCGATGCTAACAAACTTTTTGTTGCCAAAAATGGAAGAACTGAACTTGGTTGACATGTGGTTTCAACAAGATGGCGCTACATGCCACACAGCTCGCGATTCTATGGCCATTTTGAGGGAAAGCTTCGGAGAACAATTCATCTCAAGAAATGGACCGGTAAGTTGGCCACCAAGATCATGCGATTTGACGCCTTTAGACTATTTTTTGTGGGGCTACGTCAAGTCTAAAGTCTACAGAAATAAGCCAGCAACTATTCCAGCTTTGGAAGACAACATTTCCGAAGAAATTCGGGCTATTCCGGCCGAAATGCTCGAAAAAGTTGCCCAAAATTGGACTTTCCGAATGGACCACCTAAGACGCAGCCGCGGTCAACATTTAAATGAAATTATCTTCAAAAAGTAAATGTCATGGACCAATCTAACGTTTCAAATAAAGAACCGATGAGATTTTGCAAATTTTATGCGTTTTTTTAAAAAAAAAAGTTATCAAGCTCTTAAAAAATCACCCTCAAAAAATTACATAAGCCCTTTGTAAATAAATCAGCAGGCATGTCGGCTGTAGGCAAATACATAATATTAACTATATTTCTGTTTACACATTCTCGGCTGAAGTGATATCGGATATCAATGTGTTTACTTCTTTTATGAAGTATAGGATTTGCCATCAGCATCTGTGCGCTCTGATTGTCATTAAATAAGTTAATGCTATACATTGTTTTTGTTATTTCAAATTGTAAGTTTCTTAAATATTTAGCCTCTTTGCAGCGTCCGAGCTAGCCATATATTCAGCCTCACAGCTTGATAAAGCTACAGTTGGCTGCTTCTTAGACTCCCAACAAATTACACCTCCGGACAACTTGAAACACATGCCAGTGTAGGATCTTCTATCTACAGTATTCAGTAGCCCAGTCGGCATCAACAAATCCTTTTATTTCTGAGCATTCATTAGCTATGTACATTAAGCCATAATTTTTGGTTCTCTTTAAATATTTTGGAATTCGTTACGCATATGCGCAATGCTCTTTTGTAAAACTTTGATTAAATTGGCTAAGAAAACCTACAGCGTATGCAATATCTGGTCTAGTCAAGACAGCTAAATACATAAGACTTCCTATTAACTGTTGATACGGAAAGTTGATTTCGCAAATGTTTTCGCGAACAATAGATAACTTACTCTCCATTGGTGTATCTACAGTTTTACAATCATTCATGTTAAATTTTTGCAATAGTTGATCAACAAACTTATTTTGACATAAGGATATTGTTTTTTCAAATTTGTTTGTAATTACATTCATACCAAGACATTTTTTGATTTCGCCCAAATCTTTGATTTTATATTTACTGGCTAGCAACTCTTTCAAAAATTTAGTTTTAGAATTGTCGTTTGAAAAAAATAAAGAAATCATATACGTAAAGAGTAACAACAGTTTTGGATTGATCTTATATTTTTGTATACATGCAAGGCTCTAATTTAGATCTTTGGTAGCTAATTGCCAGTAAACACTCAGCTACCTTTTTGTATCAGGCCCTTGGCGATTGCTTGAGGCCATAGATTGCCTTTCTTAATTTGTTATTTTGGCCTACATCAGGAAACATTTCTGGTATCGACATGTAAATAGTTTCCTCAAAATCTCCGTTTAAAAAGGCAGTTTTTACATCGAGATGATTCGTTTGGAGCCCAAGCTGAACTGATAACGCAAATAACATTCTTAAGGTAGTATGTCTAACAACTGGAGAAAAAGTTTCTTTAAAATCTACACCCTCCTCTTGGGAATACCCTTTGGCAACTAAGCGAGCGCGAAAACGTTCTTTGTTATCAGCATCATATTTCTTCCTCAGGACCCATTTGCATTTTACTATCTTACCGTTCTGTGGAGTGTCAACTAACTCCCACGCTTCGTTGTCCTCGAAACATTTTAGAACCAGTGCAAACCTCGTAAGGCGTTTTGCCACCAAGCACCGCTGTCACACTACGATTCAGAAGATATACCGCCATATTTTTAGCTTCAGCCCAAAACCGCTTGCCTAAATTGGCGTCAAAAAGTAGGCATCTTGCGAAACAGTTCTAGTAATTTAATCACTAAATTTAGTCTGCTTGTGGTCTTATTATTCAAATTTTTTATTAATTTTATTTTTTAACCTTTTTGACCGTAAATATCGTAAATAAAAACTCAATTTATTTTGTAAATCAAATTTTTTGTTTATTTCTACCGATGCATTTCGGTTGGCAGCTGAGCAACCATCATCAGAGTGTTCACTTGACGCTGGCTGATGATGGTTGCTCAGCTGCCAACTGAAATGCATCGGTAGAAATAAAAAAAAAATTGATTTACAAAATAAATTGAGTTTTTATTTACGATATTTGCGGTCAAAAAGGTTAAGAAATAAAATAAATAAAACATTTGAATAGACATCTTGCCCTTTCGACTATTGTGTGATTGAATCTTTCACTCACTCCGTTATGTTGTGGAGTATAAGGCATGGTTTTCTGGTGAGCAGATTTGTTGTCAGGCTTGGAACACAAAGCACGTTCTCAACAGATATTTAATAATCGCATTCATTCGTATAAGTTGTAATTTTTACGTCTCCCGAACATAACACCTGCCCTTTTTCATTATTTGCTCCAATAATTTCTCTGCCTTGCTCGTAGGATGCATTTTTAATCCAATCCTCTCGTGGAGTTAAGTGTACACTAGCACACGAGTCGATGTACCATTCGCTGCTGTTGAAGTTTCCGTTTAGGAAAACCGCACTAAATGCATTTGTTTGCGTTCGCAATTTTCTTTCGTTACAATTTGGACATTGATTTTTGTAATGACCGAATTTTTTACATCTAAAGTATTTAATAGCCTTTTTTATGCAGCTTGGTTTTTGAGAATCATTCGTGCCAATGTTGTGTTTTCTTTCGTTTTTCGAATGAATTGCAAATGCACCCGCAACGTTGTTCACATGTATATCTGGAGACTCCATATCCATCAACTTACTTTTAATGGAGTCTGATGTTATTTGTATGCCTGAGTGTTCGATCCCCATGATCATAGGTGAAAAGCGACCAGGTAGACCTGCCGGTAGCACAACTTCGCTCCGGCTACTGCAGCAGGTTAAACTCCTACCTGAGTAGATTGAATGAGGATGTGCCGAATGAGTGTCCGGCATGCGGAGAGACCCCACATGATTCGAAACATCTCTCCGCATGCCCGGAAAACCCGACAACCCTAACGGCCTTGTCCCTGTGGACCAACCCCACAGAAGCTGCACGCTTCCTAGGGTTGCCGTTAGTGGAACTTGACGACAACGACTGAGATACCAACCGTCCTGGGCGGGGTTGTTGTAGCCGCTACAACAACAACAACAACAACCTGCGAGTAATAGCGATCCGATCCACTCTTCGTCAATCTTGAAGACCGTTCCATTCAACCTCTGTGCAGTATCAATTATTTGAGTTATGTATGATGTCATCGAACTACAATTATCCAGCCGTGTCGATATTAAAAGACGAAGTAAACTGATTTTTCTAGAAAATCCGCTGTCATCAAATAAATTTCTCAGCTTTTCTCAGAGTTTCTTTGATGACCTAACCTCTTTAACATGCACGAACAATGACGGATCTATTGTCATAATCAATTTCGCCTTGGTTTTTTCGTCATCTGCAGCTTCTAATGTCTTTCCTGATTCTGGCTTGACATAATGCTTTATGCCTTCTAGGACTAGAAAATTCTCTGCCGCGAAACACCATTCGCCATAGTTTTCACACCCTTTCAACTTTGGTACGTTAAACAAATAGTTGGTAGCCATTGAAATGCTGGCGATTTAAAGAAAACGCAAAAATGACTATACGCAACCGGCAGTTATTTCTTTTATTATCGAGTACCCGACTTATAAAAACTGCAATTAAATCTTTTTTTTCTTGGTTAAAGGCTGGGCCCTTTCAAAAACACGCCCGGCCCGGCACGACGGGACACGTCAGAGCCCGGAAATAAAGAGTCAACTTTTATGGTATGTATACATGTGTACATATTTTAAATTTTGTGTTTATGTATGTATATTTACTTAAGCTACACAATTTTTTACATCAAAGATTTTTATAATATATTTTCTGGGAAGTGGAAGGTATTTTATGTACAGATATGTAAAAAAAACTACTAAGTATCTTATTTTTTCTATCGGTTGCCAAATATTTCTTTTTTTGCTTTTCCCTTATCAAAAGAGTTTTAATATGTACTATTTTTTTTTGTATAAAAAACAAAAGCTTATCTAAATTTGTAGTATTAGCAACGGGCTTTTTCGTACTTTTATGAAATTTTACTGAACGCCCATGCACGCACGAGTTCGTGCTGACAGCAAATATTCCGGCCCGTGCCCATCTTTAATGTGTACATAACAGGGTTGTATTGTTTGGTATATTTCAACAAAACTAAATGAGATATCCAAAAATGGAGAACGCCATTTCTAGGATATTGATTAGTTTAATATGAATGCATCACCAACTAAATTTTTACTAAATTATCGAAAAAGTTGTAGTCAATATCTCGGAAACTAAAGGAGATATCTAAAAACAGATAACACCAATCGAAAGACCTTATTCCAAAATATATAACTGCATCTAGAACTAAAAATCGTCAAAATGGCGCTTACGACAATCTTTTACCCAGGCGACGATATGTCATTGAACAACAATCCACAAATACATTTTTTTACCAAGGATTATATTTCGTTCACGTGTACAGCATAACTGCTACAAGTAGCAACCTGTTTTGGGGGTGTTAAAAAGTGTTTAGTTGTTTTTTGTTTCTGCGGTACAAACGATTATACTATCCTCTTTGCTTATTTTTCTCTGTAAAGACAATATACATGCATATGTACATACATAAATACATACATACGTATGTACATATATAAATACGCATGTTATGTATGTACATAATTATGTATACAACTTTAAAAAAGATTGTATTAAATAATCTATGCTTATGTTTATAAATAAATTTATTTTTTTCCGTTCTCTGGTTGCACCACGCTCGCTGTGAGTCCGCGCGGCATGAAAGCAAAAGCGACTCCGTGTAAGTTTCCGAGTTTTTTTTCTTTTAAATAATGTACAGTGCTGCGAATAATTATAAACTCAAAGCGATTTTATTTTGAAAACCTGATAAAACGAAATACATTTCCAAATGGCTATACAAAAATTAATAAAAGATAAAAAAAAATAATTTTTAAAAATAAAAGTATAATATATTTTTATCCAGTAAGAAAAATAACACAAATCAAATGATCGCCACCTGGACATAATTATAAACTCAAGCTTATTATTTACGTAGTAGATTTTCCTTTATTTTTTATTACGGCAAGTAATCGCCGAGGAACACTTTCGATTAGGCTTTTAAGAATTTCAGTAGGAATCTCGTTCCACGATCTGATTATCCTCTCTTTAAGCTCTTCCA
Source organism: Rhagoletis pomonella (assembly GCF_013731165.1). NCBI lineage: Eukaryota > Metazoa > Arthropoda > Insecta > Diptera > Tephritidae > Rhagoletis > Rhagoletis pomonella. The sequence continues at coordinate 9,215,452 of NW_023458563.1, forward strand.
CATTTTCAATTGACGGCTTTTCTGGATCGTAAACCTTCCTTGCGAGGATTCCCCACGAGTTTTCAATAGGGTTCAAATATGGGCTTGGAGCTGGCCATGGTAAGAGTTCTATACCGAAGTCATTAACCACTGTTTTGTTGAATTCGCCCTATGAATAGGGGCATTATCCTGTTGGAAAATGATTTCGTTGTCTTCGGAAAGCGTTATAAGTGGAAGTAAATAATCAAACAACGTGTCTTGGTATAGTAAAGCGTTCATTCTCCCAGAAACAAAAGCAATCTGGGACCTCGATTCGCTTTTGAATGCTGCCCATATCATAACAGACCCTCCACCTTGAGCTCTTTTTGACATGAACCGCCTTTCATTCCGTAAATCGTGCCAATAGTATCGGAATCCATCTGGACCATCCAGATTAAATTTTTTTTTCGTCGCTGAAGATAACGTGTTTCCAAATGAAGATTTTCTGCACGTATTCTTCGGCAAATTTTAATCTGGCGCTAATATGGGTGGGCTTGAGAGGTGGCTTAGAAATGCATTTTGTTTCATTCATTTTATTTGCTAAAACATTAGTACAATAAGATCTGAGATCTTTTATAGTACAACCAAAAGGATATAATAAGGTAATAATGGTTACTTAAACTAAAACTTATAACAAAGTAAGACTAAAACTCATAATAAACAAACAATTAAACAATACAGTGGTTATACATATTAACTTGAAATTTTATACTCAGATAGCGAATCTCATAACTATACAACATAAATTATTTTAACGAAAGTACGCATATAGAACATCCTTAAAGTTGCTTTTATTTAGACTACTGCGAGTTGCCATTGGAATAGAGTTCCAAATTCGAATAGTATTGACAAAGAATAGCCGTGCGGAGGTTAGATAATTATAATCTGGTACTATCGAATCATTAATTCGAGCTGATTTAGGGAAAATGAGCTTGTCATATAGATAACCAGGCTCCCTGTGCACAATAAGTTGATAGAGAAAGATGCAGTTTCTGGCTTTCAGATAATCAGATATTTCACAGCCTAATAAACGTGACCTCCAACCACAGATATGGTCAAATTTAGCTAACCCGAACACATATCGTGTAACATGGTTGAATGCTACATTAATTTTATGAGCAGATAGAGAACTCAATTAACTATAAACAAGCACAGGGTAGCATATGATTGGCATTATTAATTGGATCGCAAGCTTTCTCCTAACCTGGACTGGCGTATAATTCGCAGAGATTCGTAAATTTCTTAGGAAGTTGTATACTTTGTATATGATCGTCACATGTTAAACTAGTATTAATGATGAACCCAAGATTAGTCACCTTAGACACAAGTTTTAGAAAAATTATTCGTTTTTTAGAGACCGGCAGCAGGTAAGATTTATCACTGTTTAGACACAGGTCATTTCTCCTCGCCCATGCAAAGATGGATGTTAAGTCGTTATTAAGCCTTGTACAAAGATCACCTGTTTCCTCATGATTTCCAGACAGGTACAGTTGGATGTCATCCGCATATGCATGCATATATACATGATGGCATGCAGAAAATATGTAATTTATAAAAAGACTGAACAATAGTGGACCCAGGATAGAGCCTTGGGGTACACCAGCTAGCAGTGGTTTAAGACCAGAGGTATTGGAGCCAATTTTTACACACTGAGTTCTATCAGCTAAGTAGCTCCGCATGAGACGCGTTGCGGAGTCCCCGAAGCCAAAGTAGCTTTTTAATTTCATACAGAGTAAGTCGTGGTTCACGGAGTCAAAAGCTTTAGAAAAGTCAAGTAGGCATAATAAAGTCAGTTGGTTTTTGTCGAAAGGGGTTCTAATGTCATCTAAAATTTTTAAGATTGCCGTGGAGCAGCTATGCTTTGCTCTGAAGCCTGACTGAAACGGGGACAGCAGGCTAAATCTGTCAATATGGTTATGGATTTGGTCGGACATCAATAATTCGAAGACTTTAGAGAGTGCGGGTAAGATACTAATAGGTCGAAAATCAGCAGGATTACACGCCGCCTTGGTTTTACCAACTGGTTGAACCGTGGCAACTTTCCACGCATCAGGGAAACATGACGTTGTGATACTATGATTGATAACGTGTGTGAGAGTAGGCAGAATGTATGGGGTAATTAGTTTTACAAATTTAATTGGAATGCTATCCGCCCCTATTGCATTTGACCTTATTTTATTAATACACATTGCTACTTCAACCTCTGACACAGCTTCAAACTCAAAATTTGTACAAACAGACGAGTCAGGCGAAGGACAGGGAATGGAGCAAGTATTAACACAGGATGGGGTAACATGATTGAAAAAGGCATTATTGAGGTATTCAGGACTAAGGGAACAATTAGGGCTGTCACTAACATGTACACGAAGGTTTTTTAAGTTACGCCACAGAACATGATTTGGTAGTGAGGTGTCTAACATTTTACTATAATACTTGCATTTCTCACGCTTTATGGTGGCCGTGGTCTCATTTGGGACAAGTTATACGCACGCCAGCTGTCCTCAGTGCGGTTCTTTTTTCCAGGAGGAATATTTTTTATTACGCTGCACTATCAACGCACGAACCGATTTGTTGAACCAGGGACATGAGGGATATCTACCACGGTAAGTGCGAGTTGGTACGTGAATCCTATATAGGTCTAAGATAATCTCATTTAAAAAGCGTAATTTCTCATGCACTGAGCTTAGAGCCCAGCAAGCAGACCAATTAATACGCGATAAGTCACTTAAAAGATTAGTTACGTTCAGTAAACGATAATCCGGAAAGATGGACGGACTAGTTACTAAACTATGTCGGTCAAACTTTATATCAAACGCACAGAAAATAAGATCATGGTCCGAGATGAATGTGATTTGATCAAATTTTAAAACTATTGACATATCAGACACAATAAAATAATCGAGCAGGCTGGGACAACAGTTTTGCCCATACCTTGTGGGTACCGATGAATTAACCACATCTAGACCAACACCAGATACATCATCTAACAAGCGAGAGCTATACGAGTCGTTACACAACAGATTCACATTAAAATCTCCACAAATAATAATATCATTATAATCAACAGCGACAGATCACAACATAGTAAAATATTCGTTCACACTATAACATTTATGAGGGTTATAAACACAAGACAAAAGGACTTTGGAGAATGAACTTCAACTAACAAATGCTCAGTAGCGCTATCAGATGTTCCTGATAGAAACCGAGTTTTTAAGTAATTTTTACAGTACATAGCGACACCACCACCTTTATTAACCTTTCTATCCGTCCTATAAATCGTGTAACCGTTTATGTCAAAAAGGGCGTCCTTTACCTCAGGTCTAAACCAGGTCTCGGAAACACAAATGACATCAACACAAGAGGATTCAAATATTCATCTAATTTCATCCATCTTTTCACTATTCAAGCTGCGCGCATTAAAGTGCACAACATTGAACGCATTTTTCCGCATGCACAAAATATTCAGCATCGCAAGGCTATTGTCCGCAATTCCATTCGGACCTCTAAAGTTCGCACTTATTTTGGGCAGCAGAATTTAAAGCAACTTTAAGGTAGCAAAAACAAGAGCATGACAGAAAGTCGAAACAAAACAAATTGAGTTGCGCTATCTTTACATTACAAAAGTAATCAAAACACACAAAAGACAAAACAACAAACATACATTCAAACATTCAATCAAACAAACACACAGGCTTACAACTAGCGAAACTGCTCCAAATCATCTTGGCATGAAACTTTGGTTGGTTGCCTGGCTTTATCATCGGTCTGTCGTAGGTGCACACAGCCACGGATAGAAAAACAGACCACAATTTCCCCTCACGCCGAAGTTTTATGCCCGCTTGCAGCAATAGCCTATTTTCTTTGCTAAGGCTCTCATATAAATGAAAATTCCCCTGTATGCCAAGGGGTTGCAGGGGAACAGCAGTTTTCACACGCTTGCGATATTCGCCGAAGGCGCGGAGAGTACGATTGCGATCAAGAGGTGTATGGAATTTTATCACAATCGCGCCGTTAAGGCCAGCACGTGATGGCCTTGTGCGAAATATATCTCGTATTTGGGGAGCGAGGAAGTCGGTCGACAAACAGACCTGATTGAATATGCTCTTCAGGTTTTCCCCTTCCTTAAATGGTACGCCAAAAGCGACGGCGTCAGCAGCAAAATCAGTAGTCAATCGCTGTTGCACTCCCTTCGCTAACTCCGCTTTCAAACACTCAATTTCCAACTCAGACTTTTCCACCCTCTCCTTCTGTGCCGAAATGACCGCTGTTGATTCAGCTACAGCAGTCGTGAGCGACGAAATCTCCTCATCAATTCGCTTTGCGAGTTTGTTCTCCACTTCAATGATTTTGTGAGAGACACTTTCGATAAACGGCCGCAATTGTTCAGTCTGCTGCTTGTTGCACGGGCCTGTTAAGTTAACAGCCATATCAAACCACGTTAAACCACAGCAAACAGCATCGAACCCAATCAAACCCTGTCTAATTTCTGCCCTATGTTACAGGAAACTTGTTTGATAGGATGTAGTCGTGTATGATTGTGAGCGTATGTGTGTGTGCGTCATGTCCGGGATACGAAAGAATGCGTGTGTGTGCAGTTGAAATTTGAGTGAAAGTTCTTCGTGAAGGAATTTTGTGTAGCTTACTAGTGCATCGGGGGCAAGATCGCCAAGGGAATTAAAGTCTCAAATCAGATTAGAAAGTGAAGTGGAGCTCTAAAGAAGTGCGTTTCTGGTGATACGGAACTTTGCCAAAAGTAGACAGCTAGAAAAAAAAGCATTTCGGCTTTTTAGAAAGAAAAGGCGCCAAATCCTGCCGTGAAGAGGTCCTCACCAGACGAGGAGCGGTACCAGAGCCTCAAAAGAGAGTTGGAGACCGGACAGCTATGTATTGCTCGATGCAAAAAGCCGAGGTACATATGTAATAGAGAGGTTAACGACCGGCGTACATTATGCCCATTTGACACATATATGCAAGTGCAGTGAAAAATACGTGAACGGAGACACAATTTACATAGAGCCTATGAGAAAGACTGGAAAGCTGAAAAGGGGAAACGGGGAACATATGTATGTATATTCATAACGACCCACAACCAGAGCGCCGGACACCACGCTGGAAGTGGATAAGGAGTTCCAAAACGTCCCTACCGAAAATCTCACCACGCTCTCGCGGATGATCGCCTGCTTTTCTTTAGTTTTTCTTTGCACTCAGTTTTTTTGATTTTGTTTTATTTGGCTTGAATTAACTTTGTTTTGACTTTTCGAGCTTCACCTTTATTTAAATTTAGAAAAATTCATCATTTGGCGCGGATGATTTTCATGAATTTTTTTGCCTTTCGTACATATTCATACATAGAAATACATATATGCATATAAACACATAAATTTAAGCCGCATGAATTACTTAGCACCACGGGGAAATTTGTACATATGCTAGCTAGCTGAGTTTTCACGTTTTTGTTTTTTTTTTTTTGTTTTTTTCTACTTCCTTAGGTTTAAGCAATAGTTTGAGGTTAGTTTCTTTAAGTTTTTCATTTCTTTGCTCACCATACGATTTTATCATTTATTGAATTAATTATTTTATTAATTTTCCGCGGCAGTCCCGCAGATTCGATCTTAGTTTTTGTGGAGTAAGTCGATAATTTTAAGTTTTTCTTTTTCTTTTTTTTTTGTTAAAAATAGTGTAGCCGCGGCGTGTGGTAGTCCATGCTGGATAGTAGGTAATCTAGTAATGAGAGAGGATTTACTTTAAATTGTTCATGCCAGCTACTGGAAAGGTTATACCTATGTATGCATGTAGTTGTTGAGTTTTTTTGACGTTTACGTTCCAGCCACCCTTTCCCATGGATGCGGGCGCCTTCGTCGAGGGAGAGTTCGGTGAGTAACAACACAACGCTTTTTTTCATTCATTTAAGGTTATGCATATGCACATATTTAAATAACCTACGTATATATACATACATACATATTAGTAACCTTATGAGCTTTATTGGAGGGGAACCACGACAGTGGTGGCGATAAAGTTAGGAACTACTGAGGGATTTTATAGGCATAATTATCCTGTTTTTTTTTAGTTGTTTACAATTTTTATTTTTATTTTTTTTTTTTTGGAGCGTTAAGAGAAATCTTACTAGCTATTCCTTCTAGAGTATTAAGAGAATTCGAATTATGTAGATTAGTTTTTTTTTATGATTTCCTGAATTAAATGAAATGTACCTATAATAAAAATTAAGTATATGTATGTATGTAAATGACAGCTGTAATTTGAATTTGGCTAAAGAAAAAAAAACAAATACATTAATTATGAGTTGAAGGTCTGATCGTTTCTCTAGGTCAACATGAGGGACTAGTGCTTTTCGTAGATCGGTGTGGGTGTTGCACCAGGGCAGCAGGGGGAAGGCGGATGCAGGGCGACACAATGACACACTAACTTGTACAGGACGGGACAGTAGACTAGACGTACTTAAGTCGGGATCAGGGGGCGTTGTAAGGTAAGAGGGGTCAACACAACGTCCATGGCTTCGCGTTACACACAAGCAGAAGAGGGTGGGTAGACTCCACCCGACAGGACGATTCTTCTGCTATTCTTTCAAACTTTCTTTCCTTTTCTTCTCGATTTCTACATCCAAACCTATCCTACTTATGTCCCGAACACAGGCATGAGTAAATTTGCTTATGTGTGCTGTAGGTAAGGGCTGTGGAGATAACCCCCCCCCCCAACGCTATAGCCCAGTAAAACTTTCATTTACCGTCTTCTTCTTTCTTACCCTTTACATTTCCGCTTAATATCTATTCAATTATTAAAGTCCTTAATATCTTCAACTATCGGACAGTTTAGGGTCGTAGCGGCAACATCGCCAAGATTCGTCTGTAGCCATAAGTGCCGCGATGAGAAAGTAGTGGGGGGTGCCGTTCCTTTCCCCAGGAGTTCCTTCGTCATACTTCCACGTGTTATGAGGTGGTATCAGGAGAAAGGGATTGGCAAAGCATGAAGGTAATTCGGATTTTGTACATGGAGTGTGGATAGTCTGCTTAAGCTACAACATGTATGACCTAGCGCCATTCATGTGTGAGGTTTGCAGACCGTCTATGCAAAGGGTTAGGGGAAGTCGTGACAACTTAGCTTAGAGCCAGTGCTTTCAGTTTAATTGTGCCACCAGTCAACCCAGTCAATTGTATTAACAGATAATTCAATTACAGCGCATACATATAAAAATTAATTAGATAGCATAATCAAAACATTTCAATGAGATTGGATGAATTTTGATATAGCTTTTAGGCAGTTATCTAGCTATAGTCATAGGGGTATTTACATGTATTTGTACGTTACAAACCTGAATTTTTTTTAATCATTAAACGTTAGAACTGCGAACTAAATTTTGAATTGAACTTTTACCCAATCCTCATTACGTAGCACATCCAAGCTATGCTTTGTTTCCTGTAAATTTATGGATTTAATCAAAACTGAGCTGGAAAAGTGAATTCTTTTTGTTTTTTTTTTTTGTTTTTGAATTTGACGTTCTTCGCAAACTTTGAATGTATTGAATTTGGCACTATAGCAAATTGAATTTAGTTCTTGGTATAGTTTTGATTTTTTTTTACTATTGCAATTAATAGTTTATTACATCGCTTTCATTGGTAGTTTTAATTTGTTTATGATTCTATATTATTAAATTTTGAAATCTACTTGAATTCCTCTTCTTATATAAAAATATCCGAAGAATTTGTATTTTGCTTCATTTTGGTCCGTAAGATAAGATTTATAAACAAAATAGCTAAGCTAAGAGAATTTTTTTTTGTTTGAATTTTTGGGAACTAGTAACTTGGTTTGGCGACCCACTGACACAAGTATTAGGCCGCAAAATTCCCTGTTGGCGAGTCTATGTGAACGAATGGAAGAGAGTGAGTCTGAAAAACGTGTTGCTGGTGGATTAGGGCTATATAGCACATACAGACCGGTCACCAGGAGTGTTACCAGAGCACTTGAAAACCAAGTGGTAGGATCTCTTTGTACGCAAATTGATACAGGGGTACCGCGGCCAGTCGATTTTCTTCCTACTGACTTTTTCAATAGGTGTACTGCTAGGATTTTTAGCTCGCTAGGAAGAGAGAAGAGCACTCAGCCCAGGGTGACGGTGACTGAAGAGGTAGCAATTAACGAGTCGAATAGCAGTTTGAGTTTCTCCCGGAAAATCGAAGAGTTGTTCCAGATGTCCGATTCCGAGCAGGCAGGCCCTAGTGGGGGTGCAATCCAAGTGGGTAGTAACCAGTCGGGTGACTCGGAAGCTGGACGGGTGTTGACTCCATGGAGTGGACCAAGTGAGACCGTGACCAATGTCGAACAGCTGAGCCGTATGATGGCTATGATGGCACAAACAAACGACATGATGGCACAGGTCATGGGTGAAGCCCACAACATGCGAGCCAACGTATCGAGCCTCAATAACCGAGTGGCGGAGATGGAAACTTCCGCTCGGGTGTTAGGAAATCGATCTACGATGGCATCGACGCCAGAAGGTAGGGGGCACAACGAGAAAACAATCCACAGAGATACCAACGACGATGAATCCCGAGCAGACGTTAGAATGGATGATATAGAGTCGAGTGAGTCACACAAAAGTTCTTCCTTTTCGATCTCGATAAGTGGCACATAAAGTTCGATGGGTCTGGTAAAGGATAACGGTGGAAAGTTTCATATTCAGGATAGAGAAGATGCGTGCCCAATACGGGGTCTCGTTCCATCAACTCTTCTCCGACTTCCATTGTTTGGTAACAGGCTCCGCGGCAAAGTGGTATTGGCAGGTTCTCGAAGATAATGCTGACAACTCTACATTTGGCTACTTCGAGCTGAAGACCGAGCTGCTTACCCACTTTAAGACCGCGGAGTCTGATTACGAAATCATTAGGGAAATAATGGAACGCAAGCAACATCCGCAGGAAGGCTTCGACGATTTCTATGGGGAAGTACAAGATTTGACATTTAGGTTGAAAAAATAAATCCCGGAGAAGGAATTAGTTGGGATAATCAGAGGCAATTTGAAATCATACCTAGCAAATTTGACATTCGCGGCAAAGATGGACACTCTGGCTGAACTAAAGGCTGAGTGTAGGCGCGCAGAACGCTTGATTAAAGAAAATAGGAGCCGTTCCAAAATGGTTAGCGAGTTGGGGTACTCAGAAATACCATCGTCAGAGGGAGCTGTAGGAGAAACATCAGTAGAAGCTATTGGAAACGTGGGCAAAAGAGGTAATTCATACCAACAGGTCCCAAATAGCTATATCAAGCAATCCACAGTTCAGAGTAACACGCGAGTTCCTGCGTCCACTAATAGCCCTAAATCCACCGTGAATGCCTTTTGTCCGTCCCCGTTCCACTTGATGTTGTGTTTTTCGTGTGGTATGCCTGTCGATTTCTATGTCAAAAATCCGTCTGAGTGTAAGAAAGAAAGTTTTTGTAAGTCCTCGTTCCAAAATATGGTTTGTTTTGCGTGTGGGGGTGATATGTCGTTTTGTATAAGTCTAGTCAGGGAAACTCCTTGCTGGCGGAGATTGCCGGGAATCCGAGCCAGGCGAAGGAGCACCCGGAAAACAACCAGATTATAAAGTTCTAAAAAGAAAGAGAGAGAACATTAGTGTGGATAAAACGAATTTTGTAATTGAGCGTGTACACAAAAGTCTCCACCAGCGCAAGCTAGAGTACGAAGCTGCGCGAAACAGAATATTTTGCGAAGAAATGATAGAAAAGAAAAGAAATAGAGACTTTAAAAAGATACAGAAAATGAGGGAAAAGAAAATAAACTACAAGAGAATTTACAATAAAATAATATCTACTATAGTAACAATGAACGGAGATAATCGTTTTTTTGCTAAAACCCAAATCGGGGGAAAGGAAGTATTAGCCTTACTGGATTCGGGAGCTGGGGCAAGCTGTATAGGGAAGGCCGCTAATAAATTATTAGAAGGTAGAGAAGGAGACATAATTCATATATCTGGTCAAAACATAAGGACCGCTAATGGTGGCGAAACTCCTGTCATGGGAGTAATCACTCTACCTGTCCTATGGGATGGAATGACCCGAGACTTAGAGTTTGTAATCGTACCCGGTCTACAACAAGAAGTCTACTTAGGAATCGATTTTTGGCAGGCTTTTGATATGGATGTCGTGAGCAAGGGAATGGTTTCGCGAACTACTGTTCCGGGGGTTGCAGAGCTCGTACCCGCCGATGGCGATCTCTCGTTTGATGCTGTGCAACATTATCTAACACCAGAACAAGGTGCTGCTTTAGAAAAGGTAAAAGTGCAATTCCCTTCATTTGCAGTATTGGGTCTAGGCCGGACGGATTTAGAACAACATATTATAGAGGTAGTTAATGACAATCTCCCAGTGAAGCAAAGACATTACCCGATATCCCCAGCGGTACAGAAGTTAGTATACGCAGAGCTAGACAGAATGTTAAGCATGGGTGTAATAGAAGAAAGTAACAGCAGCTGGAACTCTCCCGTATCGCTGGTGGTCAAAGGCACCAAGAATCGTTTGTGTCTTGATGCTAGAAAGGTCAACGAGCGCACAATTAAAGATGCGTACCCGCTGCCACATATTGATGGAATTCTCAGCCGCCTTCAAAATACCCGATTTATATCTGCAATAGACTTAAAGGATGCTTTCTGGCAGATCCCATTGGAGGAAAAATCAAGGGAAAAGACAGCCTTCACTGTGCCGGGAAAGCCGCTTTATCAATTTACTGTGATGCCTTTCGGGTTATGCAATGCTGCTCAAAGAATGTGTAGGTTAATGGACAAGGTTATACCCGCTTCGTTACGTGAGTGTGTCTTTGTGTATTTAGATGATCTGTTAGTTTGTTCTGAAGATTTTTTGTCCCATTTGTGTCTGTTGGAGAAGGTCGCTAGGTGTTTACGTGAGGCCAAATTGACCATTAACGTTGAGAAGAGCAAATTTTGCTACAAGGAAGTGCGATACCTCGGCTACGTAGTAGGCGATGGGTGCATACGTACAGATGCCAATAAGGTTGCAGCTGTGAGGGACTTCCCTGAACCAAAAACCTCCAAGCGGCTACGACGGTTTCTGGGTATGTCGGGCTGGTACCGACGTTTCATACAGGACTATGCGACCATTCCAGCGCCCCTGCACGACTGTCTCTCAAAAGAAAGAATTAAAAGATTTCACATGACGGACGAAGCCAAGAAGTCGTTCGACCGACTGAAACAGTGTTTAATTTCAGCACCAGTGCTAGTACACCCAGACTTTAACAGACATTTTTACATACAGTGCGACGCCTCGACCGACGGAGTTGGAGGAGTACTCTTCCAACTGGACGACGACAGCAACGAAAGACCCATTGCATACATATCGGCGAAATTGAACAAAGCTCAACGAAACTACAGCATCACGGAGCTTGAATGCTATGCGGCCGTGATAAGCGTGAAAAGATTCAGGCCGTATGTCGAAGGATTACCATTTACTATCATCACGGACCACGCAAGCCTGAAGTGGCTAATGAATCAGAGAGACTTATCCGGTAGACTCGCTAGGTGGAGTCTAAAGCTGCAAGGGTTCAACTTCGACATACAACACAGGAAGGACACACAAAACGTTGTCCCCGATACGCTTTCACGGGCCAATATGGAAGAAATAAAACTGAGCGAAAGAGTGATGGACATCAACTTAGATTCGCCATGCTTTGGGTCAGACGAATACCAAGAACTGGTAAGAACGGTGACTGCGAACAAAGACAAACTACCTGACCTTTGTGTATCAGACGGATATGTATATAAACGAACGCAATTTGACCGGGGGGAGGGACTTCAGCAGGACCAAGCCTGGAAACTCTGGGTGCCGTCGGAGCAGCGCAAGGGTTTGGTGCAGTGCTCTCACAGCTCGCCCTCGGCTGTTCATGGTGGCATACACAAGACCCTTTCTCGTATTCGCCAAAAATACTACTGGCCAGGCATGGTAACAGATGTACAGGCACACGTAAAAGACTGCGAAGTTTGCAAAAGTAATAAAGTCCAAAATTCTTTCCAAAAGCTGTCATGGGAAAGCAGCACGTAACTGAGCGACCTTTTCAACGGTTTTGATTTCATGGATCCGTATCCGCGTACGTCTGAAGGTAATGTTTATGTGTTTGTGTGTCTTGACTATTTCACAAAATTTGTGTTTTTAAAGCCAATGAGGAAAGCGACATCAGCAGCTGTAATTAAAGTTTTAGAAAGGGAAGTTTATCACATTTTTGGAGTACCTGAGTACATCCATTCGGATAATGGAAGGCAGTTCGTGTCAGAGCTATTTTCTAGTTTCCTAGAAAAATATGGTACGAGGCACGTGAAGACTGCTTTCTATTCACCCCAGTGCAACGCAGCGGAGCGAGTTAACCGTTCAGTCTTACAGATTGTTAGGTCACACATTAGCAATAACCAGAAAAACTGGGACAAACATATCAGTGCCGCAGCCTTCGCACTCCGCAGTGTCGTCCACACATCGATCAATTGTTCTCCGTACTATGCAACTTTCGGTATGCCTATGGTGCAACATGGTGGATCGTATGAGCTATACCGAAAGCTTGCCGCATTGAAGGACATCGACTGTGAAATAAACGGTGGGGCGGACCGAATGCAAATATTGAGAGACAAGATAATGAAAGAATAGAAATTAGCTCATGAAAGAAGTGCGAAGGTCTATAATACCAGCGGTAGGGACATTAAGTTTAATATCGGACAAGTGGTATATCGCCGAAATTTCAGACAAAGCTCTCAGGTGGACAACTATAATGCGAAGCTGGCTCCAAAACAAGTCAAATGTATCGTCCTTAAAGTCATCGGGAATTCGATGTACGAATTAGGAGATGTCAGTGGGAAGAAAATCGGCATATACCATGCTAAAAACATTTTTGCAGGATAAAAGAGTCAAGACACCTATTTGTTTGTGTTTCGTGAACTGTCTCGTACCAATGTATGTTTGTGCCTAACAGAAATGGGTGACTTGTGATTGCAGTATGTATGTATATTTTTGTTGTTTGTATCATACACGGGCTATTAAATGTTATGGACTTGACGTGCAAAGCGAATTTGTGAACGGTTTTTCATGCTGACTAGATGTTATCACCAGTAGTTCTAATTATTTATTATTCAATTATACAATCATTCACTTGACTATCTTTTGATTTGACTAATATTGCATGTGTTTATTAATGTTATGTTATATTTTTTTCTTTATTTTTTTAATTTTTATTTTTTTTTTATACCTATTTTTGTTATTTTTTTATCTGTGATACTAGTAGTAAGAATGTGTATCTGTGATATAGGTGTAAGTTCGCATGTAGTGGTAGAGACCCAGAGACGTAGCAAGTAGATTCAAGCAGAAGATGTTGTGCACTTGTGTGATTGTCGGACGTGTGTAAATACGATTAAAGAATGTACACGAAAAAAACTGGTCACAGTTAAAACGTTCTAAAACATAAATATATTAATGGAATTCAACGATATTTACATATATTTACATCTAAACTTAGTTTTATTGAAATTCGTTAAAAAAGAGTTAATTCTCCTTGTAATAAGCAAACGATCGCAATTTTGACTTTATGTCCTTCATTAGCCCTTGCACAGAAGTTTCAGTGATTTCCTTGGAAACCAGCTGCCATTTATTTTTGAATTGTTGTGCGTTTTTTACAGCTTTGTGGGTCTTAAGAAGTTTGGATTTCATAACGGCCCAGTAGGTTTCGATCGGCCGATGCTCTGGACAATTAGGTGGATTCACCTCTTTTGCTACAAAATACACTTTGTTTCTATGTTACCATCCTAAAGCCATTTTTCCGTAATGACATATCGCCAGATCAGGCCAAAAAAGCACTGGATCTTTATGAAGCCGTATAAGAGGTAAAAGTCGCTTTTGCAGACACTCCTTAACATAAATTTCTTGGTTAATTGTACCAGTGCTTACAAAAGGATCACTTTCGAAGCCGCATTGGCCAATTGCCTGCCAAATGAGAAACTTTTTGGGAAATTTGTCAAACTTTTTGTTTTTATATTTATCTGCAACATTGCCTCTTTTATTTGCAGTGTGAAATTCGCGGCCCCGGATTTGTTTAAAATCGGCTTTTACGTACGATTCGTCATCCATAACAATACAGCCAAATTTTTGTATGAGACTGTCGTACAATTTCCGAGCACGTTGTTTCGCCAACAAATTTTGCTTACCGTTGCGATTAGGTGCTGCATTCACTTTGTAAGAACGTAGTCCTGCTGTTTTGCATACTTTTTGTATATACGAAGACGACATGTTTAATTTTTTGCCGACATCTCTTACCGAAAGTCCAGGATTTTTCTTAAAAGCAGATAACACTTCCTTTGCCTTAATTTCGCAAGCAAATCCTTTTTTTCTGCCACTACCAGGGTTCCTTTTTAATGATAAACATTCATTGTATTTTTTAAGCACATAAGTAACGGTAGACTTTGGAAATTTTAGCTTTTTTGCGATGTCGTTATGGAACATGCTGGGATTTTCCAGCTTTTTGCGCAATATTAACTCGCGATCGATTTCTTTCTTGTTCCTCGTTTCTACACTGATTTTTGTTACTAAAAAGAAATGATGCAGTAAGGTGGAAAATGCTTCCAGCTTTTTAAGTGTCTACCGATTTTTATTTTAATGTTATGATTAACCGAGCTATGCTTGGTTATGGGCGTTGGGCGTTGGGTCGTAGATCGAAGCCACACGTTAAGCCCAGTAACTTGGAACGCACGGAAGATAGAGGGGAATCACGAGCCAGGCCGCGTTTATATTCCTTTTACGCAATCGCTCCATGTTGCATCCAACATCGGCGGGTGCGAGCCTGTTGCACGGGCCTGTTAAGTTAACA
>NW_023458563.1:9230738-9243902 GCF_013731165.1 Rhagoletis pomonella
GGGAAGGCGGATGCAGGGCGACACAATGACACACTAACTTGTACAGGGCGGGACAGTAGACTAGACGTACTTAAGTCGGGATCAGGGAGCGTTGTAAGGTAAGAGGGGTCAACACAACGTCCATGGCTTCGCGTTACACACAAGCAGAAGAGGGTGTGTAGAATCCACCCGGCAGAACGGTTCTTCTGCTATTCTTTCAAACTGTCTTTCCTTTTCTTCTCGATTTCTACATCCAAACCTATCCTACTTATATCCCGAACACAGGCATGAGTAAATTTGCTTATGTGTGCTGTAGGTAAGGGCTGTGGAGATAACCGCCCCCCCCCCACCGACGAGCTTGGCCTGGGCTTGCGAGCATGCCTGTTGGCCACAACACCTTACCCCAACAACCAGCAGACATAACATGCTGCACCCTCTGCTCTACCTTTTTCAGCTTGTTGTATACCGCTGTGAGAGTAATAACTGTGCCCTCATCTACCTTAACTGCCTTTGCGGAAGGGGAGCCCTTGCTCAGCCGGCGTTTTAGTGCGGGGGGAGCAGTGACCGACATAACAAACATGCGGAAAATTAATTATTTGGTTTCTTTCTTTTATTTTAAGCACCAAAATGCAATTTTTGATGCTCGGCGCACTTAATATTATGAGAAGAATTTCAGGATATTCACACACAATTTAATAGTTAATATGTGTTTATTGCTTACAAAAATTTTGATCTTCACGACTTTGCCGAAAACACGAAAAGTAGACGGAGCGAAACAAAAACACGTCTGGTTATGTTGGCGGTTAATTTGTTGCATATTTAAAATTCCCGGATGATCTCGCCCACTTTCTCAGAGTACTAGGATGACAATTCAAATTTAATCTGCTAACAACTTTTGATGAGGATGCTCCGGGAGTTGACATTTCTCTCAGAGCTGCTCGTTTTTGAGTCTGAGAGAATTTTTTCGGTTGTTGTTGTTGTTGTTGTGTAGCGGCTACAACAACCCCGCCCAGATAGGCTAATATCTCAGTCGTTGTCGTCAAGTTCCACTAACGTCAGCCCCAAGAAGAGTGCAGCCTCTATGGGGTCGGTCCATAGGGACGACGCTGTTAGGGTTGTGGGGTTTTCCGGGCATGCGAAGAGATGTTTCGTGAGGGGTCTCTCCTCATGCCGGACATTCGTTCGGCACATCCGCATTTAACCTACTCAGGTAGGAATTTAGACTGCTGCAGTAGCCAGAGTGAAGTTGGGCTATTGTTGTCCTGGTCCCCCGAGGCAGATGGAGCTACGTCGCGTCAACGTCCGGTGTTTGTGTGCCTAGAACGGCATTCACGGTCTTGAGTCTACATAACTCGAGACTGCGTCCCTGTGAATGCCGTTCAGGGCCTGTCTGTGAGCTGACGGGTCCAGAGGTTGCTTAATGAACCTCTGGACTACGTCCGTCAGTTCATATAGATGCCTCCTGAGGTGCCTCGGCGAGGGGTCCTCTGCAAGCAGCTGTCTATTTGGGTGGCCACATCTGTTTGCAGAGCATCGTGTTGTGCTTCCTAATAGGGAGCATTTTCGCCTCGTCGTGGACGTGGTGCACTGGTGACACCAGGAGGCATCCAGTCGCTGTCCTAAGTGCTGTATTTTGTACCGTCTGTAGCTTCGTCCACTGCGTCCTACTAGTCCCCGGCGACCTCACTGGTGCTGCGTAGTTTAAAACCGGCCGGCCTATTGCCTTGTATGTTACCAGCAACGTTTCTTTGTCTTTGCCCCAAGTACTGCGGGCTAGCGACTTGAGGACTTTGTTGCGGCTCTGTACTTTATTGACAATAGCGGTTGCGTGCGCAGAGAAGGAGAGCAGGCTGTCGAACGTTACTCCGAGAATTTTAGGATTATTCACCGTCGGAATTGGTGTGTCATCGACGTGAATTCCTAGCGGTAGCCTGACCTCCTTCGTCCAGGTTGTGAAAAGGGTCGCAGAGGATTTCGTAGGGGAGAGGGCTAGACACTTTGCAGTGAAGAAGCGAGAAAGATCGGAGAGATACCCGTTTACTTTCGAACACAGTTCATCAATTCCATTCCCAGTCGCCATGATCGAGCAATCGTCGGCGTAGGAGACAATCGAGACTCCCTCTGGTGGTTGAGGGAGCTTTGAAATATAAAAGTTAAGCAGTAGCGGGGAAAGGACACCACCCTGTGGAACCCCCTGTTTTATTTTCCTAAGTTTGCTCGATTTGTCTCTAAACATTACCGACGAGTGTCGACCACTTAGATAATTTGCCGACCACCGTTTGAGCCTCTGTGGGAGAGAGGAACCCTCAATATCTTCTAGTAGCGTGGAATGGCTGACAGTGTCAAAAGCCTTTGACAGGTCCAACGCTACTAGAATCGTTCTCTCACAGGGACATTTACGGTTAAGGCCACGAGTTATCTGAGTGTTTATGGCGTTAAGTGCTGTTGTTGTACTGTGCACTTTACGGAAACCATGCTGATGCTTCGCTGAAGTCAAGTGGTTTGTGAAATACGGGAGTAGCAAGGCCTCTAGTGTCTTCGCTACCGGGGAGAGGAGTGTTATCGGACGGTAAGAATCTCCTATGTTGGCGGGTTTGCCCGGTTTGAGCAGTGGGACCACTCTCCCCACCTTCCAGATGTCTGGGATGATGAGAGTGGCCGTGGACAAATTGAGGACCTCCGTTAGGTACCTACCCCCACAGGACCCAAATTTGTCAGCATCAGCATGCATATTCCGTCGGGACCCATGGCTTTGGAGGCTTTCGCCTTCCCGATGGCCACCCGAACTTCACCGCAAGTGAAAGCAAGGGGGGCACAGGTTATTGGCAGTTTGTGCAGCCTTCTGGTCACTCGACGCTTGGTTTTGTCCACCGGAGGATGCAGTATGAACTGCCGGCTAAAATAGCTCGCGCATCGCTCCGGGTCCGACGAAGCATGGTCCCCGAAAGAAATTTCGACTCTGTCGTCGTGCTTCGTCAGATTGGACAGTGACCTCACGGTTGACCAAAGCTTACTCACACCAGAGGTGAAGTTGCAGGTCTTCAGATGCTCTTCCCACTTCTTCCGCTTGTGTACGTTTACTAGTTGCCGAATCTCCGCGTTGAGATCTCTGATGCGGGGATCTCCGGGATCGGCCTGACGAAGGCTGTCACGCTCATCGGATAGAATAGCCACTTCAGCAAGGAAATTTGGGCGTGGGTCGGTGATGCATCCTGCCGGTACGAAGTGGGCTGCAGCAGCGGTGACAACCCTGTGGAACTTACGTTCACCAAGGTGGACGTCGGCTGGTGTGGGGAGGGCAGCGAAAGTGTTTTCAGCTTTCAGAAGCCTTTCTAATCAGCTTTTGAAAACTTGATATATGTTCGGTGCTCCGCGGAAGCAAAGTCGGTTGGTTTATCGATCGAGATGACTATGGGCAGGTGGTCTGATGCCAAAGTCAGCATTGTCGCCATGATATGCTGTTTATCAGACCAGCGCTGACTATTGTTATGTCTGGCGAGCTGCAGCAGCTGCCCATAATCCTGGTGGGTGCGTCGTCGTTCATTGTGCAGAATGTCGAATCGTCTATCTGCTCAGCCAAGTCAGTTCCCCTACGATCGTTTGACAGGCTTGAGTGCCAAAGGTCGTGGTGCGCATTAAAGTCGCCTACTACCATACGGTTTTCACCTCTGAGGAGCGCACCTATGTCAGGGTGATATCCCACCGGGCAGCAGGTGACAGGCGGTATATAAACGTTAAATATTTCGAGCTCAACATCGCCTGACCGGATAGCGATGCCCTGACATTCTAGGGTGGTATCCCTGCGGTCGATGTCTGCTTCGATAAGACGATACTGCACGGTGTGGTGCGTAATGAACGCTAAGCCTCCACCATTATCCCGCTCAAGATCTCGACGGTGCACGTTGTACCCGGCACAATTCAACAGTGTTGAATTGCTGTGCAACTTCGTCACTTGGACCGCAGCTATCAATATGCCATGCCTTCCCATGAAGACGGTTATCCCCTCGATTTGCTCTGAAGCCCGTTACAGTTAAATTGAAGGAGCTTCATGTGGTTCGGGAGACGTGTGGTGATGCGGGGTGTGAGGGATGTGTGTGGTCGTGCCGCAGTTGGCTGTGTGCGCTGCCCTGTGGTGGTGGCGGGAGGCGTCGCAGTTGAGGTCTGCGACCGAGCAGCGCAGCACGGGCCCTCGAAGTTCCTCGTCCAATCTCGCGTGGTGCGCAGACCTGAGCATGCCCTAAAGTGGCACCAGCCAAGGCAGGTGTTGCACTTGACTGATGTCACATTACGGAATATCCTGGTCTGACATACCGTGCAGATTGTAGGAGGAAACAGGAGTTGTTGGCGGCGGCGTGTGGGTGGTGGTGTGGTTGTGTGTGTTCTGTGGTCTGTAGCCGTTGTGGCGTGGTCTATTGTGTTATGTTGTTATGCTGTGGTGTTTGTGTGGGACTGCTCAGGTGGACTGGGGTTAGCTGTGGAGGCTGCTCTGTTAGAGCAACAGGGGGCCACAAAAGACGTGGTCCACTGCCGATGTGTCCGTAGTCCTGAGAAGACTCTGAGGTGACTCCACCCCTCGCAAGCATTGCACTTGACAGAGGTGGAGTTGTGGTGTAGTCGTCTCTGGCATACACAGCAGGTGTAGGTTTCTGGCCCTGGGTTTGACTCGATGGCAGCCCTGAGTAGGAGAAAACGTAGCGAATGTAGCCCTATGGACGAACAACTTCTGAGATACTTTGCCGACCTAAACGGGGTTAGATCGCCGAAACAACAGCCCTTGGTCGGGTAAAACCCGAGTCATTCCGGTACGTAGAACCGTTCGGTCGTCCTGTCCGCTTAACCTTCCCATAATATTCACGACCTAACCTCAAAAAGTTTTTCACAACACATTGCGATCTGTTTATTTCACTAGCGATCTCTCTCTGTGTTTTCCCACAATTTCTTAAGTCAATTATTCTTTGTTTTTTAATTTCATTTAATTATTTCCACGTGGCATATTGAGGTTCTTCTTGTGACGTGCAATACTGCGATGCTTTTAAAACGAACTAACGCGTCTGCTTTCTAACTGTCGTGACTAAAATGCTCAAATGGATAAACGGCCAAACAACTCGAAAAAGTAAACTTGGAACAGTTATCTGAGCAAAATTTATTTGACGAGTTTATAATTATTCTCATAAATAAAGCTCAAATTTGCCGTTTTTGGTTTAAAGTAACAGTAAATTCTAATTTGAAGTGAATTACTTGTGAGTGTAAAAGTTATCTTGATATAACTTACTAGCCTTTCAGTGATTTTTAAAAAAGTTTGGTTATGCATAAAAACATCAATAAAAATGTTATGAGTTTATATTCGCAGCACTGTATTATAGAATAAGGATTGATATTCAATGTAAACGGTTAAAAAATCTGATCGAGAAGTAATAAATATTTCCATTTGTTTATGCAAAATATTTATAAAAATTTAAAATTTTGTACAAAATAATGATTATTTGAAAAATTGAAACAATCAGGCTAAAGCGTGTCTATTAACTTTCATGAAAAAAATCAGCAAGATACATGCTATGAATCAGTGGATAATAAATAATTACTGAGCTCATCAAAAAAAGTTAATAACAGTAACTCTTGTAAAACTTAGAATTTTGCGAAATTGCTCAAATTATATTTTTTTGTGGTTGTAGGGTAACCCCGGAGTACGGATTAAAGGAAAATATGGGAGGTAGAGGGGGGCCTAATAGTTGTCTGTATAAAGTTTAAAAGGTTGGTTTTTAGATGTGGCAAACAGTACTGCTGTCTTTTGCAAATATTCTGCACGTACTCTCATAATAATTTAACAATGAGTTTTTCATAAAAAAGCTGTAATATCCTAAAAGTATTTATTTTTTTGGTCGTGAACACTCTAACTGTACATATGTTGAGTGTAAATAACGTGTAAAATTAGTGAAATAGTGCCATAAAAGTTTGTTAAATTTACAAATTTTAACAAGAAATGACTTAAAAACTGTAAGGTTCCGCGCTTTGGAACTTTACATAGAAAACTATTAGCACCCCCTCTACGCCCCCCTATTTTCCTTAATCCCGTACTCCGGGGTTACCATTTTAAAATTTTCCCTGGTTGTAAACCGAATAAAGTGATTTGTGCGAAAAAATCTTGACCGTCCAATTTTGGGTGGCTCACTTGGAAAGATTTTCACTGAAGTGTCATTTTGTTGTATGTCCTAAACTGTAAACGCCTAAAAAAATATATTATGGGGGTTCGCAAAGTACCATCCAAGTCATATTAGCATTTTCACAGTGCTAAAAAATAGTTGGTTGAGGTTTCAAGCTCTCTAAACATTTTTTAAGCTTTTAAAGTTTACGACATAAACCAACATGACACTTACGACACCGTTGTGAATCCCTCAAATGTTTTTTGTTTATAACTTTTAATTGGTTAAGATTAACCTTCCGGATTCATGATACAGAGACCAAAACGCGTCGATTGGTACCCTTTCCGATATTTTTGGTCTTTTTTTTGCAGTTGCCGCCTAAACTAGACAATTACCAAATTTCAATTTGAAAAATTCGTGACACCAGTTTTAAGAGTAATTAATGCACGCTTAATACTGATATTTACAAAAAAAAATGCATTATTCACACTGAATTTATTAAAAAATTCGTGCACAGAAATTATAAAATTTTATTTTAAAATAAAAATTAGACCCTTGTCTTCAAAAGGATCGGGTCATTCATTTGAACACAATGCCCCGAAATCATTGGCAAATATGTAAACGGTACCAAACCATTGCATATATTAAAAAACAGCCTGAATCCAGTTTTGACCGCCAGTGTATATGTGTATGTATGTAATGAGTTTTCTATTAATTTTCTTCATTTTACTCTTATAATAAAGATATATTATTCTATTTACCAATGACGTTTATAATACGTCCTAATGTCTCAGCGCCAACAGGGATACGGATCGGGTAGCCAGTATCTAGAACCTTTTGTCCACGTACCAAACCTTCCGTACCATCCATAGCAATAGTACGCACAGTGTTTTCGCCCAAATGCTGAGCTACTTCCAACACAAGGCGTGGAGCACGATTTTCTACCTCCAGTGCGTTTAAAATGGGTGGCAAGTCATCATCGAACTGCACGTCAACAACAGCGCCTATGACAGCAACAATCTAATGCATTACGTAACAAAAAATAATTTGTTTAAGCAAACATAAAGCCTGCGTATGAATATAATATGCACATACCTTGCCATTAGCCCCAGCAGCACCTTGGCTTGCTACATTTACAGCAGCTCCACGAGCTGAAATATCAAAAGAAAACGTACCTTTAGTAGAAGATAACTTTTAAGAAATCGCCTGGCATAAATGCAGAGCAATTCTACAACTGTCAAATTCGAAAAATTCATATGGGGATCGATAGAGATCATTGAGGTGAGCGTAGCGGTATTTTTTTTGGGGAGGGGGCGGCGGGAAACCACATCTACAACAATTGTTAAAGGTCAAAGTTCAAATTAAGCATTTTTTAAATAAATATTTCTCGAAAACCACTTCATGGATTTAGAAAATTTTAATGTCATTCGATAGAGAATTTAATTATCTTTAATTTGTTACATATTTCCCTAAAAGAATTGTGTGATGGAAACTAACACATTCTCAATTATCTTACTAACACATTTGCAAATTTTGCGTTGGTTAAAAAGAGACCATTAAATAAGGCCATAAGTTGGAGGAAGACGGATGATCACATGTTTTTCATATTGTCCTTAAAAAGTACTTGATTGAGATCACCATCACCAGGGAGTATCACATCATCAATCAAATGACTATCACTGTTATTGTAGGGTTTATACATATACATTTTATAATCCATAACTGCGGCCTACGCAGAAAGGTGTTCTCTGCAAAAGACAATTCTGCAGAAAGAGAATTCTACATTGTGAGGGTTATAATCGCTAAGTGCGGCCGAAGGCCGCCTACCCAGAAAGGTGATGTTGTTGTTGTAGCGGCTACAACAACCCCGCCCAGATCGGTTGGTATCTCAGTCATTGTCGTCGAATTCAACTAACGGCAGCCCGAAGAAGCGTGCAGCCTAAATGGGGTCGGTCCACAGGGACAGCGCCGTTAGGGTTGTGGGGTTTTCCGGGCATGCGAAGAGATGTTTCGAGTCGTGAGGGGTCTCTCCGCATGCCGGACATTCATTCGGCACATCCGCATTTAGCCTACTCAGGTAAGAGTTCAGCCTGCTGCAGTAGCCAGAGCGAAGTTGGGCTATTGTTGTTCATATCTCCCGAGGCATATGGAGCTCCGTCGCGTCAATGCCCGGTGTTTGTGTGCCTAGAACGGCATTCATAGGTCTAGAGTCTACATAACTCGAGACTGAGTCCCTCTGAATGCCGTTCAGGGCCTGTTGGTATGCTGACGGGTCCAGAAGCTGCTTAATGAATCTCTGGACTTCGTCCGTCAATTCATATAGATGCCTCCTGACGTGTCTAGGCGAGGGCTTCTCTGCAAGCAGCTGTCTGTTTGGGTGGCCGCATCTGTGGCTCCCGATCAGGAACTGCTTGCAGAGCATTATATTATGCTTCTTTACCGGGAGCATTTGCGCCTCGCCGTGCAGGTGGTGTTCAGGCGACATCAAGAGGCATCCTATCGCTGTCCTGAGTGCGGTGTTCTGTGCTGTCTGTAGCTTCATCCACTGCGTCCTACTAGTCCCCGGCGACCACACTGGTGCTGCGTAGTTTAAAACCGGCCGGCCTATTGCCTTGTATGTTGCCAGCAACGTTTCTTTGTCTTTGCCCCAGGTACTGCCGGCTAGAGACTTGAGGACTTTGTTGCGGCTCTGTACTTTATTGACAATAGCGGTTGCGTGCGCAGAGAAGGAGAGCAGGCTGTCGAATGTTACTCCGAGTATTTTGGGGTTATTCACCGTCGGAATTGGTGTGCCATCGACGTGAATTCCCAGCGGTAGCCTGACCTCCTTCGTCCAGGTGGTGAACAAGGTCGCAGAGGATTTCGTAGGGGAGAGGGCTAGACACTTTGCAGTGAAGAAGTGAGAAAGATCGGAGAGATACCCGTTTACTTTCGAACACAGTTCATCAATTCCATTCCCAGTCGCCATGATCGAGCAATCGTCGGCGTAGGAGACAACCGAGACTACCTCAGGTGGTTGAGGAAGCTTTGAAATATAAAAGTTAAGCAGTACGGGGATAGGACACCACCCTGTGGAACCCCCTGTTTGATTTTCCTAAGTTTGCTGGATTTGTCTCTAAACATTACCAACGAGTGTCGACCACTCAGATAATTTGCCTACCACCGTTTGAGCCTAGCGTGGAATGGCTGACAGTGTCAAAAGCCTTTGACAGGTCCAACGCTACTAGAATCGTTCTCTCACAGGGACGGTTACGGTTAAGGCCACGAGTTATCTGAGTGTTTATGGCGTTAAGTGCTGTTGTTGTACTGTGCACTTTACGGAAACCATGCTGATGCTTCGCTGGGGTCAGGTGGTTCGTGAAATACGGGAGCAGCAGGGCCTCAAGTGTCTTCGCTACCGGGGAAAGGAGCGTTGTCGGTCGATACGAATCTCCTTTGTTGGCAGGTTTCCCCGGTTTGGGCAGTGGGACCACTCTCCCCACCTTCCAGATGTCTGGGATGATGAGAGTGGCCATAGACAAATTGAGGACCTCCGTTAGGTACGCTACTCCCGCAGGACCCAAATTTTTCAGCATCAGCATGCATACTCCGTCGGGACCCATGGCTGTGGAGGCTTGCGCCTTCCCGATGGCCACCTGAACTTCACCGCAAGTGAAAGCAACGGGGGCACAATTTGTTGGCAGTTTGTGCAGCCTTCTGGTCACTCGACGCTTGGTTTTGTCCACCGGCGGATGCAGTATGAACTGCCGGCTAAAGTAGCTCGCGCATCGCTCCGGGTCCGTCGAGGCATGGTCGCCGAAAGAAATTTAGACTCTGTCGTCGTGCTTCGTCAGATTGGACAGTGACCTCACGGTTGACCAAAGCTTACTCACACCAGAGGTGAAGTTGCAGGTCTTCAGATGTTTTTCCCACTTCTTCCGCTTATTAACGTTCACTAGTTGCCGAATCTCCGCGTTGAGATCCCTGACACGGGGATCACCGGGATCGGCCTAGCGAGGCTGTCACGCTCATCGGCTAGGACAGCCGCTTCGGCAGGGAAATTGGGACGTGGGTCAGTGATGCATCCTGCCGGTACGAAGTGGGCTGCAGCGGCAGTGACAGCCCTGCGGAGCTTACGTTCACCAAGGTGCACGTTGGTTGGTGTGGGGAGAGCAGCGAAGGTGTTTTCATAAATTCCGCGAAGCCTTTCCAATCAGCTTTGGAGAAGTTGATATATGTTCGGTGCTAAGCGGAAGCAAAGTCGGTTGGTTTATCGATCGAGATGACTATGGGCGGATGGTCTGATGCCAAAGTCAGCTTAGGTCGCCATGATATGCTGTTTATCAGACCAGCGCTGACTATTGTTATGTCTGGCGAGCTGCAGCAGCTGCCCATAATCCTGGTGGGTGCGTCGTCGTTTATTGTGCAGAATGTCGAATCGTCTATCTGCTCAGCCAAATCGGTTCGCCTACGATCGTTTGACAGGCTTGAGTGCCAGAGATCGTGGTGCGCGTTAAAGTCACCAACTACCATACGGTTTTCACCTCTGAGTAGCGCACCTATTTCAGGGTGATATCCTGCCGGGCAGCAGGTGACAGGGGGTATGTAAACGTTGAATATTTCGAGCTCAACATCGCCTGACAGGATAGCAATGCCCTGACATTCTAGGGTGGTATCCCTGCGGTCGATGTCTGCTTCGATAAGACGATACTGCACGGTGTGGTGCGTGATGAACGCTACGCCACCACCATTATCTCGCTCGCGATCTCGACGGTGCACGTTGTACCCGGCACAATTCAACAATGTTGAATTGCTGTGCAGCTTCTCCTCTTGGACCGCAGCTATCAGTATACCATGCCTTCCCATAAAGACGGTTATCTCCTCGATCTTGCTCTGAAGCAGTTGCAGTTAAATTGAAGGAGCTTCATGTGGTTCGGGAGACGTGTGGTAATGCGGGGTGTGAGTGATGTGTGTGGCCGTGACGCCATTGGCTGTGTGCGCTGGTGTGGTGGTGGTGGGTGGCGTCGTGGTTGAAGTTTGCGACCGTGCTGCGCAACACGGGCCCTCGAAGTTCCTCGTCCAATCTCGCGTGGTGCGCAGGCCTGAACATGCCCTAAAGTGGCACCAGCCAAGGCACTGTATACTTTTTCCCAACATTAATTCGATTTTTGTTAAAACTATAAAAGGTATATATAGCATATGTATATCAAATTAAATAGAATTAGATTCTCTATTGAATGACATCGACATTCGGATTTTGGCATCAGAGAGCGAAGGTTGTTCGGCGCGTAGTAAAATCTCTGAAAGTGTACTGTACCCGCCTTGTGTGTGCATATTAATAGCACTGTTAGCGCGCAATAAGTCTGTGCAGCCTAAAGTTTCTAGTTTAATAAACTTGTACCATAAATTGCAACCTTGTGGATGTATGTCTCTCAGCCGCTGACATGAGCGCTCTTTCTGTCAAGTTGTTAGCGCTAAATTTGTCTTTCCTTTTATTTCGTTGGCGGAGTGAACCTCGATCCACAAGGAGCACAAGTTAAGTATTCATATTGAAATGTATTAAGAAATGGATTCCTAACATGCAAAACCTTAGATTTTAGCACAAACGTATGAAAGCATTATAACTGTCGAATATAAAGCATTTGTACGTGCTACGGCTCAAAATACGTGTTTTATTTGCTCAGTCGCCAACAATCTAAAATACTTTGCCGACATTTATATGCGACGGCCATTTACTAACACAATTTGCCCGACTTGCAGAATCTCGATGGTGCCGTTATAGAGGAAAGTGTACTCCCGCCTGCACATGCTAGCAATGTGCAAACGCCTTTTACAGCAGGAACACTACCCGTCGAGCAAATCTCAAATTTCAATATGCAATATTCAGCCGCAACGCAGGGAGAGCCCTCGCCCTTGTTTTTATCGACTGCTACCACCGCGACCATGTCGAACGCCCCAAACAATGTTCCGTGAACGGCTTGTGTCAAATGCCATACAAGCCGGTGCCCACTATACCCGGAAGCCTGGGCATTACCATGAACCCACAGCCAAGCTATGCTTGTATGGCTATGCCGCAAAACCACGTGGCCTACGACATGGACCGATGAGTGCCGTCTACACGCCTACCTATGGAAGCAACGTGTTACAAGCTTCGCAACCTACACACATTCCGTCCCTGGCCTACACAGGCGCTGATTACACGAGAGCGTACAGTGCTGCCGCACCATACCAACCCTTCTCCCCTGCACATGATTGTTCCGGGCAACCACATGGAGGTCTTGCGCCCGTTACCGACAGCTCGTGGAGAGGGCTACATATATACGCAGTCTCAGCGTAGTTTGGACGTAAGTCTATCCCAAACACACGTGGCGGCAAGACAGGTAATAAGTGAAGACTTGCCACTCTTGTCCGGGAAGCCAGAAGAGTGGCCGCTGTTCATAACGAATTATGAGCAATCGACTGAACGTTGTGGATTCTCTGAACAAGAGAATCTGATTAGGCTCCAAAAATCACTACGAGGTGCGGCCCTTGAAGCCGTGCGAGGAAAGCTAATGATGCCCTCTACGGTTCACTTAGCTATCGAGACACTGCGCATGCTTTTCGGACGACCAGACGTGATCCACGACATACTACAGCGTAAACTAAGGCAGATGCCAGCAGTGAGGACCGATCGGCTAGATACGCTAATCGCGCTCGCGTTGGCAGTTCACAACTATAGAGCAACGATGCAAGCAATGGGTCTTAGCGACTACCTGAACGACCCTATGCTTATCAATGAGCTGCTGAACAAATTGCTACGGTTCGTGTCGATATAGTGACCTTCGACGACTGGTTATTTGGTTTAGCATCGTGTGCTAGTCAAGTAACACCACTTAACCCTACAGCCAGTACCAAGGAAAGGGTTTTGTGCACGATGAGATTTCTAAGGAGCGCGCCTCAAGTAAATCGCCTAAGGAGAAAACGCAGACACCCCCCGCTTGTCACCAGTGCGAAAAGGACCACAACCTCTCTGACTGCCCGACTTCAAAGCAAAGAGCCGAAACGAACGCTGGCAGCTAATCAAGGA
>NW_023458563.1:9244002-9245122 GCF_013731165.1 Rhagoletis pomonella
AGCTCATACGATCCACCATGTTGCACCATAGGCATACCGAAAGTTGCCGCATTGAAGGACATCGACTGTGAAATAAACGGTGGGGCGGACCGAATGCAAATATTGAGAGACAAGATAATGAAAGAATTGAAATTAGCTCATGAAAGAAGTGCGAAGGTCTATAATACTAGAGGTAGGGACATTAAGTTTAATATCGGACAAGTGGTATATCGCCGAAATTTCAGACAAAGCTCTCAGGTGGACTACAACTACAATGCGAAGCTGGCTCCAAAACAAGTCAAATGTATCGTCCTTAAAGTCATCGGGAATTCGATGTACGAATTAGGAGATGTCAGTGGGAAGAAAATCGGCATATACCATGCTAAAGACATTTTTGCAGGATAAAATAGTCAAGACACCTATTTGTGTGTGTTTCGTGAACTGTCTCGTACCAATGTATGTTTGTGCCTAACAGAAATGGGTGACTTGTGATTGCTAGTATGTACATATGTATATTTTTGTAATTGGTATCATACACGGGCTATTAAATGTTATGGACTTGACGTGCAAAGCGAATTTGTGAACGGTTCTTCATGCTGACTAGATGTTATCACCATTAGTTCTAATTATTTATTATTCAATTATACAATCATTTACTTGACTATCTTTTGATTTAACTAATATTGCATGTTTTTATTAATTTTATGTTAAATTTTTTCTTTATTTTTTTTTATTTATTTTTTTTTTTTTTATACCTATTTTCGTTATTTTTTATCTTATCTGTGATACTAGTGGTAAGAATGCGTATCTGTGATATAGGTGTAAGTTCGCATGTAGTGGTAGAGACCCAGAGACGTTGAAAGTAGATTCAAGCAGAAGATGTTGTGCACTGGTGTGACTGTCGGACGTGTATAAAGACGATTAGAAGAAAATAGATCCCTAATAAGCCCGGCGTTGGGTCGTAGATCGAAGCCACACGTTAGGCCCAGTAACTTTGAACGCACGGAAGATAGAGGGGAATCACGAGCCAGGCCGCGTTTATATTCCTTTTACGCAATCGCTCCATGTTGCATGCAACATCGGCGGGTGCGAGCCTGTTGCACGGGCCTGTTAAGTTAACAGCCATATCAAACCACGTTAA
>NW_023458563.1:9245222-9250092 GCF_013731165.1 Rhagoletis pomonella
GGCCTGGGCTTGCGAGCATGCCTGTTGGCCACAGCACCTTACCCCAACAACCAGCAGACATAACAATGGCGCCCAACGATATAGCCCAGTAAAACTTTCATTTACCGTCTTCGTTTTTCCTACCCTTTACATTTCCGTTTAATATCTATTCAATTATTAAAGTCTTTAATATCTTCAACTATCGGACAGATTAGGGTCGTAGCGGCAACATCGCCAAGATTCGTCTGTGGCCATAAGTGCCGCGATGACAAAGTAGTGGGGGGTGCCGTTCCTTTCCCCAGGAGTTCCTTCGTCATACTTCCACGTGTTATGAGGTGGTATCAGGAGAAAGGGATTGGCAAAGCATGAAGGTAATTCGGATTTTGTACATGGAGTGTGGATAGTCTGCTTAAGCTACCACATGTATGACCTAGCGCCATTCATGTGTGAGGTTTGTAGACTGTCTATACAAAGGGTTAGGGGAAGTCGTGACAACTTAGCTTAGAGCCAGTGCTTTCAGTTTAATTGTGCCACACTTACATGAAGGGGTAATGTAGTTGACGATGACCATGGACTGCCGACAAACGGACGTATAAGCATCTGCAAAGACCTCACTGAGGTGCAACACCACACAAACACCAGTCAACCCAGTCAATTGTATTAACAGATAATTCAATTACAGCGCATACATATAAAAATTAATTAGATAGCATAAACAAAACATTTCAGTGGGATTGGATGAATTTTGATATAGCTTTTAGGCAGTTATCTAGCTATAGTGATAGGGGTTTTACATGTATTTGTACGTTAGAAACCTGAATTTTTTTTTAATCATTAAACCTTAGAACTGCGAACTAAATTTTGAATTGAACTTTTACCTAATCCTTATTACGAAGCCCATCCAAGCTATGCTTTGTTTCCTGTAAATTTATGGATTTAATCAAAACTGAGCTGGAAAACTGAATTCCTTTTCTTTTTTTTTGTTTTTGAATTTTACGTTTTTCGCAAACTTTGAATGTATTGAATTTGGCACTATAGCAAGTTGAATTTAGTTCTTGGTATAGTTTTGATTTTTTAACTATTGCTATCAATAGTTTATTACATCGCTTTCATTGGTAGTTTTAATTTGTTTATGATTCTATATTATTAAATGTTGAAATCTACTTGAATTCCTCTTCTTATATAAAAATATCCGAAGAATTTTTATTTTGCTAAATTTTGGTCCGTAAGATAAGATTTATAAACAAAATAGCTAAGCTAAGAGAAGTTTTTTTCTTGTTTGAATTTTTGGGAACTAGTAATTTGTTTTGGCGATCCACTGACACAAGTATTAGGCCGCAAAATTCCCTGTTGGCGAGTCTATGTGAACGAATGGAAGAGAGTGAGTCTGAAGAACGTGTTGCTGGTGGATTAGGGCTATATAGCACATACAGACCGTTCACCAGGAGTGTTACCAGAGCACTTGAAAACCAAGTGGTAGGATCTCTTTTTACGCAAATTGATACAGGGGTACCGCGGCCAGTCGATTTTCTTCCTACTGACTATTTCAATAGGTGTACTGCTAGGATTTTTAGCTCGCTAGGAAGAGAGAAGAGCACTCAGCCCAGCGTGACGGTGACTGAAGAGGTAGCAATTAACGAGTCGAATAGCAGTTTGAGTTTCTCCCGGAAAATCGAAGAGTTGTTCCAGATGTCCGATTCCGAGCAGGCAGGCCCTAGTGGGGGTGCAATCCAAGTGGGTAGTAACCAGTCGGGTGACGCGGAAGCTGGACGGGTGTTGACTCCAGGTAGTGGACCAAGTGAGCCTGCGACCAATGTCGAACAGCTGAGCCGTATGATGGCTATGATGGCACAAACAAACGACATGATGGCACAGGTCATGGGTGAAGTCCACAACATGCGAGCCAACGTATCGAGCCTCAATAACCGAGTGGCGGAGATGGAAACTTCCGCTCGGGTGTTAGGAAATCGATCTACGATGGCATCGACGCCAGAAGGTAGGGGCACAACGAGAAAACAACCCACAGAGATACCAACGACGATGAATCCCGAGCAGACGTTAGAACGGATGATATAGAGTCGCGTGAGTCACACAAAAGGAAGAAAATCGATCTCGATAAGTGGCACATAAAGTTCGATGGGTCTGGTAAAGGAATAACGGTGGAAAGTTTCATATTCAGGATAGAGAAGATGCGTGCCCAATACGAGGTCTCTTTCCATCAACTCTTCTCCGACTTCCATTGTTTGGTAACAGGCTCCGCGGCAAAGTGGTATTGGCAGGTTCTCGAAGATAATGCTGACAACTCTACATTTGGCTACTCCGAGCTGAAGACCGAGCTGCTTACCCACTTTAAGACCGGGGAGTCTGATTACGAAATCATTAGGGAAATAATGGAACGCAAGCAACATCCGCAGGAAGGCTTCGACGATTTCTATGGGGAAGTACACGATTTGACATTTAGGTTGAGAAAAAAAATCCCGGAGAAGGAATTAGTTGGGATAATCAGGGGCAATTTGAAATCATACCTAGCAAATTTGACATTCGCGGTAAAGATGGACACTCTAGCTGAACTAAAGGCTGAGTGTAGGCGCGCAGAACGCTTGAGTAAAGAAAATAGGAGCCGTTCCAAAATGGTTAGCGAGTTGGGGTACTCAGAAATACCATCGTCAGAGGGAGCTGTAGGAGAAACATCAGTAGAAGCTATTGGAAATGTGGGCAAAAGAGGTAATTCATACCAACAGGTGCCAAATAGCTATAGCAAGCAATCCACAGTTCAGAGTAACACGCGAGTTCCTGCGTCCACTAATAGCCCTAAATCCACCGTGAACGCTTTTTGTCCGTCCCCGTTCCACTTGATGTTGTGTTTTTCGTGTGGTATGCCAGTCGATTTCTATGTCAAAAATCCGTCTGAGTGTAAGAAAGAAAGTTGTTGTAAGTCCTCGTTCCACAATATGGTTTGTTTTGCGTGTGGGGGTGATATGTCGTTTTGCGTGTATAAGTCTAGTCAGGGAAACTCCTCGCTGGCGGAGATTTCCGGGAATCCGAGCCAGGCGAAGGAGCACCCCGAAAACAACCAGAATATAAAGTTCTAAAAAGAAAGAGAGAGAACATTAGTGTGGATAAAACAAATTTTGTAATTGAGCGTGTACACAAAAGTCTCCACCAGCGCAAGCTAGAGTACGAAGCTGCGCGAAACAGAATATTTTGCGAAGAAATGATAGAAAATAAAAGAAATAGAAACTTTAAAAAGATACAGAAAATGAGGGAAAAGAAAAGAAACTACAAGAGAATTTACAATAAAATAATATCTACTATAGTAACAAAGAAGGTAGATAATCGTTTTTTTGCTAAAACCCAAATCGGGGGAAAGGAAGTATTAGCCTTACTGGATTCGGGAGCTGGGGCAAGCTGTATAGGGAAGGACGCTAATAAATTATTAGAAGGTAGAGAAGGAGACATAATTCATATATCTGGTCAAAACATAAGGACCGCTAATGGTGGCGAAACTCCTGTAGTGGGAGTAATCACTCTACCTGTCCTATGGGATGGAATGACCCGAGACTTAGAGTTTGTAATCGTACCCGGTCTACAACAAGAAGTCTACTTAGGAATCGATTTTTGGCAGGCTTTTGATATGGATGTCGTGAGCAAGGGAATGGTTTCGCGAACTACTGTTCCGGGGGTTGCAGAGCTCGTACCCGCCGATGGCGATCTCTCGTTTGATGCTGTGCAACATGATCTAACACCAGAACAAGGTGCTGCTTTAGAAAAGGTAAAAGTGCAATTCCCTTCATTTGCAGTATTGGGTCTAGGCCGGACGGATTTAGAACAACATATTATAGAGGTAGTTAATGACAATCTCCCAGTGAAGCAAAGACATTACCCGATATCCCCAGCGGTACAGAAGTTAGTATACGCAGAGCTAGACAGAATGTTAAGCATGGGTGTAATAGAAGAAAGTAACAGCAGCTGGAACTCTCCCGTATCGCTGGTGGTCAAAGGCACCAAGAATCGTCTGTGTCTTGATGCTAGAAAGGTCAACGAGCGCACAATTAAAGATGCGTATCCGATGCCACATATTGATGGAATCCTCAGCCGCCTTCAAAATACCCGATTTATATCTGCAATAGACTTAAAGGATGCTTTCTGGCAGATCCCATTGGAGGAAAAGTCAAGGGAAAAGACAGCCTTCACTGTGCCGGGAAGGCCTCTTTATCAATTTACTGTGATGCCTTTCGGGTTATGCAATGCTGCCCAAAGAATGTGTAGGTTAATGGACAAGGTTATACCCGTTTCGTTACGTGAGTGTGTCTTTGTGTATTTAGATGATCTGTTAGTTTGTTCTGAAGATTTTTTGTCCCATTTGTGTCTGTTGGAGAAGGTCGCTAGGTGTTTACGTGAGGCCAAATTGACCATTAACGTTGAGAAGAGCAAATTTTGCTACAAGGAAGTGCGATACCTCGGCTACGTAGTAGGCGATGGGTGCATACGTACAGATGCCAATAAGGTTGCAGCTGTGAGGGACTTCCCTGAACCAAAAACCCCCAAGCAGCTACGACGGTTCCTGGGTATGTCGGGCTGGTACCGACGTTTCATACAGGACTATGCGACCATTGCAGCGCCCCTGCACGACTGTCTCTCAAGAGAAAGGATTAAAAGATTTCACATGACGGACGAAGCCAAGAAGTCGTTCGATCGACTGAAACAGTGTTTAATTTCAGCACCAGTGCTAGTACACCCAGACTTTAACAGACATTTTTACATACAGTGCGACGCCTCGACCGGCGGAGTTGGAGGAGTACTCTTCCAACTGGACGACGACAGCAACGAAAGACCCATTGCAGACATATCGGCGAAATTGAACAAAGCTCAACGAAACTACAGCATCACG
>NW_023458563.1:9250192-9251402 GCF_013731165.1 Rhagoletis pomonella
AGCTCATACGATCCACCATGTTGCACCATAGGCATACCGAAAGTTGCATAGTACGGAGAACAATTGATCGATGTGTGGACGACACTGCGGAGTGCGAAGGCTGCGTCACTGATATGTTTGTCCCAGTTTTTCTGGTTATTGCTAATGTGTGACCTAACAATCTGTAGGACTGAACGGTTAACTCGCTCAGCTGCGTTGCACTGGGGTGAATAGAAAGCGGTCTTCACGTGCCTCGTACCATATTTTTCTAGGAAACGAGAAAATAGCTCTGACACGAACTGCCTTCCATTATCCGAATGGATGTACTCAGGTACTCCAAAAATGTGAAAAACTTCCCTTTCTAAAAATTTAATTACAGCTGCTGATGTCGCTTTCCTCATTGGCTTTAAAAACACAAATTTTGTAAAATAGTCAAGACACACAAACACATAAACATTACCTTCAGACGTACGTGGATACGGATCCATGAAATCAATAAACAACCGTTGAAAAGGTCGCTCAGTTACGTGCTGCTTTCCCATGACAGGTTTTTGGAAAGAATTTTGGACTTTATTACTTTTGCAAACTTCGCAGTCTTTTACGTGTGCCTGTACATCTGTTACCATGCCTGGCCAGTAGTATTTTTGGCGAATACGAGAGAGGGTCTTGTGTATGCCACCATGACCAGCCGAGGGCGAGCTGTGAGAGCACTGCACCAAACCCTTGCGCAGCTCCGACGGCACCCAGAGTTTCCAGGCTTGGTCCTGCTGAAGCCCCTCCCCCCGGTCAAATTGCGTTCGTTTATATACATATCCGTCTGATACACAAAGGTCAGGTAGTTTGTCTTTGTTCGCAGTCACCGTCCTTACGAGTTCTTGGTATTCGTCTGACCCAAAGCATGGCGAATCTAAGTTGATGTCCATCACTCTTTCGCTCAGTTTTAATTCTTCCATATTGGCCCGTGAAAGCGTATCGGGGACAACGTTTTGTGTGCCCTTCCTGTGTTGTATGTCGAAGTTGAATGCTTGCAGCTTTAGACTCCACCTAGCGAGTCTACCGGATAAGTCTCTCTGATTCATTAGCCACTTCAGGCTTGCGTGGTCCGTGATGATAGTGAATGGTAATCCTTCGACATACGGCCTGAATCTTTTCACGCTTATCACGGCCGCATAGCATTCAAGCTCCGTGATGCTGTAGTTTCGTTGAGCTTTGTTCAATTTCGCCGATATGT
>NW_023458563.1:9251502-9256284 GCF_013731165.1 Rhagoletis pomonella
TTTGACATTTACGTTCCAGCCACCCTTTCCCATGGATGCAGGCGCCTTCGTCGAGGGAGAGTTCGGTGAGTAACAACACAACGCTTTTTTTTCATTCAGTTAAGGTTATGCATATGCATATATTTAAATAACCTACGTATATCTACATACATACATATTAGTAACCTTATGAGCTTTATTGGAGGGGAACCACGACAGTGGTGGCGATAAGGTTAGGAACTACTGAGGGATTTTATAAGCATAATTATCCTTTTTTTTTTGTTGGTTACAATTTTTATTTTAATTTTTTTGGAGCGTTAAGAGAAATCTTACTAGCTATTCCTTCTAGAGTATTAAGAGAATTCGAATTATGTAGATTAGTTTTTTTTATGATTTCCTGAATTAAATTAAATGTACCTATAATAAAAATTAAGTATATGTATGTATGTAAACGACAGCTGTAATTTGAATTTGGCTAAAGAAAAAAAAACAAATACATTAATTATGAGTTGAAGGTCTGATCGTTTCTCTAGGTCAACATGAGGGACTAGTGTTTTTCGTAGATTGGTGTGGGTGTTGCACCAGGGCAACAGAGGGAAGGCGGATGCAGGGCGACACAATGACACACTAACTTGTACAGGACGGGACAGTAGACTAGACGTACTTAAGTCGGGATCAGGGGCGTTGTAAGGTAAGAGGGGTCAACACAACGTCCATGGCTTTGCGTTACACACACGCAGAAGAGGGTGGGTAGACTCCACCCGACAGGACGGTTCTTCTGCTATACTGTCAAAGTTTCTTTCCTTTTCTTCTCGATTTCTACATTCAAACCTATCCTACTTATGTCCCGAACACAGGCATGAGTAAATTTGCTTATGTGTGCTGTAGGTAAGGGCTTTGGAGATAACCCCTCACCGACGAGCTTGGCCTGGGCTTGCGAGCATGCCTGTTGGCCACAGCACCTTACCCCAAGAACCAGCAGACATAACACGGTTTAAACCAAATTAGTATGAGACAACCTGTGAGGTAACACATTTCCTTTAAAAAAAGAATTATAGAAATCGGTTCCCGTGGTCCAAAGTTATGCGGTAACATACATATAAAAATATATATATATATTCCGACGATTTTATAACCTTTCCTTTTTGTGAAGTCGTTTAAAAAAGGAGAGTATGAGTATCTCTTTGGAAATGTTGTAACTTTGCGCACAACTAAGTATGTATGTATATTTTTTATAATTGAATTAAAGTTACAAGTATGAATATATTACAAATTAAGTGAAAATCATTAAATCACGGGACACGGCCACATGTGCAAGTCACGGCATCCGAACGAAAAGACAGCGAGCCTCGTTGACAGAACTGGAAAGACGAACGAGACATGGCAAACGCAAGCAGCAAAACTATGTTGCCAGATGTATTCTAGTTTTCGGTTACGATACATCATCTCCTCCGCAACTATTTCATTTTCACCCGACACCTGTTTCTTTACTGTTTGTGCTGCCTCAAACGCCTCTGCGACCAAGATAATATCTTCGAGTGTTGGCTCTAATTTTTGTAATGCTGCTGTTCTCACAGCTTCATGCGGTGTATTCAAAACGATTATGTCCCTAATAAGCTCGTCTACAAACTCTTTGTTACATTCCTTATTTCGACAAACGTACTTACAATTTCGAGCAACGGGCCTGTTAAGTTAACAGCCATATCAAACCACGTTAAACCACAGCAAACAACATCGAACCCAATCAAACCCTGTCTAATTGCTGTTGTGTCCCTATGTTACAGGAAACTTGTTCGATACGATGTAGTCGTGTATGATTGTGAGCGTATGTGTGTGTGCGTCATGTCCGGGATACGAAAGAATGCGTGTGTGTGCAGTTGAAATTTGAGTGAAAGTTCTTCGTGAAGGAATTTGGTGTAGCCTACTAGTGCATCGGGGGCAAGATCGCCAAGGAAATTAAAGTCTCAAATCAGATTAGAAAGTGAAGTGGAGCTCTAAAGAAGTGCGTGTCTGGTGATACGGAACTGTGTCAAAAGTATACAGCTAGCAAAAAAAAAGGCATTACGGCGAAGAGGTGAGTCAACAATAGAATAACTGGCCAGTTTAAGCCCGTTGGCTAACTGGTGTTACAAATGCTCACATAAATTAAATGTGTACCATATACATAGGTATGTATATGTGTACAACAGATAAAACGAGGTTAGATATAACTTCGCTAAAATTTTGTCATCTAAATATCAAATTAAACACCAATGAATTTAGTCAGTATCAATACGCCAGAATTAAACATGATTAAAATAGAAGTAACTGAAGTGAATGTGAATTAAGACTTCTTTTACGTGATAAGTTGCGAGAAATGTCGGCATAATTTAATAAACCGGAATGATATAGAAAAAAAAACCTTTTAAAACTCTTAAAAATAAAATATAGTGAAGTAAAAATTAAATTGAATTAAAATTTAAATGAAACAAAATATACTTAAATTAGATGAACTCCAGCTAAATGGAAAAATGAACTAAGTAAGAATAGATGAGTCAAGTAAAAGTAACTATAAATAGACCCAAAGGAACGAGAAGTTGGAGGGAGTAATAGAAATAAATGAAAATTAATACAAATTAAAAGTCAGTAAACTACAAGTAAATAAATAAAAAAAAAGTAAATATAAGCTAAATTATATGCAACCTAAATAACTCCATAATCATAACACAAATAAACTTTAAGAAAGCACCCACTGGGAAAATAGGTAAGCACCTTGCGAGGTAAGCCATGTTTTCTTTCAGTTTTTAGTACCAAAATTGTCATCATGGCCAATGTCATCTACTAGTAAAGGGCAAAATGAACACCTCCGAAGACACATTACGTTGTCAGTTGCAAAATAACGTGCAGCCGAAGTTATTTCCAAGCACCGAACTACTCCGAGCGACTGCTCTGCATTACACGTAACTTACTTTGTAAAGCGGCTCAGAAGTATGTCTGATACCAAATGTACATTCTAAATTCCAACTTACATAAGGCGGCCATGCCTTTGTAAAAGTAAGGGACGTTCGGCAGGGAAATGGTAATGACTGCCAGGTGAAGAGTAAGTTGCTAATAAGGTATTATTACGTGCTCCTAATTCCCACTGGGCAATATGTGGATACATATGTATGTACGAATATGTGGGTGTAACTACCAAAACCTACAGCGCATAAAATATGAGTTCGTTCGAACATGTAATAACATACAGACTCACACTCGCAAACATATGTACATACGTATGTATATAAACCCACATAAATAATAAACTGAAAACGTAATGGTACATAGACGAATAAATATTAAAAATAATGGTGAGCTGAAGTATAAAAGAAAAGGGAAAGCAAGAAAGCTAATAAAAAAAAACAACCCCGTTCTTAAACTTGCAGGTCCTCACCAGCTATGTATTGCTCGATGCAAGAAGCCGAGGTACATATGTAATAGAGAGGTTAACGACCGGCGTACATACATTATGCCCATTTGACACATATATGCAAGTGCAGTGAAAAATACGTGAAGGAACGGGGATACAATTTTACATAAAGCTTATGAGAAAGACTGGAAAGCTGTAAAGGGGAAACGGGAGACATATGTATGTACATTCATAACGACCCACAACCAGAGCGCCGGACACCACGCTGGAAGGGGATAAGGGGTTCCAAAACGTCCCTACCGAAAATCTCACCACGCTCTCGCGGATGATCGCCTGCTTTTCTTTAGTTTTTCTTTGCACTCGGGTTTTTTTGATTTTGTTTTATTTGGTTTGAATTAACTTTGTGTTGACTTTTCGAGCTTCACCTTTACTTAAATTTAGAAAAATTCATTATTTGGCGCGGATGATTTTCATGAATTTTTTTGCCTTCCGTGCATATTCATACCTAGCAATACATATATGTATATAAACACATAAATTTAAGCCGCATGAATTACTTAGCACCACGGGGAAGTTTGTACATACGCTAGCTAGCTGAGTTTTCACGTTTTTTTTTGTTTGTTTCTACTTCCCTAGGTTTAAGTAATAGTTTGAGGTTAGTTTCTTTAAGTTTTTCATTTCTTTGCTCACCATACGATTTTATCATTTCTTGAATTAATTATTTTAATAATTTTCCGTGGCAGTCCCGCAGATTCGATCTTAGTTTTTGTGGAGTAAGTCGATAATTTTAAGTTTTTTTTTACTTTGTTAAAATAGTGTAGCCGCGGAGTGTGGTAGTCCACGCTGGATAGTAGGTAATATAGTAATGAGAGAGGATTTACTTTCAATTGTTCATGCCAGCTACTGGAAAGGTTATACCTATGTATGCATGTAGTTGTTGAGTTTTTTTGACATTTACGTTCCAGCCACCCTTTCCCATGGATGCAGGCGCCTTCGTCGAGGGAGAGTTCGGTGAGTAACAACACAACGCTTTTTTTTCATTCAGTTAAGGTTATGCATATGCATATATTTAAATAACCTACGTATATCTACATACATACATATTAGTAACCTTATGAGCTTTATTGGAGGGGAACCACGACAGTGGTGGCGATAAGGTTAGGAACTACTGAGGGATTTTATAAGCATAATTATCCTTTTTTTTTTGTTGGTTACAATTTTTATTTTAATTTTTTTGGAGCGTTAAGAGAAATCTTACTAGCTATTCCTTCTAGAGTATTAAGAGAATTCGAATTATGTAGATTAGTTTTTTTTATGATTTCCTGAATTAAATTAAATGTACCTATAATAAAAATTAAGTATATGTATGTATGTAAACGACAGCTGTAATTTGAATTTGGCTAAAGAAAAAAAAA
>NW_023458563.1:9256384-9258528 GCF_013731165.1 Rhagoletis pomonella
CGTGATGCTGTAGTTTCGTTGAGCTTTGTTCAATTTCGCCGATATGTATGCAATGGGTCTTTCGTTGCTGTCGTCGTCATTTGGAAGAGTACTTGTAACGACAGCCGATTTAATATGAATATACATGCATATATATATATATACATACATATATGTGGATATATGCATGAACATGTGTATATCTATGCATGCATATTCTAAATCAGAGAAGCAACCCTTTTCGAACCACCCCATACGGAAATTCACCCTGGTGATAACAGTAGAAGCAGTATAAGTAAACAAAATAAAAACTTTCCACTGGCTACCATAAAGACGTAAAGTCCAAAGTCAAAATAGCGGGTGCGATACAACTGGTTCGATGTCGTGATCTGCGATCTTGCTATTGGCTGGCCTGAGCTTGTGTATATGTGTCTGCTTGTAAACAAAAGGAGAACCGCAGAATCACCGTAACCAAAATAAACGTCGAAAATGCTTAAATAGCGAGCTGAAGCCTTAATCGAGATTCTTTTGAAGAAAGTCTGTGTTGAAAGCAAAAGTGCTCGAGTGCGAATTGTTATACCCGCCAAATCGGTCGACAAAGTAATTTTGAAAAGTAAAAGCAAAGTGCTTAACGCAAAATAAAAAAAAAACGTTTTGTTTAAGACATTTTATTTTAAATCCAATTTGGTCAAGTTCACAAAATTTATATCCGGGCCGCGCCAACTATACTTCCGTGTGTGCTAAGCGCCCCGGCGGCGAAATAGACGTTCACGTCCACTACCAGCGGCTCGAGAGCTTACAAAAACCACCGCATACATAAATACGTACGGCTACATATGCACAG
This sequence comes from Rhagoletis pomonella, assembly GCF_013731165.1. Classification (NCBI taxonomy): domain Eukaryota; kingdom Metazoa; phylum Arthropoda; class Insecta; order Diptera; family Tephritidae; genus Rhagoletis; species Rhagoletis pomonella. The sequence continues at coordinate 9,257,208 of NW_023458563.1, forward strand.
CACCGGCTTAAGCAAGATCGCCAAACACACAACATCGAAGCACCGCATATCACAGCACTCAAACTCACCCATCTATGAGCAGCAGCATACACGCCGCATCCCGAACGCCAGCATAACAATCACCTGGATTTCCAGCACCCACCTGGTTTAAGCTAAGTTCTTAGTTCGTAAAATTTCTCTTTTTTTGGATTCACTTTAGTTTAAAGTTGTTAACGCGGCACTTGTTTTGAATTTTAAAGTTTATTGTTTTTTATTTCATTACATTTTACTTCATATGCATTTATTTTTAATTTTTGAGCCTTTTGTTAGTTTAATTCGTAATTTGCTACATTTTTTTGTTTTACACCGCATTTATTATTAAATTAGTTTTTAAACATACTTTTATTTTCACCACATTGTTTACTCTGCATTTATTTTCGATTTTGAGTTAACTTTAATTTCATCACGCTTTATTGATTGCACTACATTCGCTTTACACTTAAGTACTTTTATGTTCCACATTCGCATTTTGTCAACTTTGGTTAAATTTAGTAACATTGCCTATATTGCAAAAGTGTTAATATTCAGTCCCTACACGTCTGTGAATTTCTTTTGTATTTTTTTTGTTTGAATATTCACCTTTTTGTAATTTTTTTGTCACTCGCGCCGGTGTAAATACGTACCTTTTAACGACGATCGATTTCTTTTCGCGACGTAGGGAAGGGCCGAACTGAAAAGGAAAGCAAAACAGGTGGCATACGTACCCACTAAGCGTGATCCACTATACCACCTGTTTCTGTTTGTTTGGTTGCTCTCCTTTCCAGTAGTTATATGTACATATGCTTTGTTTTTCTCCCCCAACACTTCCCAGGTAGTCTGCATGCTGGCGCTAGCATCGGTGGACATACAACATACAGGTAAGTGAGAAGTCACTATTGTTTTTAGCATCTGCATATATATGTACATACATACTCAGTAGCATTAGGAAGGGTCACCGACGGTAAAAAAAAAAAATAAAAATAATAATAACATAAAACGTGCATATACATATATACATACATACATATATTTATGTGAGGTAACAAAGGCACATAAATACATGTACATACATACATGTTTGCACTTGTTAAGCATATATGTGCATATGTATACGCATATTTTTTGAGATTTTAATAATTAGATACAAAAACGATTACAAAAAAAAAAAATACAAAAGAAAGATAGATATTTGTGAGTTAGGGAATAATTAAGATATTGTTAATAGAATTAGATAATTAGGCAAAGAAAAAAAGAGGAAAAAATATATATATATATATACATATATCTATAATAATAATAATCA
>NW_023458563.1:9258628-9265512 GCF_013731165.1 Rhagoletis pomonella
ATGTGTGTGTGCGTCATGTCCGGGATACGAAAGAATGCGTGTGTGTGTGCAGTTGAAATTTGAGTGAAAGTTCTTCGTGAAGGAATTTTGTGTAGCCTACTAGTGCATCGGGGGCAAGATCGCCAAGGAAATTAAAGTCTCAAATCAGATTAGAAAGTGAAGTGGAGCTCTAAAGAAGTGCGTGTCTGGTGATACGGAACTTTGTCAAAAGTATACAGCTAGCAAAAAAAAGGCATTACGGCTTCCTAGAAAGAAAAGGCGCGAAATCCTGCCGCGAAGAGGTGAGTCAACAATAGAATAACTGGCCAGTTTAAGCCCGTTGGCTAACTGGTGTTACAAATGCTCACATAAATTAAATGTGTACCATATACATAGGTATGTATATGTGTACAACAGATAAAACGAGATTAGATATAACTTCGCTAAAATTTTGTCATCTAAATATCAAATTAAACACCAATGAATTTAGTCAGTATCAATACGCCAGAATTAAACATGATTAAAATAGAAGTAACTGAAGTGAATGTGAATTAAGACTTCTTTTACGTGATAAGTTTCGAGAAATGTCGGCATAATTTAATAAACCGGAATGATATAGAAAAAAAAACCTTTTAAAACTCTTAAAAATAAAAAATAGTGAAGTAAAAATTAAATTGAATTAAAATTTAAATGAAACAAAATATACTTAAATTAGATGAACTCCAGCTAAATGGAAAAATGAACTAAGTAAGAATAGATGAGTCAAGTAAAAGTAACTATAAATAGACCCAAAGGAACGAGAAGTTGGAGGGAGTAATAGAAATAAATGAAAATTAATACAAATTAAAAGTCAGTAAACTACAAGTAAATAAATAAAAAAAAGTCAATATAAGCTAAATTATATGCAACCTAAATAACTCCATAATCATAACACAAATAAACTTTAAGAAAGCAATATGTGGATACATATGTATGTACGAATATGTGGGTGTAACTACCAAAACCTACAGCGCATAAAATATGAGTTCGTTCGAACATGTAATAACATACAGACTCACACTCGCAAACATATGTACATACGTATGTATATAAACCCACATAAATAATAAACTGAAAACGTAATGGTACATAGACGAATAAATATTAAAAATAATGGTGAGCTGAAGTATAAAAGAAAAGGGAAAGCAAGAAAGCTAATAAAAAAAAAAAACCCGTTCTTAAACTTGCAGGTCCTCACCAGCTATGTATTGCTCGATGCAAGAAGCCGAGGTACATATGTAATAGAGAGGTTAACGACCGGCATACATACATTATGCCCATTTGACACATATATGCAAGTGCAGTGAAAAATACGTGAAGGAACGGGGATACAATTTTACATAAAGCTTATGAGAAAGACTGGAAAGCTGTAAAGGGGAAACGGGAGACATATGTATGTACATTCATAACGACCCACAACCAGAGCGCCGGACACCACGCTGGAAGGGGATAAGGGGTTCCAAAACGTCCCTACCGAAAATCTCACCACGCTCTCGCGGATGATCGCCTGCTTTTCTTTAGTTTTTCTTTGCACTCGGGTTTTTTGATTTTGTTTTATTTGGTTTGAATTAACTTTGTGTTGACTTTTCGAGCTTCACCTTTACTTAAATTTAGAAAAATTCATTATTTGGCGCGGATGATTTTCATGAATTTTTTTGCCTTCCGTGCATATTCATACCTAGCAATACATATATGTATATAAACACATAAATTTAAGCCGCATGAATTACTTAGCACCACGGGGAAGTTTGTACATACGCTAGCTAGCTGAGTTTTCACGTTTTTTTTTGTTTTTTTCTACTTCCTTAGGTTTAAGTAATAGTTTGAGGTTATTTCATTTCATTTCATTTATTTCATTTCATTTCATTTATTTTTTAGTCTATGACTTTAACAATCTTACAGACTAGATTACATAATAGGTTAGAATAATAGAAATTATATTAATTATACAATGTTTCAATATTAGATTTAAATATCAATCTCGGCAATGAAAACTCAATATTTACAATTTTTGAGATTTTATTAAACTCTGTGAGGGCTCTATATATTGGTGCTAGAGTAAAGTAATTTGCCTTAACTGGAAGCATATAAAAAGGTAGTTGAAAACGCAAAATTCTGTTTGGAACATTGAAACAAATCTGGTTAAGTAAAACAGGGCAATCAATATATCCATTAACCAGATCATATATAAACATCAGTGACTGGATAAGTCTTCTACTTTCCAGTGATTTTACATCAATAAGCTTACAGAGAGAATTATAGGCCGGTAAAGGCTCAGAAAAGTTAAGCGGCTGTAGGGCAAAGCGAACAAATTTGCGCTGGACTCTTTCAAGCCTACTAGCATAAAGGCTATATATTGGATTCCATATTATAGATGCATACTCTAATTTAGAACGTACCAGCGCATTGAAAAGAGTTTTCCTGGTATAAGGATCTTTGAAATCCTTAGCATATCTACGCAGAAATGCTAAGTTGCTATACGCCTTCGGGATAACGTAATTAACATGATTTGTAAAAGTGAATCCCGAGTCAAACACAACACCCAGATCTATAAAATCATTGACTGAGATCAGTTTATGGTTCAAAATACTATAAGTCGAGCTGATGATGTTTGAAGACCTAGAAAAGGTCATATGGTAGCATTTATTAATGTTCAGTGATAATTTATTTACCCGACTCCAAGTAATAACATTATCCAGATCATGTTGTAGATAAAGTGTATCAGAGACACAAGTAATTTTTTTAAAGAGTTTAAGGTCATCTGCGTAGAGGAGGAACTCGGAATATTTAAAACAGTTCCCAATATCATTTATAAATAAAACAAATAACAGAGGGCCAAGGACACTACCCTGTGGTACACCGGAAGTTGCAATAAAGCTGTTAGATCTGTAACCTTCAATTTCAACAAACAGCAATCTGTTCGAAAGATAAGATTTCAACCAGGACAAAAATACCGAGTGAAAACCAAGACTCTGCAACTTACGTAACAAAATAGAATGGGAAACTTTGTCAAAGGCTTTGGAAAAGTCTGTATAAATAGTGTCCACCTGAGACCCACATTTGAAGGATGAGACACAATATTCCGAAAAAGTCACTAAATTAGTAACCGTTGAGCGACCGCGAACAAAACCATGCTGACGAGGTTCTAATATGCTCTTAGTAGCGAAAGAAAGCTTATCTTTGACGACTATTTCAAAAAGTTTGGAGCAAGCTGTTAACTTGGAAATAGGCCTATAATTTGAGACATCATTCTTACTTGCAGACTTAAAAACTGGGGTAATGGATGCAATCTTCCAACGATCAATAAAAATGCCTAATGAAAGAGAAAGATTAAAAATTATGCATAATGGGACACAGATGGATGAGACGCATTGCTTTAAAAAATATGAAGAAAGACCATCATTGTCACTTTTCATGGAAGATTTAAGACAGGAAATACCAATCGAAATATCTAACTCTGTTAAGGTTAGAGACCCAAAATCTAAGGAAGAATGAGGAGGGAAATTTACTGAAGTATTAACAAACTCGTCATCTGTAACAAAATTCGATTTAAAAAACTCTGCAAAAAAATTGACAGAATCGGTAAGCGACTGTGAGCTCTTCCCATTAAAGTGCATACAAGTTGGAATATTGGACCCACCTCTTTTAGAGCGAATATAGTTCCAAAAGGCCTTGGGGTTTACTTTCAGCTCAGATTCAAATCTGTTTATATATTTATTATATAGAAATTTGTCTAAGACGTTAAATTGCTTCATATAATAGTAATATTTATCTTTAAAGCTAATGATGTTGCGTTCCTTATACAGCTTGTAGTATTTATTTCTTTTGTTTTTTAAAGCTTTAAGATTTTTAGTATACCACGGGAGTTTATGAAGTCGAGGCGGTAGTAGTGAAAGTTTATTAGTGAATAATTCAGTCAATTTATGTAGAAAAGATTCAAAGCACAAAGAGACATCTTGCGAATTCAGAATAGTCTTCCAATTTACATCCGAAATAGCAACATTTAATTCATTATAATCGGCACCACGAAAGTCGAAAGAGTCGCAATTTTTATCTTCAATGGAAAAAATATCATAGAATTCTAGTGATACGATGAGAGGCACATGATGTTTATCAGTGGCGCTAATCGGAAAACCACATTCATTCAAACTAAATATTAAGTTTTCATCAACAAAAATAAGATCTAAAATTTTATTCAATTTATTAAAAAATGTATTGATTTGAATGAGATTAAAGCTAAGGAGACTATCAATAAAATAAATCTCATGAGCTCTATTAATATTTGTTGGAGTTAAAATATCATTGTTTTGCAAATATGACCATTTCAAATCAGTGAGATTAAAATCACCTAAGAAGCAGAAATTACAATTCTCATTATGCTCAACAAGATGCATTATATTATTAACATGACAACTATACAGATCATCCGTACTAATTGGTGGTACATAAGACACACATACCAGTAATTTACGAGCAAGGCCAAAAATACACACACACAGTTGATCAATAAGAGAGTCGCCATCCAATAGTTGAATATTTGAAGAACGTAAACAGCTTTTAACGGCAATTAAAACACCACCGCCCTTACGGTGACCAGTTTTTATAGCGTCTCTATCCTTTCGATAAATTTGAAATAAATTTGGATTAAAATACTCTTCATCAAAGAAGTCTGAGTTAAGCCAGGTTTCGACAAATACATAAATATCATATTCAGCTCGCGAGGTCGCTAAATACACTTCCTTCGTTTTAGTACGCATTCCAGACATATTTTGGAAATAGATTTTAAGATTACGAGATTTGCAATTTATATCTGCAGAGCTATTTGGTCGGTTCAGTGGTTCCTTCCCTTTGAAAAATTTGAAATGGGCGAATACTAATTCCCGAAGGCCAAACATTAGGATTCATAATCTTCTCATAAGATGACGGCAAAACTCCAAATTTAAAATTTACACTGCGAATGTTATCGAGAGATGAACCTTTCTTTATAAGTTTGAAACACGCAAGATGTTTGCTATCGACGCCAGAATTTTTTGATACATAAGCAATGATACTATCAGCAGTCACAGTTGGCTTAAAAGCCGATACATGCACCCACTTCTTTTTGATAACAACATCAAGTTCGACATTATCATTATTATTATTATTTCCAACAACTAGAATACGACGCTTGGGTAATTTATTTTGTTGTACAGTATTCATATTTTTTGCGCTAACACCAACTGCAGGCAACTGAGCCTTCGATGCGATGGAAGATGTAGGCTGAGAACGGTTGAGTGCAGGTGCCATAACAGTCACAGTCTCAGCGTTAGTATTAGCAGCAGTAATTTTACCAACAACATCTGAATAGAGCATATTAGTTGTGGGCAGAGCAGCATTGCTAGTAGAAGTAGCAGTAGAGAGAATGTTATCAACGGCAGCAGCAGCGCCAGCGGCGGTTTCGCTCACAACTTCAACAGCGGCGTCAACGGCAATGGTACCAGCATCAGTAGAGATAACAGAAGCAGCCGGAGGGATGTTTTCAATATCAGCAGCGTCCACAGCAAGAGTGCAGTTTTTTTTTGCATATTATACTCATCAAAGTGCCCAGCTCAGCTTGGAGATCATCAACTTTCTTTAACAAGATGTTCTTATCATCGTACAATGTTTGCAGCAAAGAGAACATTCGCAAATTCTCTGCTTTAAGACCAACGACTTCATCAAGCACAGACTTGAGCATTGACTCCAATACAGTAGCTTTCGGGTGATCGAAGTTTTGTTTTTGTATTGTACTCATCATATTCAAACTCTGCGATTGTTGTTTATGCTTTACGTTCTCTGGCCTTGGTAATACACTAGTTGAGTTCGCATTCTGCGACTGTTGCTTTGGTTGATTAACAGCAGCAGCAAGAGAATTTACTGAATCCGTTACTGATTTTGTTGGTACAAGAGGTGGAGACAGCGAACGAAAAGAATTGCGGCGTCGTTTTGTGCAGATTTCACAATAAAATGAGTGATTGGTTTTTTGCAAAAAATCAACATCATCTTGCGATAATTTAACACACGAAAGGTGGAAATATTCATTGCAATTATCACACCGTATCTTAGGCAGCCCGCGGTCAACTTTCTGACCGCAAACACAGGGCATTTTAAAGCAAAATACAACCGAATTTAGCACAAATATCGCAAACACAGCGTATACACGTCCGAACACCTTGACGGTTCAATTTGGATTAGTGGGTTAGTTTCTTTAAGTTTTTCATTTCTTTGCTCACCATACGATTTTATCATTTCTTGAATTAATTATTTTAATAATTTTCCGTGGCAGTCCCGCAGATTCGATCTTAGTTTTTGTGGAGTAAGTCGATAATTTTAAGTTTTTTTTAAATTTGTTAAAATAGTGTAGCCGCGGAGTGTGGTAGTCCACGCTGGATAGTAGGTAATATAGTAATGAGAGAGGATTTACTTTCAATTGTTCATGCCAGCTACTGGAAAGGTTATACCTATGTATGCATGTAGTTGTTGAGTTTTTTTGACATTTACGTTCCAGCCACCCTTTCCCATGGATGCGGGCGCCTTCGTCGAGGGAGAGTTCGGTGAGTAACAACACAACGCTTTTTTTTCATTCAGTTAAGGTTATGCATATGCATATATTTAAATAACCTACGTATATCTACATACATACATATTAGTAACCTTATGAGCTTTATTGGAGGGGAACCACGACAGTGGTGGCGATAAGGTTAGGAACTACTGAGGGATTTTATAAGCATAATTATCCTTTTTTTTTTTGTTGGTTACAATTTTTATTTTGATTTTTTTGGAGCGTTAAGAGAAATCTTACTAGCTATTCCTTCTAGAGTATTAAGAGAATTCGAATTATGTAGATT
>NW_023458563.1:9265612-9266476 GCF_013731165.1 Rhagoletis pomonella
TCAAAACGATTATGTCCCTAATAAGCTCGTCTACAAACTCTTTGTTATATTCCTTATTTCGACAAACGTACTTACAATTTCGAGCAACTCCGCGTAGATCGGCTAGCCACTCCGAATATTTTTGATTAGGCCCCATTTTAAGCTTAAATATCTCGATGCAAGCACGTGTACCTTAGTCTTAAAATGTGAAGTTAGTTTTGCAACCAGTTCTTCGTACGATTTCGACTGAACATCTACACTACCGAATAACTTAACCAAAAGCTCGAAGGTCTCGCCGCCAACCCATGATTGAAAAAATGTTTTTTTTTATCATCGCCGATGACTTTATACGCTGTGAAGTGTTGAGTCAATTGTGCTATATATGACTCCCACTGTTGCTTATCGTGATTAAAGGTTGTGAATGCTGGCACGGCGATGCGCGAATTAACTCCAAACGACGAATTTATGGTGGCTGTGGATTCCAGTGCAGTTGCCAGTTGAGATTCTCGCTTCAGGAACTCTCACTTTTGTAGCTCGAGTTGTGACTCCCTCCACGTCGTTGGGACCCCATCACGTCTATGAAAAACGTTCTCTGTTGCTCCAGCAACTCCTTCATTCATTCAGCCATTTCGATGTACCTGGGTTTTTACTTCTTTTGAGAGTTTTTCCGGCCACCCCTCCTCTATAAATTTGCTTACTTTCTTAAGAACTACATCGCGTTGAGTTAGTTTGCGAAGGCGTGAAGCGTTCAACGGGAATTCGTCTAGTTGTTGGTCAATATCCACTTGAAAACATGGATTTGCTCTATCAAAGTCAACATCGGGTCCCTTAGGTAAACGCATTGCTATGTTTATCAGTTTCTCAGTACTTAATTATATAGCGGTA
>NW_023458563.1:9266486-9272298 GCF_013731165.1 Rhagoletis pomonella
ACTTGTATTATTTCATTAATTTCTATGAAATAAATTATAAAATAATTGTTTTGGATCCCAATCGCTTTCCCTTTGTACAAAATAAATATTTATGTATAGCAAATAAAATACGTACATAAAAAATAAAAAATTCTGGGGACTTTTTAAATAACAACTTATTGGACTTTGTACTTTTTTCTTGTTTTTTGGGAGGCCTTCCTACTAATCATGTTTTAAAACTCAAAGTTTTTCTTAAAAAGATTAAGTTCTATTCGTCTAAAATCAATCACGATAGTCACATAAGTTATTTTGACAAAAATGCATATATATATATGTGATAACGTTCTTTTATATAAACAATTCTTATATAGGTACAAATATCGATATAACTAGGTATCGATACTTTAAGCTCGATACTTTGTAGGTAGCGTTACTTTCTTTCGATGCTTCTTCCAAGTACAGGTATCGATATTTCATGCTATCGTTTTATCCCTAGCAATTAGTACTTATGTGTACACTTCATATGTAGTTGGTAACTAAAGTCTGCTTTAAAAAATAACTAAATGGCAAGTAACGAAAAGTGTTTATCGCGTGCGTATAGTTTTTGAAGCATTCCATTTTAACAACTTTTTAAGTATGTTTTGTACTCTACAAACAATTACTAATAATATGATATCTTAGCAAGAGGTGTGCTTTCAGAATAAACCAACTTTTAAAGATAAAAAATTATGCGATACTGAGCGTAATTTTTATTCCAAAGACATCTTAATTGAAGGCACATTTGGAAAATACGTGGAAACGATGTCAATATTTTAATAACTACTAGTCCTGTTAACGTTAAATATACCTGTAAAATGCTTAAAAAAAATGTCTCTAGCAGTGTGTAAAAACCCTGATTTACTACTTTTAATGATGATCCTTCTTTTAGTCAGAATATTTCGAACGTGGTGTTCAAGCAACTTTTTTTCGACAAAGCTTGTGATAGTTTCTCTTACTAAAGTGGAGTATTCTAAATCCAATGGCGTTCCCAGTTTTACCCGATTGGCTCCACTTTTCGAGATAGCGGTACTTGAAACTTTGCCTAAATTTTATCTATTTTATAAAAAAAATCCCCCAGTTTTCAAGATATTTTACTAAAATTTTGCACATAACCTTTTTTTTGTATTTCCTTAACTATTCCATGAAATCATCGAAAACGGTTCACTATAACATCTAGCTCCCATACAATTACACTTATATTTATCGATTTATTAAGAGATTACGAATAGAATCATATATAAAACATAGGTAGGTGTCCCCACAAATCAAAAAATGTAACTTTTTATTTTGAAAGTGTACCTATTTTTTCCTTATATAGGAACGACTAAGAGATAATTGTCAGAACATTAAGCAGATATTAAGAAAAATAGACAAAGCACAGCTTTAGCGCAAGGCATACTAAATAGTGGTCACACAGCATGATGCAATAATACAAGGTGGTATCAATTGTGACAGCTCGATTTGACATTGCCTTAGCTCAGTAGAATAAGAAGAAAAACGGGAAGGGGAAATATATAAAATTTCATATTTACTTCTAAACAAAATTTGCTTTTTTATAGTATATTCGTAATTAAATGAAATAAAATAAGATAAAATATCTTTTTGAGAAAACAAAATGTGAGAAAAAATAAAAAAAAACAACTATATTATTAGGCAAAGAATTGGTAAGGAAGTAACACTGTTTCACCTAAGGCAGTCAATATGGCGGAATTAGAGCGAGAAGTTGCTAACAGAAAACACCTTGTATTATTGCATCATGGTCACACAGCTGATTTAGCCAACGTCAAATTATTAGACAAGGAATGGAGGGAAAAGGCGAGATACTCTATAGAAAGCCTACGAATATTACAGAAAAGAGAAAAAACAATTAACAAGGAGGACACGGATGATATCGCGCCTGCTTACATGCTTTGCTTGTAATAAACGTTTAGTATGACGAGAGTACCTCATAGCGATGCTATAAATATATTTTTTAATGAGTTAATGTTTTGATGTCAATTTTTCTATGCTTCTCAATGTTTTTTCAATTTTTCAAATGTTTCAAAATGTTTAGGACCATAAGTAAGTGCAACAAGTAAAATCAAAAACCTGTGATTGTCTCTTTGTGTTTTTATCTATCTTCGTTTGTTGTTTTTTCAAACATTTAACTTAATTTTTGTAATTATGTATGCATATATGTACATTAGCGTGGGCCGAAAATCCGTTTTTTTAGAATTTTAATTGGTAATAGCAAAAATATGGTTCACTATCTGTGTGAAAATTACAATTTTTGGTCAATATCTTAGGCTCGCCCAAGTCCATCAAAGTTCAATATGGCCAAAAAATAAAAATTAATAAATAAATTAAGTAATACATTTTTTTACTAAAATTGCAATAGTCTTCCTATTAGTCCTACATAATTAGGTATATGGACCTTTTTTGTAGAGAATCGAAGTTAGCTAAGAAAAAATTTTTTTAGTACTTGAACTTTGACGGACTTGGGGGAGCCTAGGATATTGACCAAAAACTTTCACATTTCACACAGATATTTTTTAGAGCATAATGAACCATATTTTTGCTATTACCAATCAAAATTCTAAATAAAAGCGGATGTTCGGCCCACGCTAATATATATATATTAATATTTTTCGATAACATTGTTCTTTGTTTCTTGTTGATATTTACGTAAAAAAAGATTCGCCCCTGAAGATGCTAAGGTGATTAGCGAAACGTTGGGCAAAACGTGAAGAAAGAAGTGGTTTTCTTGCACACAAAAATAATCGATCCACTATCCTACAACAACAACAATAATATTCATCACTCAGATTTTTAAAACACAACACTTGAGACAACAAAACCGCAATGCTTTTGACGGCAAACTTTAAATTCAGAAACTGACAAAAGAGAAAAGACCGAATCTAGAAAAATCTTTGACAAACAAGCAAGCAAGAAGCACAAAAAGTGTTCCACCGACTCATCCTCTTCAAGGCAGCATGGGCAAATGGAGTTGTCGTTTGCCACGTGAAGTGACCAGTCAGCAGTCCAACAAGTTGTCTTCAGTCCCGTCTTCTCAGTGAGATCAAACAACTAGATAGACCTTCTAATATTGAAAGCAGCATGAGTTTTTCCCACCTACATCCCCTAGATGGCTCGCAGTCATTGCTGAGCGAAGTTTTCACCAGTTCTGAAGTGGGTAGTGCTATTTATAACTGGTTGCGGATCGAGGAATGCCTGGCCTAAGCCAACTGTGGCCAAATGGTCAGATGTCTCATTGCCAGGCACTCCCGAGTGACCTGGCACCTAGAATAAAGCGAGCTGCTTATTTTTTCCAACATAATTTAGTCGCGACTTGCATTGTCGAACTAGTTTGGAAATACTTAGGTAAAGGGGTGACCAGTGCTTTAAGTGCAGCTTGGCTGTCACTGCAGGCACGTAAACTCCTTCCCTCTACTTTTTACCACCACGTACTCTATGGCTTTGAGGATTGCAAATACTTCACCTGAAAGACCGAGGCATATTCCGTAAGAGAAAAGGGAAGTTTATCCCCATTAACTTCGAAAAAGATCCCATATCTTGGACAGGAGTCAGTGTGTGAGTTCAGGCTAAGTGCTGGAATTACACCAGATTTCCCCCTCAGGGAACTAAGAATTATAGACACAAGTGCTCAAATCTCTGCCGGCAGCAATTTCCGCCTCGCCTCACTCAGTGTTATACCAACATCTGTTTCTTTTTAGTCTACAGGTGGATTCCCCACGAATGAAGACACAAAGTGACGGTAAGTGTGGCGCAGTGCGTCAAGAGCACTAAATAAAAAAATTAAAGTGAAATAAAGAGGCTATCAATCAACCAGTTTGGTTCCTTACGATCGAAACCAGACACATTTTCGTGGACCCCCATTTACAACTCGTGGACCCCCACATTTTTTTAACGCCAACGTAGACCCCCTTCGAGTCTCCCGTGGATCCCTGGGGGTACACCTGGACCACTTTGGGAATCACTGCTTTAGACAAAAATTACTTACGTACGAAAGTACACTGGCAGTCATAAGTATAGACTCGCCTTACTTTGAAGAGTTTTGGTTATATTTCCATGGCTTATTTATGTTTAATATTTTTTTATAAAAGCCTGGCTAGCTATACAACAAACACCACGTAAATCCCCTTTTCAAACTTTACACAAAAAGTATGAAAATTCGACAAATTTTCACCAAATTTTTAAACTTTTTATTCAGAACTTTTAGAAAAATTTCTGGTATGCAGTTTTGTAGCCCATTCAATTTTAGGATAAAGCGCAAGTTTCAAGTGGCTAGAAAATACCGTTGATTTAAAAAAATTTTTTTTGTTGGCATAACTTTGCACAACCGATTTCAATAGTTCTTTTTGCAACGGAAATGTAGTGCCTCAGAGGTGGTCCCATACTAATTTGGTTTAGATCCGATCATTGGATCATGAAATATATAGATATATATATTTTTTTTTTAAGTCGGTTTTTTTTTGCTAAAAATTACTTGTATCCCTCTCACTTTCCTCCTCTCTATCTTTGTCTCTGTGGCTTTTAATGTTTATGTTTATTTTTATCTTCACCTTCATTTTCATGTTCAAATTCATGTTCATGTTCATGTTCAAGTTCATCTTCATCTTCATCTTCATCTTCATCTTCATCTTCATATTCACCTTCGTTTATATTTAGGTTTCTTTCCTTTTATTCTAATCTTTGCCTTTATAACTTTCATCTTCTACATATTCAACTTTACCTTCTTCCTTGCATGAATCTTAATCTTCATTAATCTGATTCCTAAACTGCTGCTTAGCAGATTTCTTTAATTCAGTATCAACATTAATGCCTACATTTAGGAGGCATTTCCGCCCCAACCATGTACATGTACGGCATTAGTGTTGGTGTCACTTTTGAATTGATTTTTCCGCTTTATGTTAAACCAATTTGAAATTTGAAAAATTGTCTGCACATCAGCAACAAAATAGCTTTGTAATGATACATAATTATTTATACCTTTAAGGTATAGTTTAGAAGTAAAAGTGGTGTACAGAAAACATGATTGCCTATTTGTATATAAGATAAGATACCAAAAACCAAAAAACTTATGGAAACATCATTATATTGCAATATACTCGGGGTCTTCATCAAAAGTGATAAACTGATTTAACAATCATTTTATCTCGTTTATCGGAAGTTTATCAATTTATATGAACGCCGCTATTATTTTATATTTCATTTTATAAGATTAAAAATTTTGTTTATTTTGGTTCACTTTGTGCCAAATGATGTTGTCATTGATGCCACATCAAGTGATATCATGTCATGTAGTGAAATTGGGTGTGGTGAGTTGCGGTGTGGTGGAATTAGGTGTGGGAGTTACGGTGTTGTGAATTCAGGTGTGGTAAGCTTAAGAGGTGTGGTGAGTTTAGGTGTGGGGAACTAAGGTGTGGTGAATTTAGGTGTGGTGGATTCAGGTGTGGTGGACTTAGGTGTGGTGAGTTAAGGTGTGGTGAGAAAGTTGAGGTAGGGGAGTTGAGGTGTGTTGAACTAAGGTGTGGTGAATTTTGGTGTGGGGAGTGAAGTAGTGGTGGATTTAGGTGTGGGGAGGTAAGGTGTGGTGAATTAATGTGTGGTGAGCTCAGCTGAAGTAAATTTTTAAGCGGAGGTGAGATGAGTTCAGGTGAGTTAAGTTAAGTTAAGGGGTTATGATCTTTATCCTTATCTTCATCTTCATCTTCATCTTCATCTTCATCTTCATCTTCATCTTCAAATGCATCTTCATCTTCATCTTCATCTTCATCTTCATCTTCATCTTCAT
>NW_023458563.1:9272398-9273422 GCF_013731165.1 Rhagoletis pomonella
AAGTATCGATATGGTATCGTATCGTATCGAAATTCGTGTCCCTATGTTCATTTTTCCGATGCATCGAAACATCGACGAATCGATGTTACTCCCCAAAATTTGCATCCCTACTTGTACTCGAAAGCACTCGCACAATAAATTTTAATTCAATGCCCATTTACAATATAACGACACACAAAGGAGAAAGGCTTATGAAGAGCTGAAAATGCCTTTTCATATCCTTCTATTTTGAAATGGGGTTACTTGGAAGTGCTGAAATAAGAGATGTTAAGTGATGAGAAAGCTCATTGTTTACTTGTGTTTGATAGTTCGGTTTCAAAACGATCTATAGACGACGCTTCCGCAATCATCCTCCTCTAATTCGATACGATTTTCGTTCTCCACTTTCGTGGAGAAATCGAGTGATTCACATCTTGAATCGTTTTTTTCAAAAACTACAACACAGATCTATTTTCAGTTGATTTTCCCAAATTTAGCAAACAAGTAAATACTTGCACTTTGTACTCGATACCCATGAAGTACTTGTACACGCGTATCGAAGTTCAAAAAATACTCTTATATATACATACATCTAAGTACTGGTAAAAAAGAGGTTAAATTGGTAAAACTTCTTTAGAAACTACCTTAGCTGGTGTCATTATTTGTAAAAGTTTTATATCTTCACGCTTGAAATCAAATCTTAAATTTATTTGGTCCAAAAACTCTATGTAAAACTTTAATATATTGGTTTCAACTTCAAGGATTCCAGAACAATTGACATTACTTTTCATAAACATCTCAGCTATCGTTCTAACAAAAATGTCAGATATTTAAACATGATTATTTTCCTTTTTGAAATCAACATTAATATGTTAATGATCGCATCTTTTTCAATAACGTTACTCAAAATTAAGATATAATCTTTGTTAAGATTGTTACCCTGCAGGGAGTGACGGTAGCTTATACCTAACTTTAGTCTGTTTACGCGAACACTAGTGCTAACTATTAACTGTGTATTTTGTTCGAAAAAAGCTAACTACTTTTG
>NW_023458563.1:9273522-9277477 GCF_013731165.1 Rhagoletis pomonella
ATATGAATCGGTAAAAAAGTAAAAGTCGATTTTTTCAACCCAAATGCCGACGGCAAATCACCCACGAATTTGCCAATTGCATACTACATATTTCCATAACTTTCACTTTTTAGATTCACAAAATTGTATCTCGCATACATATGCATGTGCACAATAAGTACATATTACACATTTCGACCTATGCATGCATTTATTTTAAATAATTAACCAATTTAAAGAACAATAAAAGCGTTGTAAAATCGTAAAAAGCCATCAGCCATCACGTCTAACAAGAAAAATATGCATTTGCTTTGATGAGACAATTTCTGTTAAATCTATTTTGCCTCTGGCTGGGCTCTGTTAAAATTCGATTGTCTCTGGCTTGCCGCTCTTAAAATGCGCTTCGCCAGTTTTGTTGGTATTTGACAGTTTCCACGCTGATCCGTTCTTGGTCCTTCTCTATAAATATACGTTCTCTGCTTTCCCATTAACAATTCACAATAGATCAATTTTTTCCCTTAACAACGCTACCCTTCAGGCCGCGTATTTTCTAGCCGACCTGGCTGAGCTCGGATAAATAGCCGAGTTTGTGTTGTTGCTTTGCGTGTATTTCTTCATTTAAGCGAGTGTTCTTTTGTAGCTCGGTTGCAAAAGAATGCACCTACGAAATTTTCCTGTTTTGCGAGCATATTTGCAAGCATATTTACCAATTTTTTAGTGCTTATATAAGCGGTTAAAATGAATTTTTTCTTGATTATTTTCTTCGGCCCCGGTAATAACATATTTCGCTGTTAAATAATATCTGAAATGTCCTATGCAAATCGATGAATCGATGTTTTCTTTTCGATGTATCGAAAAATATCGATATACATTTCGATGCATCGAATCAAAGGATTGCATCGATTTATTTTTGCCACTGACATCCCTAATGCGAGCTGATGTCAGTAAAACAAACAAGTTTTGAAACGTGGGTCACAAAATATTGTGGGACGACATGTAAGCATGCATAATAGTTAGATTTTCATCACATTTTTTGACATTTCTTCTCTATTTACCAAAAGTAGTCCATAAATTAGAGTTGCAAATGGAAAAGTTATCTTCTTTAAGGGGATAAATGTTGTATTCTTAATTACGTATTGGATAGTTCAGCTCGAAAAAGCAGATAATCTGGTCATAACTATGTCACTAACAAAAAACAAATAACAATATTATGAAAGCAGCAGTCTACCGGATAATAATTATTTGCCAATTGTACCTTTATACCAGGGACCGTAATCATTATGAATTTTATCATAAAAATTAACTTTTAATCATTATTTTGAGATTTAAATACTTGCGATCAATCATAATAATCACATTTTGAGCTTAATTGTATTGCTCAGAAAATACAATCATTTATTGAGTTATATTTTTTTGATCAAAAATAAAACTCATTTTTCGAGCGTTATTTTTTTGCTCTGAAGTAATAATTATTTTGTGAGTTGTTTTCTTTTTGATCAATAATAATGATTATATTATGAGTTTTATAGTTTTGATCAGAAATATTCATAATTTTTTGAGTTTTATTTCTTTCATCAAAAATAATGATTTTTTTTTGAGTTTTATTATTTTGATCGAAAATAAAACTCATTTCTTGAGCGTAATTTTTTCTCTCAGAAATAAAAATTAACTTTTGAGTTTTATTTTTTTTTGCAGATCGAAAAACTCAAAACGCCTCACTTCACCTAAAGTCAACTCACCACACCTTAACTCACCTCACCTCGACTCATCTCAACTCCCCCTAACTTACCTCACCTCAACTCACCACACCTCAACTCACCTTAACTTACCTAAACTCATCTAAACGCAACTCGCCTCAACTCACCACACCTAACTCTTCTCATGGAACTCATGCCACGGTTACGGCCCATTACTTTACATTTTATTTGTTTTTAAAAATGAATTTTTTTCCAAAATTCCGGGTGATAAATTGCATCTTAAGTCACTTAAAACTAGTTTTAGCGCCAAAAAAGAGCGTTCCACACTGACTTGTGTCGCTGGAGTACTGTGAACCACTTTTGCCAGCGACCACAGATACGGATGTGTATATTGCTTTTTTTTCCAATGCTCCATTATAGGAACATCTAAATCCAATTGATTTGGTGCATAGCATTAAACTTCATTAATAGCCTTCTGCAAATCGCTATCTTCAGCATGATCGTCGGACTCTTCATCCGATGGAGACACTTCAATTGAATTAAGAAGGTTTCCAAGCAAAGAAGTTGGACTTTGCGACTGAGTTTCCGGCCAAATTACATCCGAAGTTTCAATAGACGGCGATAAACAAATATCTTCCGATGTGTCGGATTCGCCCTTGCCATTATTTTCCTGTCTTGGGAACTTGAAAAGAAAAATAAAATACGAGTATGTCTTTAATTCATCTTTTATATTTGCTCATATTCATAGTCTTGTTTTTAATTATGTATGTCTTAAAATTGTATACAAATTTTAAAAGTCTGCCATTTCTAAACTGAACCATAATGCATACAATAGCATCTCGGTTTGCGCCACTAAGTATTAATGGGCAGGTCGCTTTTTTGTATAAAATTGATTATATAGTCAGTAACGCCAAATACAGCTTAAAGGCCAAATTAGAGGTGCCATAACCATAAGGCCTTAGCCATAACGTAGCAAAATACTTCAGAGCTGCATATGATTATGGCGAAAAACTAAAATTAAATCCATATCTATAGTTATGGTTACAGCTCTGGCGTTATAGTATGGCACGAATAATCGTATTGGCGCTTACACATATGTCAGTGTTTGGCCGAGCTTCTCCTCCGATTTGTGGCGTGCGCCTTGATGTTGTCACACAAAGCGGAGGGACCTACAGTTTTACGCCGACTCCGAACGGCGATTGTATTTTTATGAGAAGCTGTTTTTCATGGCAGAAATGCACTCGGAGGTTTGCCATTGCCTGCCGAGGGACGACCGCTGTTAAGAAAAAACCTTTTTTCGTACGTTTATCGGAACATTTAATTGCTATTTTTTATTTTTAAATTAAAAAATATTTAGAGGTTGCTCAAAGCGATCAAAGTTTTCCATGTATTTTATATGGGGAAAAAACAACTTTTCGTAGAAATGATATAGAATAGAGAGAATAGAGAACGAAAAATGACACTGAAGATGGCACAACGCCGAAACCGGTTTGTCTCTAAACCAAATTTGACAAGGGATGACGGAGATTCGTTCCATAATACATCATACACCCACCCTGTCGGAAACAACAACAACCAAAAAGGTGATATAGAATTCTTGAAAATCAATATTTTTCGATCGGCAAACTCTGTTCCTCTTCAGAAGATTCCCAATAATATTACCCAATTATTTGTTTAACAATTATTTTTATAGTACCTATATTTTATAGGTCCGCCAAAATCGCCAGAAAACGTTAGAAAATGCTATGGGGAAAAAATAAAAAATCTTTGATATTAAAAAGCTGTTAAATAAAAAATTGTTATTGGGAGTCTCCTGAAGAGAACCATAGTTTTCCGATCGAAAAATATTGATTTTCAAGAATTCCATACCATTTCTACGAAAAGTTGTTTTTTCCCCATATAAAATACATGGAAAACTTTGAGCGCTTTGAGCAACCTCTAAATATTTTTTAATTTAAAAATAAAAAATAGGGGTATATTTTTTCGATATAGAATAATTCTAGGGGGTGAGAGCATTAAATTCCGACTTTGTTTTGGACCACCCTAATGTACAATGCACATTGTACATTGTACATACATATGTACCAGGGATGTTATGAAGGTCATATATTTCACATCTGTAAATGCGAATGGTCGTTTTAATGTAACAGTCAAAGTTCAAAAGAGCATATTTATTATATTTCAGAAAAATTAATTTTGCCGACTTTTTCGTCTATGATGCGATTTCTTAGAGGCTCGTACATACATAGGTACATCGGCGTAGCCAGAAGTAAATTTAG
>NW_023458563.1:9277577-9279530 GCF_013731165.1 Rhagoletis pomonella
GAAAAGGAAAAATATCCAATAATCTAGTTTTAAATTTTTTGTTTTTCATAAAAAACTTATTGTCCCAGAACTGTCGAAAATGGAACCAGTTCAGAACTAGTTCGAAAGTTCTGCAGAGGTGGCAATTTTCACTTCGTAGGACATCGCCATGTAAAAGGAGACAGTTGAAAGCATTACGTTGGGATAGATCGAGAACCAGTACCGCCTCTTAAGGAGCTAGTTCTGCGCTAGTTCTGAACTATCACGATTTACTGCAGGGTACATACCAGGGATGTTACGAATATTTTCATTTTAAACCCTCGCTTCAACATTCGGATTTTTCGCGAATGTGCACATGATATTGTTGAATTGGCTCTAAGTCTGCCTAACCTGGATGGTGACAATAATCGGCGTTTAGCTTTACGTGCCAAACGTTGAGTAGTGCAACAAGCAACATTGGTGAGCCTTCAACAAGTTCTGCTAACAATCTTTTAAGCAACCTAACAGGATTCCTCAAGCGAAAGCGAAGGCTCGGATTTAAGATCAGGGCTCGAATCGTAACAGTCGTGAACGAGCAACTCGTCACGTAAAAATGACAAAATCGGATTGTGACAGACGTGAACGAACTTCTCATATCGTAATTCGGTATTATGACAGGCGTGAACGAGCGAGTGAACGTGTCAGCTCGAACTGTCATTCGATCAATATTTGACGAACGTACGCGCGCAAAATTTGATAAAATTTTTTGAAAAATGTAAGTAATTATAAAATTTGTGGAAACATATACAAGTTTATAGCTATTTTTCTAATTTTAGGACCAACTACAATAAATTAAACTCTACACAGAAGGAACTCATGGCGGAGTTCATGGCCGAACACCCTGACTTGGCAAAGAATTTAGGGCCGCCTATTAAGGATGTGAAGCTGTGGAAGAAAGTAGGTTTTGATATTTTTAATGAAAGTAAACATGCACGAACTTTCTGGAAGTATGCGTAGATGATAATCAGTCGGTTCCATCATACGGAAATGCAATAACATCCTCAGCTGCAGCCGCTTCACTAAAAATAAAAACATTGGATTCACTACGCATTTCATTAGAACGCCTCTTCTTACCTCCAGGTATTTTATATTTTTCCGCAAACCACTCCTTACATCTTGAAGATTCTTTTTTGGGCTGGAACTTTATAAATTCCGGACACAATTTGCTTTCCATTTCACGTTGGACGTTAATTTTGATACCGTGCTCTGGCACATACCTATCAGGTAATTACTACCAACTCTGTGCTGATAGCTACCACTTGCAAGGAGTGAGGGGCTTGCAGCCAATTGCAAAACAGCAGGAACGGCTTTTGTGTCATGGCAGTTTATGCTTATTTTCGATAAAACATACTGGAATGCCTCCTTGCTTAACCGAAATCTTTTGATGAATCTGCAAGTATAGGAGTAGAGAAGGTAATTTATTTCCTATGTATCAATTCCTTACGCGTTGTTGGATAATGCCAATGGATTGCTTCTGTCCCGAAGTTGCTTACGCACAACTCTTTCGTCATTTTCGCTAGAGCTTAAATAAAATAAAAGGCTCGGATCCATTTTAGTTTTGCCACTTTTCTTTATTTACTTTTCACTTATTTTGACACTTCAATGTCTATTGCGACTTAAAAAAGGAAGAAGAAGAGAAAAATAATCGATAACCAAATAAACAATAACGATTCCTTCGCCTACGATTGTTATCATCCGATACTGTTCATTCAATTAAACGATCACGTAATTTGTGTACGTACGATTGCCGACTCGTACACGTCTGTCACGATTCGACCCCAGGGCTCATTAAAAAATGCGAAACTAAAGTCCAATTGAAAGTCTTAAAGAAAACAAAGGAAAACTAAACTCAAATACGACAAATTGACGTGCAAATATTTGAACACTCTACCCGCTAGCGTAGAGCCAGCTTAATAGGATCGAGCCGACCTCCCC
>NW_023458563.1:9279630-9279982 GCF_013731165.1 Rhagoletis pomonella
CTAAATTTACTTCTGGCTACGCCGATGTACCTATGTATGTACGAGCCTCTAAGAAATCGCATCATAGACGAAAAAGTCGGCAAAATTAATTTTTCTGAAATATAATAAATATGCTCTTTTGAACTTTGACTGTTACATTAAAACGACCATTCGCATTTACAGATGTGAAATATATGACCTTCATAACATCCCTGGTACATATGTATGTACAATGTACAATGTGCATTGTACATTAGGGTGGTCCAAAACAAAGTCGGAATTTAATGCTCTCACCCCCTAGAATTATTCTATATCGAAAAAATATACCCCTATTTTTTATTTTTAAATTAAAAAATATTTAGAGGTTGCTCAA
>NW_023458563.1:9280082-9280471 GCF_013731165.1 Rhagoletis pomonella
TCAAAGTTTTCCATGTATTTTATATGGGGAAAAAACAACTTTTCGTAGAAATGGTATGGAATTCTTGAAAATCAATATTTTTCGATCGGAAAACTATGGTTCTCTTCAGGAGACTCCCAATAACAATTTTTTATTTAACAGCTTTTTAATATCAAAGATTTTTTATTTTTTCCCCATAGCATTTTCTAACGTTTTCTGGCGATTTTGGCGGACCTATAAAATATAGGTACTATAAAAATAATTGTTAAACAAATAATTGGGTAATATTATTGGGAATCTTCTGAAGAGGAACAGAGTTTGCCGATCGAAAAATATTGATTTTCAAGAATTCTATATCACCTTTTTGGTTGTTGTTGTTTCCGACAGGGTGGGTGTATGATGTATTATGG
>NW_023458563.1:9280571-9286802 GCF_013731165.1 Rhagoletis pomonella
CTGATCATTTATGTATACATTTGTCTATATCTATCTCGATTCGTTTTGCCTGTTACAAACAACCGTTATGTGAACAAAGTTATAATACCCTTGTGCACAAGTGCGCTCGGGTATAAAAATTTCACTCTCCATTTTTGCGATACCGCCGCCTAAGAAGTTTCACTTCAAAAACATTCTGAAAGCATACAATTCATTCATTTAAGATTAATAGCCCAATTCTGTATCAGCGACAAAATTTTTTTTACTGACAAGTTTAAACTTTTTCATGTATTTTTCCGTAATAAAAGCTGTTACAAGAATTGGTCAGTGATACAGAATAAAGCCGTAATAGCCCAATTCTGTATCGGTGACAAACTTTTTTTTTTTACTGACAAATTTAAACTTTTTCTTACATATATTTTTCTGTAATAAAAACTGTGACAAGAATTTGTCACTGATATGGAATAGAGCCGTAAATGTTCCGAATGCAAAACATTTACATACATACATACATACATATATGTACTTTGTACATTTCAAAACAAACAAGAAATAAATAAATGCAGATACAGTCTTAGGTTCAGGGATGAGATCATTTAACATTTTTTGGTTGTATTAATTATATACATAAGTACATGTTATGTACCAATAAGTTTAATTTCTTAAAAGTAAATTTAAATCATTTAATTACACAAAAAAATCTTTAGCAGCTGACCACACATAGTGTAGGTAATTTTTTTTTTCAAGTTCCATGCATTACATTATGCTATTGATACTGTCAATCTTAAATTTATTTTTTAGTTCAGTTTTTATCAAAGAAAGCGTTGAAAATTTGCGTTCTACAGCCGCAGAGCTATGTGGAAATGAAATCATATTAAAATCAAAATTGGCCCGATGCATGAAGCTATTTTCATTGATTCCATTTTTAATAGAATAAACTTTTTCCCAAAACATATCAACATCCAGATCGCCCGAAATATCAAGCTCACTTACCCTGGGATTCAGAAATTCAGTCTCATCTCAAGTCACTAAATTTGAGATTAGCAATTAGTGACTATTTTTGTGACTTGAGAAGATTTGGGTATTCAGAAGGGGAGAGTCACAAAAAGTTCACCAAAAATGTGTGGTGAAAGCAAACACAGACTGTCAACTGATAGGGCTGGTTTCTCCAACTCAACTTAACTAAGTTTAGCCACTTTTTGGACTTAAGTCAAAAGTTAGCCTACGTTTTACGCAGCTTATTCATGACTAAGTCAAGAAAATTGGCTTAACTAAGTTAAGTTGAGTTGGAGAAACCAGCCCATAGTGTTTATGTATGCCTTTTGCCCGCGCTGCTCAAAGAGTCACAATGGCCGAGTCGTCAAAGCATTAGGCTGGCAGCCGAGAGGGTCCGGGTTTAAGTCCTCCTCGGCCATAGAGGATTTTTTTTATTTTTATTTTTTTGTTAGTTTTATTTTTTTTAACAATCTTTAGATTTTAATATTTTAAAAACAAAAAAATTAAATTTTTTTCAATACATTTGTATGATATTAACGCATTTTGGTTTATTTCCTAATAAAATTCTTGTTGAACAAATTTCCTCGCTTCATTTTCGCGTTTTTTTTTTTTAATAAAATGGAAAGAAATAAGCTTTTCCTCCATACTTCTATTTTTGTCACCGGCTCTTAGCCAGCTGACAAATTAGTGACTTATTTTTGAGACTAGAGACGTGAGACAGCGTACTGAGTACCAAATAGTCTCAAAATCCAAGTTCACCACCAAAAGTCACTATTAGTGACTAGAGACCGCTTACTGAATGCCAGGGTTAGCCTTAGTTAGTATTCGTCCGATACCACCATGTACTCGATGCCTGTACTCATTTAAAGTATCGAAGAGAATACTCGATGCTACTCAAAGTATCGCTAGGAAATACTCGATTCTACTTGTACTCGAAAGTACTCACACAATAAATTTTAATTCAATGCCCATTTACAATATAACGACACACAAAGGAGAAAGGCTTATGAAGAGCTGAAAATGCCTTTTCATATCCTTCTATTTTGAAATGGTGTTACTTGGAAGTGCTGAAATAGGAGATGTTAAGTGATGAGAAAGCTCATTGTTTACTTGTGTTTGATTGTTCGGTTTCAAAGCGATCTATAGACGACGCTTCCGCAAATCAGCCTCCTCTAATTCGATACGATTGTCGTTCTCCAATTTCGTTAGTTTTAACCCTAGCGAAATCGAGTGGTTCACATCTTGAATCATTTTTTTTCTAAAACTACAACACAGATCTATTTTCAGTTGATTTTCCCAAATTTAGCAAACAAGTAAATACTTGCACTTTGTACTCGATACCCATGAAGTACTTGTACACGCGATACCACCATGTACTCGATGCCTGTACTCATTTAAAGTATCGAAGAGAATACTCGATGCTACTCAAAGTATCGCTAGAAAATACTCGATTCTACTTGTACTTAGGGATGCAAACGATGCATCGATATTTTTGAAACATCGATAATACCGGTTGAAAATTCGATGTTTACCACCGATATTTACAATTTCCAAAAATCGCTAAATTGACGATACATCGATGCCAGTTTCAGCGATGTTTTAACATCGACTTATGCTCCTAAAATTTTTTGACTGACCATGAATTTTATTACTTATTCTTTTGAGGACTATTCTTATCTTTCGATATTAAAAATGTTTACTTCGTCATTAGGCTCAGCAAACTTACGACGGCATGCATTTCTATTCAATTTATAGGAAGGGTAAAGGATTAGTAAATAAATACAGGGAAATACATCGATTTGTAAGTATTTTTCTAATTGAACAGAGAGTTGGAAAAGTTTTAAATTTTCCTTTTAATGTGACTACAACCTAACAAATTTTGAAACATCGGATACCATCGATATATCGATGTTTTTCTGCCGATGTATTTTAGCATCGATGTTCATTTAGGGACACGATATCGAACCGAAAGTATCGATATGGAACTCATTTAAAGTATCGCTTTAAAAATATCGGGTACCCATTAACATCGGAATAAAAAGACTCGATATTCCAAATATCGATACCAAAATCCAAAAAATGTATCTGAATATAGGTTTCGCATATAGGCCACTGGGGTGTAGTGGTTAGAAGTGCGCAATAGGCTGCACAGTGCTGTGTCTCCATATAAAAAGTAGGCAAAAATAGAATAATGGACGGATTTGAGTAAAAATTCGTTTCTTGGTGGATTAGAGTACGGAGATTTCAAAAATCAATTTTTTTTTTACCTAGCTCTTACATTTTTCATGGAAACTGAGATTCAAACTGCAAAATTTGATATTCAGAAGTAGTTCCAATACTGAGTAGTTATTTTATTAATTACACAGGGCGTTTTCCTAATAATATTAAAGACTTCAAGGCTTCATTCTATGGCTTAATTCATGGCAAATAAGATTCCCTATATCTCTCTTACGCCAACCCTCTAGGAATGGCAGCTACTTTCATTTTGGTCCTTTTTGACTACAAAATGTTTTTTTAAATTGATTATATCTTTTGGTGTGGATGTCACACGCTTAAAAAATTTGATTCATTCAAGACGACATTAAATACTCAAAAGACAAATATAATTTTGTTTTCCTTTTTATTAGTTACTTCGCACGAACAAGAGTTGTTGCAAAATACTGAATCAAAAATTATTTGTTTTATCTAACGCCGTTTATTGAAAAATTAAAGTCATCATGCAGTCAAATTCCAAACTACTCAGCAAACACACTAGTTCATTGACTATATATTTTGTGGTGTATTCATACATGAATTGTGGTGTATTCATACATGAATTTTGTGGTGTATTCATACATGAATTCATTCATGAATTTCGGGTTGAAATCATACTAGTCAGAAAAAGTGTAATCTATACTAGAATTCATACTAATCAGAAAAATCCCATCCCATGGTATACCAACTGGAATGAATGTCAAATTCGTGGACTAGTATGACAAGTGGTAGGATCTTGACGTGCATACTGACTAGTATGTTCTGGCACATAGACTGAGTAGTATGTCAACTGCTATGATTCTGATGTATATAATGACTAGTATGCCAACAGGTACGATCATGATGTATATACGAACTGGTATCTTAAATGGTATGATATTGATGTATATATTGACTAGTATGTCAACTGATATATTGCTGATGCAGAGGCTGACTAGTATGCCAACTGGTATAGTGCTGATGCAGAAGAGGACAATTGCCATCTCGTAGGACATCGCCGTGTTAAAAATACCAGTTGCTTATATGGAAAAATTACAGAACTCGAACTAGTTGAGGCCGTGTGGCTGACTAGTATTTGATTAGTATAAAACTAATTGAGTTGACTGAAGGGTACTTATTACTTTTAAGTTTCTTCAGCATCGACTAAATACTCTTCCAGCTCGTCCATTGTATAAACTGCATTTTTGTTTGGGATAGCACTCCTTTTAAAAACTACTTCAGGATCTGATGATATTGTTAAGTATGATCAAGTCTCTGTTTGTATGCTCCCGAGCAGTTTTACGTGTATGGTCATATCGTACGATACGTATGTGTTTATGTAAAGCTTCCAGAGCTTCCTCTGAAAAATTGCCTGTGGGAATAAATTCGTAGTAGTAAAAAATGCCGAATAGCAACAAATCGATTTTCTTACCAATTGGTAGATCGAAATACTCAATAACCTCACACCCATGCATCAATATTTTATGCACGCTGTTAGGCATGTAGTACCATTCGTATTCAGTCAAATACATTGTTCTTGTCCTTATAAGGAGCTCTCTAAACGCGTCGATATTAATACGCATTCCACACGATATTAATCGCAGTATTATTGAAAAATTTTGAATTAGCTCTTTATTAATGCCGGTAATTTCTGATGCCACTTCTGCATTTGAAAAAAATTTGCGAGCTGTGTTGCCATCATTAGTTGTTCCAAATCCAGTCTTTACTTGGTCCACTATTAAGCCTAATCTTGTCCTAAACTCATTTTGAATCCTAACTTTATTCGCAGAAAAGGCGTCTTTGTTTTCTTTGCGAACTTGCCAGCATTTAAATGTTAAACGGTATGCGATGTGGTGTAAACACTCAAAACATCTAATCCAAGCATGCAGTGTAGACAACCCATACTTGTAATGATTAGCGATTGGTACTTTTGTAAAATTAGTAACATTAATTTCGGTCGGTTTGGCATGGCAAATAAAACAGTTACTGGAAGCATTAGTGCCAGTCAAAATATTGGCAACAGATCCATCAATCATGGTGCAATGCATTTGATAAGAAACTTGAATCCCTTTTCCGTTTCGTATTACAACATCATCTTCTAAGTTCTCAATTTTTCTCGACATATCATTATATTCGAATAGAACTAGTTCGCGGTTTTCCTTCTTGAAACTAAACTTAATTGGACGACAATAAAAAGACGATGAGCATTTGTTATTGGTCCATATATTTTTGTTGGATGACAAATCAATTAACCTGGAAAAAATATTTATTTTTTAATAACTTATATGGCTTGTCGAAAAGATATAAGACCGTCATATCGCAAAATAGCTAATCGAGTAAATTAATTAATTCAGACCAGCCTTTTGCAAAATAATACTGTAAAAAGTTGTCAATGTAAATTAAAATGCCATTTACTGATCTAAACTCGAATTTATTTTTAAAGGCTATTGAATGTTTTTGGAAGACATATTAGATAATTTTTTGTTACCGCAGAGGGACTAGCGCAATGATGAACATAAACTCATCCGTTAATTTGTCGTCACCAAAATTTTGCTTATAGCGGCTATGCCCCGAACTTCCATCCATGCCCCACTTACAAACCAAAGAAGCTTTGGTTATGTCACCATTATCTGGGCTTAGTTCTAAAATACTTTGCGTTGTTTTCAGCAATAATGATTTCAGATCAACTTCGGCTGAATATTCAGTCGATTTAATCGTTGGCAGCAAAGTTTGTTTTTTTTGTTTGCAATGCGTTTAAGCTCGGTATACAATCTTTATGCAACCGGTTTATTTTTGCACGTAAACTATTATATTTACGATCTGATAAGTTCAGATCTATGTATAGTGCGAGTGAATCAGATATGGGCAAACCTTCGGTACTACTTTCAAAACATTCAACTTTCCTTGTTTTTTTCATTTTTTTCAGAGCATACTCGAGCTCTTCGATGGAATAGTTTTTCAACAAATGCTCTACCCTTCGATTTTTTGTTCTCCGTGAAGCTTCGCAAAATTCTTCTTTAGAAG
>NW_023458563.1:9286902-9308853 GCF_013731165.1 Rhagoletis pomonella
ATGAAATAAAGTCTACTCTAAGTTTAAGTTTGTCAGTCCCAAATAAGAAGAAAGTTAGTTGCATCTTTTTTTTTCACGGATGCCTAGTCCACTGAAAGTGATATGAAAAAGCTGTAACTTTAGTGTCGGCTTTATTTTAACTATGCATATGCCCCATTATTTACATATAATACGAGTATAGCAGTGAAAAATGATAATGCACAGTTTTTCTCAATATAGTCCATTTTTTTAGATTTTTAGAAGACTATGCAAGCAAAATGTTGTTTTCTCACATTTAGTATATGCCTACATATGTACATACATACATATAGCAGCAATTAATTTCATTTAAAGAAATGCCGTGTCGTCCATTTCCGCTGTAGCGTATGTAGTGCATATTTTTAACTTCTTCTGGCGAGGCGACATCTATCTCTAGAGTTTTTCTAATTGTATGTCTTTGATATGATACCTACGACGAGGTTCATATCTAGACTAGGTTTGCCATAAATACCTTTGCTATATTTATAGTATGGTGGTCTGGACATACAACATTGCAAGTTGATAAAAGCGTTGTAAAAAATGTGTTCCTTGATTAATTTAATGAGCAAAGTAGTGTTTTTTTTTTTATGGTAGGGGAGGGAAGTTAGTCACCAATTTGAGATCGTGAAAATTCCGTTATGATTTTGGTCTGATGCGCACATATAGAAAACTCTTATATTTCATTACTACCAGAACTAACCCTGTAAACATTCGGACTCATTTTAGAATCAGAAAAGTTTCAGAATTCTGAGTAGTAACCACCATTATGAGCTCAAAAAAGAGTCAGAAAAGAGCGTAATTCCCTTCTTAGAATGCACGCCAAGTCCAAGTTAGGAGTCATATTGGAGTCTGAAATATGCGCATTTCTGAGTCTTACTGTTTCTTGTACGTGAACTCTCTCACTTTTGTTATTTTCAGAATTTATAACACCAACAGAGCTTGATGTGAGTCAGCCTACTTGGCAGGCCTCAGAATCATAGTTTCGGTTCTCAACTTTTCTGGATAAAACCTGTAAAACTGTCAAAAAGCAAAATTGCTCTCAGAGTAAGAAAACCCAAAAAGTACGGGAACGCATTTCGGGCAAAAACGGGTAAAACTGTCAAATACACCGTGGGCGCCATTTTTTGTTTACATAGCAGTTTTTTATTAACAAAAATACCTATAAAACTTGATATTTCCTCGCTGCGATATATTTAAGAAGGTGAAAATGCAGATGTACTTTTTTTTGGTTATTCAACATTCAAATCGTTTGAACAGCTGATGGTTTGACACAGATTTTACCAGCAAAAATTCTTCCGGTAAAATCTTGCAACTTCTGACAAAGAGAGGATCGATTTTACTCTCCCATTTTTCCCCTACTTTATCAGAGAACAGAGTATGGGAACGCTTTGGGGTTAATTCCTTTGAATTCTTGAAACTTCTTGCTAGTTAGGGAACGCAACTCATATTTATGATGAAAGAGACTCATTTTAGACTTGTGATAACCGAGTGAAAAAGGTCCGTGTGTGGGTTGTAAGACTTTATTTAATTCACGCTTACAACATGTAAAATACAGATGGCTTACGTACTAAGATGTGTTTCGCAGTTGGCTTGAGATGAACGACTAAGAGAATGTCAGAATCGATAGACGAACAACACCGCAAGCCGGAAAGGGTTAGAGTTGCCATTATATTGAAAATAGATTATAAAGCACTATTTTATTACTTAGTACTTAGTAC
Organism: Rhagoletis pomonella; assembly: GCF_013731165.1. Taxonomy (NCBI): domain Eukaryota; kingdom Metazoa; phylum Arthropoda; class Insecta; order Diptera; family Tephritidae; genus Rhagoletis; species Rhagoletis pomonella. The sequence continues at coordinate 9,288,639 of NW_023458563.1, forward strand.
TCTACATATACCCCCCTTAGTCGTTCGTCCCACAACTTACTATACATTTGATTTATGCGATTAGTGCTTAATTTCTAGGTCTTAAGTTGTATCTTCTTTCAGAGACGGGCTCATGCAAATTAACAACTTAGTTTGCGGTCGTTTTCAAATCTTGTTCATTAATAACGTAATCATTATTTTGCTTAGCGTTATTAACATTATTCGTAAAATTTTGTACAGGTGACGGCTGCGTGTAACCGTTTAAGACAGTCACAAACATTTGTTTTGCTTGTTTTATAATCGTTACAATGCAGCATTTGGTTCCCGTGACGTTTCCAGATTTTATCTGAATTTATTGGCTTTACCCGATAAGTCTGTTTTCCAATTTTCTCTTTTACTTTACATTTTGTCCATGAAACTTTACCTGGCTTTGAATAATCTTTAACCATTGCGAAACTGTTAATACAAAATTTAGATTTTTTGTTACCTTTATAATAATTCTTTTGATTCTCTTGATTCCTAGCAACATTTTCCTGAACTTGTTCTAATTCTACTACTTCTGCTTTACGTTTAGGATTTACTAGGTCCAACCTAGTGCGAAGCTGTCTTTTAAACATCAACTGAGCTGGAGCTACACCAGTACTTATATGTTTCGCATTGCGGTAATCAAGTAAAAATCTACACAACATTGGTGAAAAATATGAAGGGTCGACCTGGTACAAACTTTTCTTTAGCGCATTCTTTATAGTTTTAACTGTATTTTCTGCTTGGCCATTAGTAGCCGGGTAGCCCACTGGAGATGTAATATGGCGTATACCATTTAATGCAGTGAACTTTTAAATTCTTGTGACACAAAAGGCGTACCGTTATCCGAAATTATTTCGTTTGGTAAACCAAACCGTGCGAATAATTCCTTCAAAGCAAGGATAGTACTTCGAGATGTTGTACTCGTACCCATTTCGATGCACTCGACCCACTTACTGTAGCTATCCACTACAACAAGACACCAACGCTTCACAAAAGGTCTAAAAAAATCAATATAAATACGATGCCACGGCCGCTTCGGCCATTTCCAATTTAGCAATTCATTTTTTGGTGGATTATTTCTATGCTTAAGACAAGATTCGCAATTTTTTACCGTTTCTTCTAAATCATTGCTTTGACCAGGCCACCAACAAATCTCTCTAGCCATGGATTTTATTTTATTTATTCCCATATGTGTCTGGTGTAAGGCATTGCAAACTTGTTCTTGGAGAATTTTCGGGACAATTATTCTATACCCCCAAAAGAGACATCCTTCTTCTTCGTAGATTTCAAACCTACGCACAAAAAATTATTTTAACTCTATATCCTCGCATTTTTCAGGCCATTTATTTCTTGTAAATTCTTTTACTTTTTGCAAAAGCGGGTCAACTTCTGTACTTGTGCGAATATTTTCAAAATTTACGGGAAGATTACTAACATCTTGGAAATAATTCAAGGCAATCCCTTCATAACAGCCTTGATCTTCGACTTTTCTTACGGGGTGTCTTGAAAAATAATCAGCTATATTTCCTTGCGATTTAATGTGCTTGATGTCAAAATTGTAGCCTGACAACGCAATTGCTACACGCTGCAATCTATTTGCGGCCATCTAGGGAATACCTTTTTTCGGACCAAAAATATACTCTAATGGTTTGTTGTCAGTTACCAGCGTAGACATAGTGATGAAACTTTTGTATGCCGAACAAAATAGCTAGAGCCTCTTTATCTGGCGGTGAATCCCGCTGTTCGACGTCTGTAAGCTTACGAGAAGCAAATTCTATTGGCATCTCTTGCTTGTCTGATACTTGTGATAGAACTGCTGCAACACCTATTGGGCTAGCATCCACTGTTATTGTGGTCTTGCACATTGGATCAAAATACCTCAAGCACGTGGTTTTCTTTAGATCGTCTTTTAACCGATCAACTGCATCTTTGTGAGCATCGGGAAACTCAAACGTTTGCCCCGACTTAAGTAAACTATATAAGGGTGCACATACAGTGGCCACATCCGGCAGAAATTTCCGATAAAAATTAATTACTCCTAAAAAACTTTGAAGCTCCTTTAAGTTTGTGGGGTAGGGCATTTCCTCTATATCTTAAATCTTATCTGGACATGTGTGCAACCCCTTTTTGTCAATAACATGACCCAAGTATTTGAGTCTATCAGCAAAGAAAACACACTTTTCTTGTGCCAATTTCAGCCCTGCATCTTTTAAAATCGACAAAACCTTATCGAGCCTTTCCATGTGCAATTTCCTATTTGGTGCTGTAATTAAAATGTCGTCCAAAAAGACAACTACTCCATCTAAACCAAGTAATAATTTGTCCATTATCTTTTGAACTATGGCTGGTGCGGATGCCAAACCGTAAACTAATCGATTATATTGGCACAGGCCTTTTGACGTCGAAATTGTTGTAAGCTCTTTAGAATTATCATCAAGTTGAATCTGTTGGTATGCCATAGACATATCTAAACTAGTAAACTCAACTCCCCTATTTAATCTTGCAAAAATATCCTCAATTCGAGGTAAGGGGTACTTTTCAACCACCAGGTTAGGGTTTACTGTGACTTTAAAGTCACCGCAAATCCGGACATCACCATTCTTTTTTAGCACCGGTACAATTGGAGTGCCCCAATCGCTATATTCTGCCGGCTTAAGTACACCAATTTTCACTAAATGTTCGGTTTCTTTTTACACCTTAGATTGTATGGCAAGTGGAACCGGTCTAGGCTTGAAAAATTTTGGTGCTGCGTTATCTCTTAATTGTAACTTTGCTTTGCCTTTTATAAAGCAAGCTAACCCTCCATCAAATAAACTTTTAAATTTGTTTAACATTTTCTTTTTATCAGTGTTAAGGTCAAAATGATTCATTTCGGCAACTCCCAACGTGAATTTCCTACAAAAATTGCGACCCAATAAGTGTGGACCCTCGCCTTTAATGATTAAAAATTGTACATCGCAACATCTTTGCTTATATTTTACTTGCAAGTCACAACTTCCCACAGGAAAAATTTCCTCGCCAGTATATGACTTAAGCACAATATTCGTTGAATATATTTTTTTTGGCTTTAAGGAATTTTTTAAATGTACCAAGTGAAACAACACTATAGGTCGACCCTGTATCTAATTGAAATACTAGCGGTATATTTTCAATACACACTCCTAATTGTATAGGCTCATCGATCTCGCTCTGCAATGTATATAAGACAGCTTCACTTGTTTGTACATAGTTCAATTGTTTTTGTTGTTCTTTTGACCTAACGCTACTCTTACACATTTTTCTTAGATGCCCAGTAACACCGCATTTTTTACATTTATAACTTTTATACCTGCAATCAACACTAGCATGATTAGTGTAACCACATACCGAACATTTTTGTTGTTGCCTCTCGTCACACCGCTGCTTTTTACGCTGGCCTTCGTGCTGTTGCTTCTGTTGTACTTTGTCCTCTTTCTTCGTGTTATTCCTGCTCCGCATGTACATCATTTCCCCAGGCTCGTTCTTTACTATTACTTGTTGTTGTTTTTGAATGTACTCCGTGGCATTGGCTATATCCAGTATTTTCTGACATGTGCATGATGTTGCCTCTTCTAGAAATATCTTGTCTCGTGCTGCACCCTTTCCCAGACCCATCACAAATCGGTCACACATAGCACTGCCCATCCTTTCACCAAACTTACATGGCATCGCCAGCGCTCTTACACGTACTGCCCATTCGTTCATTGATTCGGATGAATCTCTACTTGCTGTATAAAATTTGTATCTTTCCGCAAATGTCGAAGTTGGCGCTTTGAAATGCTTGTCCAGTACTTCTAGACAATCCTCATAAGTCGTTCCAGCGGCATCAGCTAATTTTGGATGCAGCAAATTATGAAGTAGTGTATACGACTTCTCCGAAATCGCCGTTAGCAAAATTGCTTTCAGTTTGGCGTTACTAGTAATGTCATTAGCAACGAAAAATTGCTGGAGCTGCGCCTTAAATATGTGCCAAAGATTATGGTCACAGTCAAAATGCGGAACTACGCCTATTTGCGAGGAAGCCATCGTATTTTATTAACACGCGCTATGTCGTCGCCAATGTGATAACCGAGTGAAAAAGGTCCTTGTGTGGGTTGTAAGACTTTATTTAATTCACGCTTACAACATGTAAAATACAGATGGCTTACGTACTAAGATGTGTTTCGCAGTTGGCTTGAGATGAACGAATAAGAGAATGTCAGAATCGATAGACGAACAACACCGCAAGCCGGAAAGGGTTAGAGTTGCCATTATATTGAAAATAGATTATAAAGCACTATTTTATTACTTAGTACTTAGTACTCTACTAGACTCATAAATTCTGAGCAGTTAGAAAATTTCTTGAAACGGATTTTAGCGTTAATGCCTAGGTTGCTTAGGATTCCTCGATGGTACATGACTCTTGTATATAGCCATGCATACGGCTTCTGTGCTGGATAGCGAAATTGTGCGCTGTTTTAGCGCTTCCCAACTAACGCCTGTCGGTAACATTTTTGCCCCAATCGGCGTCAACCAAACCGTACAACTATTTGCCGTTTTTGATGGAGATGAGGCCATGATCATTGGTCCCGTTCAAGTAACGTAACCCTGCAGTGAAAAATTATCAATTGTTAAAAATAATCAGCTTATAGTTAGTTAGCCTTTTGGCGATATTTCTATATATACCTCACTTTTTTAGCTATGACAAAACCAACTTAAAGTGAGTTGTAAAGTCGTGCAGGAGTCATGCAAACGCAATCGGGAGTTTATTTTCTTAACAAGTTTCAATTTAAAAATCCCCATACAAAAACTACTTTGAATATATTTTTTTCTGCACTTCACGAATTCTTTTTCGAATTCAGGACGAATAAAATGAAATTCGAAATTTTATATTATCATTTTGATGTTACGTCTGACGGAATTCCAATGTAGGACCACCTACTGGGGAAAACACACCATATACTGGTTTGAAATTTTATTTCCAATTATTAGGGACAACACGATACTAGTAAATACAAGTACAGTGAAGCCCGCTTGAGTAAACAACATTTTTGTGCACCGTGATTTTTTTTATGTTATCTGAAGAAAATCCCCCTCTTAAGTGCCTACCCGCTTATTTACCCAACCCGCCTAAGTACCTACATTTTTCGTACCCCGTTTCCCATTTTACTTTAAATTTTCCCCTTTTAAGTGCCCTTTTAAGATTCCTTAAAATACTTACATACATATTCTGAAATTCAGTGGCAGCGCTAAACACCTTCGGCAAAAAAATTCAAAAGAATCAACGGTAACGCTAAAAATTAGCCACTTGAAACTTGCTCATTATTAAACTAAAATTGAAAGGGCAGTAAAACTTTATACTCAAAAAAAATCTTCTATGTAAAAAGTTTGAAATTTTGATATATTTTTTTAAGTGTTCTACAATATCTTAAGCTTAGGTTTATATGGTATATTTATACTATAAATATGTAAAATCAATGACTTTTTAAAGAATGTAATTCTTGTAAAAATTACATACCGTTGCTTTATCTATTTTTTTACAATTTTCTTTATTTGTTTATCTGCTTAGATAATGCTACGATCTTGGTTTTAAACTACGTATACTTCATTAAATGCTCATATTTTAATCAAGGATTTACGTATTTATGCAAGTTAACAAGAAGATGTATCTACATCAATAATTATGTTCGCTTAAGTACCCGCATCGAGGTACTTAAGCGGGTTCTTTTAAGTACCCAACTCGCCTAAGTACCTCAAAAAGCTGATATTTTTCGTGAGGTACTTAAGCGGTTTTACTGTACATACTCGATACTTTTCGTCCGATACCAAGTAATTTTGGTATCGATAATTTTGAACCAAGTACTGAGTAGGTATCGGAAGAAAGCACTTGTATCGAAACCCGTTTTAGTGACAATTTTATTCCCGGACTTTTATTTTTTAATCTAATTATTATTATGAATAGCTAAACAATTTTTCAGTTTAGTTGCCAGTGAAAAGAAAGTCCTACAAAGACAGGCCTATTATCATCTCATTAACATGTCGGTAGCTTAGGGCTGCCATACGTCCCCTTTTCTAGGGGCATATCCCTGTTTCGAACCCTTTGTCCCCGTGTCCCCGTTTACAACCAAAATGTACCCGTTTAATGCTTGGTACAACAATATATAATTTGCTTTTTTAAATTTTTTAATGGTTAGCGGAAAATTGTTTAGCCTATCGGATTCGAAAGTGAAAAGTGAAAAATTTTGGGCGAAAATAAAACTCATGATAACGCTGCGTTTACATAAGACAATTTGATTTGTCCAGGGCAGGGTAACGGTAGGAAAATTGATAACCGAAGTTGGTAAAAAAAAGAATCCATCAATTATTCAAGAGGAAAGATTCTAATGATGTCAGATGAATATTATAAGGAAGTAACTTATTCAGAATTGTTTATTGAAAAATATACATTAAAGTGGAAAGAAATGCCGCCCTTAGAAAAATGGAGTTTATTTTTTAGAGATACTATTGAACACGAACGACAAGCAAACTTGTTAAAATTTTTGCAATACATATGTATGTGCAATCCCTTCCCACAATGCGAGTATTGAGCTAGTTTTTTCTACTATTTCATCACAATGGTCTAAAGAGAGAAATTCGCTTAACATTGGCACTGTGGAAAGTATCGTTCAGTGCAAGTTCAACTTTAAAATGTGCACTGAATTTAACCATTACTAGTCTAAGAGCTAGCAATGTTTTCGAGCAGGAATTTCTGGCCAGCTGGTTTTTTGATATGACATCTCTTTCACTCCCTCGGTTAGCGTGGGGGCCATCTGGCAGGCGGTAATGGTTGCGTTGACTAGTTCGCATCGTATCTTTACAGTAGAAATGCAAATTTTTTAAATCATTTTAGTAAGGCTAATTTTCTTTTTATTGGCTTTAACTAACTTTTAGAAACATAGATTTATTATTGCCTGACATGTCCGTTGTTGCTAACATTGTGCCAGACGTCATTTTTTATAAAAAAAAATTTATTTTTTAAATCATTTTAGTAAAGCTCAAAATTTAATATGATGTTGTTTAAGTACTAATGAATCTAAAATTAATTTTTCAGACATTAATTCGGTTGCTAACGCAAGATCCAGATCGATTTAAAGCTGAAAAGTATTACGCTGGTAGTGAGGGAGATAGTAGCAAAATAGTGAATTTTCATAGGATTTTAGTATGAAAACTGGAAACTATGACTACTTATCTAACGTTATAACACAAATCTAATTGTTGGAATATCGAAAATTATTTTTTTTTTAAGTACATACGTTAAGGCAAATAAAAACTTAAAACATTTCACAAAACATCAACTTCTATAGTGTCGGAATAAAGTAAGAAGAGCAAGAGAACAACACAAATATTTTTATATTTATAACATTATCCTAACATTTTTATATTCATACATTATCATAACATTTTTATATGTATACACTGCTTTACAACGAAAACGCGCAGCGGATGCCACTATCCTATGCAGAATCGCTTGCTGATTCCGAAATTTAGTATTTTTTCCATATATAAGTTTTCAAGATATTTGCAATTTACCGTTATTAAGCTTAAAAAAATGGTTCCACTTAATCACGTATAAATGTAGCAAATTAAACGTAGAAAAACTCTCCATATGTATGTACATACATCAGTTTTCTATAAACTTAGTATTTTTTGAGAAATTTATTAATCATTCCAGATTTTTTATTTTTTTATGAAAAAATAAAAGAAAATCCAAATTTAACAGGGAAAAACTTTAATATTTTTTTCTAAATTTTTTTCATTTGTATTAAAGCCTGTTCCTTCACAAAAAAAGCATGCTGCTAACGAAGAAAGTCGATAGATATGTGAATAAAAAAGATGTGAAAGGTCATATGAAAATGTATGACCATAATCGTAAATGGCGTATGAGTAACATTCTTTACTGCTCATATGTAATTCATACTTTTTTATTTTACCACCGATTTTCTTCTTTTCAAATTACTACTTGTTTTTTTTATGTTGTAAAAAAACAGGCTTTAATACAAATGAAAAAATTAAAAAAAGATCAATTATTTCTTAAATTTTTTCTCTGTTAAATTCATTTTTTTTTTAATTTTTTCATAAAAAATAAAAGATCTGAAATGATTAATAAATTTCTCAAAAAATACTAAGTTTATAGAAAACAGATGTACATACATATATACTGTTTATGGGGAGTTTTTCTACGTTTTATTTGCTACATTTCGTATAAGATATACGTGATTAAGTGGAACCACTTTTTTTAAGCTGAATAACGGTAAATTTCAAATATGTATCTCGAAAACTTCTTCCTCTTATTTGGCGCTGTAACCGCCTAAGCGATTTTGGCCGAGTTCAGCAAAGCACGCCAGTCGTTTCTCTTCTGCGCCAACTGGCGCCAATTAGAAAAGCCAAGTGAAGCCAAGTCCTTCTTCTCCTGATCTTTCCATCGCAGTGGGGGCCTCCCTCTTCCTCTGCTACCACCAGCGGGTTCCGAGTTGAATACTTTCAGAGCTGAAGCATCGGTGTCCATTCGAGCGACATGGCCAAGCCGGCGGAGCCGCTGTATTTTAATTCGCTGCATTATGTCCATGCCGTTGTAAAGCTCATACAGCTCATCGTTCCATCGTCTGCGGTACTCGCCGTCGCCGACGCGTTAAGTCCCGTAAATCTTCCGCAAAATCTTTCTCTCGAATACTCCAAGAGCCGCCTCATCGGATGTTGTCATTGTCGATGCTTCTGCGCCATATACCGGCACGAGCATGATGAGTGACTTATAGATACGGTGACCATCCGTTCTGTTTTTTGCAGGACCGTACTGTTTTTCAAAGGTCGGTCCTGCGTAGTTTTTTAAACCTGAAAATGTACTGATTTTTTCCAGGTGTCCTGCATTTGTCCCGCATTTTCATCGTTATTTTAAAATTATCGGACAATGGATGGTTTTTTTCAAAAAAGTGTTTTTTGGTACTTTTCGTAGCTTTTCTTCAATATCTCATGAAAAAATCTCCCAATCAACGTAAGCGACTAACATATCGAAGGGGTTTGATGTGCCTCTTACAAAATATATAACTTGTGGCGACTTCAATGAAAATTATTAGTGCTACAGGCGACCATTTGCATTTTGTCGTCAAAATCGAAAAAAGTGAGATTTTCAATCAAATACGCAGTTTTATTCGATAACTTTTTTCATTAGTTTAAAAATTCGATAAAGGAGATATATCATTACGGTAAATTTTGAGCCAAAGATAATGAAAATCGGATTAGAAATGTAGATGCTATCCAGCCTTTGTAACTCGTCGTTTACGTCGATTCATGACGTCGATTTTTGTTAAATAACTGCGAAAAGTACCAACAAACAAAAAAAAGGGTATTGTTTTCGTTTTGAACGACTCAAAACTTGCCTATAAAATAATCCTTTAAAGATTTTCACTTTTCGTGCTTTTGTTATTATAATATGTTTTACTATACTTTTATAAATATTCATGTAAAAAAAGATTAATATCGATGGAGAAAAACGTGATTCATTTTTAAAGCTTAAAATGTATTAAGAATTTTGAATCATAAATACTCTTTTGATATTTTTATACTACGTAAATACATGTATGCATATTTTTGAAAAATTGTCCTTCATTTTGAATCCATATTTATGGTCAGCGTACTTATAGAGCGTCGTTTTCGTACGTCGAGAGAGGACTTTACTCCTGAATTGTCTACTCAGTCCAAAGTAGCACTTGTTGGCAAGAGTGATTCTGCGTTGGATTTCCATGCTGACATTATTGTCGGTGTTAATGCTGGTTCCCAAGTAAACGAAATTCTCTACTTTCTCGATATTGTAACTGTCAACAGTGACGTGGGTGCCAAGGCGCGAATGTGCTGACTGTTTGTGTGATGACAGGAGATACTTCGTCTTGTCCTCGTTTATCTCCAGACCCATTCGCTTTGCTTCCTTATCCAACAAGGAAAAGGCAGAACAGACTTCGCGGTTCTTAATACCGAGCGGTTCAGTTCTGCAGCTGTTATTACTTATTTATTTATTTATTGGAGTCTATGATTAGTATAATCTTACAGACTATAATAACAAAAAAAACTTAATAAACTGTAACATTAAGAATAACATGTACACAAGGTTGTCTTAAATTCTATCCTATTGGCAAAAATGTTTACATTGTACACTTTGCATAAAGCATTAAAATCACTCATTATCCTTATAATTGGTTCATTTAGAGCATAATTAGTCTTACATAGGTCCATCGAAAACATATCATGTTGGCGTAGCATCTCCATTGGAGCATTGAGTTTAATGCGATCTAATAGGGTGGGGCAGTCAATTTCCCCACTCAGAATATCATGCAAAAACATCAGACCCGAAATAATCCGCCTACTACGTAGAGTTTGCAAGCTAATCAACTTGCAGCGAGATATATATGGTGGAGTAGGATTATCAAACCTAATTTGAGCCAAACCAAATTTTAAAAAACATTTTTGTACACGCTCAATCCTATTATGGTGAACTTCGTAAGAAGGATTCCATATTATAGAGGCATATTCCAGTTTGGACCTGACAAACGTATTATATAAAAGCCTTCTTGTATAGGGGTCCTTGAATTGGGCACTATTTCGCTTAATGAAAGCTAATGACGAGAACGCTTTGGGAATTATATAATTGATATGTTCGACAAATGTGAACGCTGAATCAAACACGACACCTAGATCCTTAATTTTGGTACTCAACTTCAGGACAACTTTTGAAATAGAGTAAGACGATAGTAAGGGGGAACGAGACTTGCAATAAGTTACAGAAAAACATTTATTTGTATTAAGTGTTAATTTATTACGACAACACCACTCACAAAAATTATTAAGCTCGGCTTGAAGGACACCAATATCAGAAGCATTTTCAATTTTTTTTAAAACCTTCAGGTCATCTGCGTATAACAGGTATTCACAATGTTTAAAACAAGCACTGGAATCATTCATAAAGAGAACAAAGAACAAAGGGCCCAAAATACTCCCTTGCGGAACTCCCGAGGTCGCAGTAAAAGGGGAGGAGCTAATCCCATCGACAACAACTTTATTTACTCTATTGCAAAGATAAGACTTTATCCAGGACAGAAAGCTTGAGTGAATACCCAAATGTTTTAACTTTTGCAGGAGTAAATTATGTGACACGCGATCAAAAGCTTTAGATATATCAGTGTATATAGTATCAACCTGGTAGCCACCCACAAACGCTGATATACATTAGTTTGAAAAAACGGCTAGGTTAGTCACGGTAGAGCGCCCTGGTACAAACCCATGTTGAGAGGGGGATATTGATTGTTTAATGGCAAATGAAAGTTTACTACTAAAAATTTTTTCAAATAATTTCGCAATATTAGGAAGCTTAGAAATAGGCCGATAATTCGAAATGTAACTTTTGTCACCTGCTTTGAAAATAGGAGACACAGAGGTGATTTTCCAATCATCCAAAAAATGACCTGACGCTAGTGATAAGTTAAATAAGAGAAGCAATGGCTCGGAAATAGATGCGATGCATTGCTTAAGAAAATAACACGAGATTTTATGAACATCCACTTGTTTGGAGGTCTTTAACAGCCAGTTTCACCAAATTATTTAAGTGAAAATTACTTTAATTTCGGTTTCACCAATCAATTTTAATTTTGATTTAAGTGACCTATGCTCTGCACTTAAATAAAAGTTAAATCAGAATAACCACACTCAGAGGTTTTACACGTTTAATCACCTGATCATTGTGCATCTGCTGCTTACTTGTATACCAGCACTGCTTTTACAACACAGCGTGCTAAAGCTTTCAAAAGCTCTCAGTACAAATGAAAGCGAAAGCTAGTCCTAGTCTGTTTTACAACCACTTTTTACTCACTTAAATAAATAGTTTATTGAAACTGAAAATAATTAAAATGAGATTTAAATAAAAAATTAAATTAAAGTTAATTTCCACTTAAATAGTTTGGTGAAACTGGCTGTAAGCTTCTTATACCATAAAAAATATCATCATCCGATAACATCAAAGATCCGCAATCTAACGATGCAGTACTATTATTGTAGGTAGCCTCACCACTCGAAGAATAATCATTCACAAAATTTGATTTGAAAAAATCAGCAAACAAATTTGCTGTGTCATTCATTGAGGATGACTGCTTCCCTTCGTAATGCATGGAAATTGGAAATGCCGATGAAGTACGCTTGGAGTTGATAAAGGTCCAAAAAGCTTTTGGATTAGTTTTGATGTTATTTTCGAAACCCATTAGGTATTTGTTATATAAAAACTTGTTTAAACAATTGAAATCAGCCATATATTTCTTAAACAACGCTTTATGCTGCATACTACCACTATTTTTAAAAAGTATATAAAATTTATTTCGTAAATTCTTTAATTTTTTTAGCCTCCTATTATACCACGGTAGTTTATGAACACGGTTGGAGAATGTTGGGATGTTTTCCCTAGTAATTCGTTCAAGTTGAAATCTGAATTTAACAAAACAATCCGGGAGACTGCACTCCGAGAATAAGATTTCCCAATCCACGCCAGAAATTAGGTTATTTATATGCTCAAAGTCGCAACGTGAATAATTAAAATTCGACCACAAGGCAGTTTCTTGTGGGCAGGCAGAATACTCATAAAACTCTAGCTCCAGTATGAGTGGGATATGATGCTTGTCAGTTGGAGATATTGGACAGTCTGACCTGGATAGCTTAAACCTATAAAATCCTATTAAGCCCATTTTCAAAGTGATTGATTTGTCTTAATTGTAAGCTATAGAAACCGTCTATTAAATAAATTTCACTATGGCAATTTACATTACTAGGAATGAGCACAGTATCATCCGGAAGGCATGACCACATAATTTTGCTGAGATTATAGTCACCAAGTAGACACAATTGGGCTTCCTTATTTGAAAATGATGATAAATCTAAAATATTATCTACATGGTCACTATATAATTTCTCTGAGCTGTTAGGAGGTATATAGGATACGCAAATGTATAGTTTCGCACCATTACCATCAATAGATACACATAGCTGGTCGAGTTGAGAGTCAGCATTTTTTAGGGTAACGACTGCAGCGCCAATACCAATTTTTACAGCAATGAGAACACCGCCCCCACGAGTGATATCTGTCGCTGTACTGTCTCTATCCTTGCGAAAGACTGAAAACAAATTTCGGTCGAAGAACTCCTCATTGCAAAAATTCGCGTTAAGCCATGTCTCGACTAAGACAATAACATCGAAATCCGTATGAGTTGTAGCAAGATATACATGTTGTTGTTGTTATTGTAGCGGCTACAACAACCCCGCCCAGATCGGTTGGTATCTCAGTCGTTGTCGTCAAGTTCCACTAACGGCAACCCTAGGAAGCGTGCAGCTTCTGTGGGGTTTGTCCACAGGGACAAGGCCGTTAGGGTTGTCGGGTTTTCCGGGCATGCGAAGAGATGTTTCGAGTCATGTGGGGTCTCTCCGCATGCCGGACACTCATTCGGCACATCCTCATTCAACCTACTCAAGTAGGAGTTCAACCTGCTGCAGTAGCCGGAGCGAAGTTGTGCGAGTGTTGTGCGTGTCTCCCGAGGCAGATGAAGCTCCGTCTCGTCTATGTCCGGGGGTGGTATGCCTAAAACGGCATTCACAGGTCTAGAGTCTACATAACTCGAGACTGAGTCCCTGTGAATGCCGTTCAGGGCCTGTCTGTAGGCTGTCGGGTCCAGAGGTTGCTTAATGAACCTCTGGACTTCGTCCGTCAGTTCATATAGATGCCTCCTGACGTGCCTAGGCGAGGGCTCCTCTGCAAGCAGCTGTCTGCTTGGGTGGCCACTTCTGTGGCTCCCGATCAGGAACTGCTTGCAGAGCATTATATTATGCTCCTTTACCGGGAGCATTTGCGCCTCGCCGTGCAGGTGGTGTTCAGGCGACATCAAGAGGCATCCCGTCGCTGTCCTGAGTGCGGTGTTCTGTACAGTCTGTAGCTTCGTCCACTGCGTCCTACTAGTCCCTGGCGATCACACTGGCGCTGCGTAGTTCAAAACCGGCCGGCCTATTGTCTTGTATGTTGTCAGCAACGTTTCTTTGTCTTTGCCCCAAGTACTGCCGGCTAGCGACTTGAGGACCTTGTTGCGGCTCTGTACTTTACTGACAATAGCGGTTGAGTGCGCAGAGAAGGAGAGCAGGCTGTCGAATGTTACTCCGAGTATTTTGGGGTTATTCACCGTCGGAATTGGTGTGTCATCGACGTGAATCCCCAGCGGTAGCCTGACCTCCTTCATCCAGGTTGTGAACAGGGTCGCGGAGGATTTCGTAGGGGAGAGGGCTAGACACTTTGCAGTGAAGAAGCGAGAAAGTTCGGAGAGATAGCCGTTTACTTTCGAACACAGGTCATCAATTCCATTCCCAGTCGCCATGATCGAGCAATCGTCGGCATAGGAGACAATCGAGACTCCCTCTGGTGGTTGCGGGAGCTTTGAAATGTAAAAGTTAAACAGTAGCGGGGAAAGGACACCACCCTGAGGAACCCCCTGTTTTATTTTTCGCTGCTTACTCGTTTTGTCTCTAAACATTACCGACGAATGTCGACCACTCAGATAATTTGCCGACCACCGTTTGAGCCTCTGTGGGAGAGAGGAGGCCTCTATATCTTCTAGTAGCGTGGAATGGCAGACGGTGTCAAACGCCTTTGACAAGTCCAACGCTACTAGAATCGTTCTCTCACAGGGACGGTTACGGTTAAGGCCACGAGTTATCTGAGTGTTTATGGCGTTAAGTGCTGTTGTTGTACTGTGCACTTTACGGAAGCCATGCTGATGCTTCGCTGGGGTCAGGTGGTTTGTGAAGTACGGGAGTAGCAAGGCCTCGAGTGTCTTCGCTACCGGGGAAAGGAGTGTAATCGGACGATACGAATCTCCTTTGTTGGCAGGTTTCCCCGGTTTGAGCAGTGGGACCACTCTCGCCACCTTCCAGATGTCTGGGATGATGAGAGTGGCCATTGACAAGTTGAGGACCTCCGTTAGGTACGCTACCCCCGCAGGACCCAAATTTTTCATCATCAGCATGCATATTCCGTCGGGACCCATGGCTTTGGAGGCCTTCGCCTTCCCGATGGCCACCTGAACTTCACTGCAAGTGAAAGCAAGGGGGGCACAAGTTGTTGCCAGTTTGTGCAGCCTTCTGGTCACTCGACGCTTGGCTTTATCCACCGGAGGATGCAGTATGAACTGCCGGCTAAAATAGCTCGCGCATCGCTCCGGGTCCGACGAGGCATGGTCGCCGAATGAAATTTCGACTCTGTCGTCGTGCTTCGTCGGATTAGACAATGACCTCACGGTTGACCAAAGCTTGCTCACACCAGAGGTGAAATTACAAGTCTTCAGATGCTCCTCCCACTTCTTCCGCTTATGTACGTTTACAAGTTGCCGAATCTCCGCGTTGAGATCCCTGATACGGGGATCTCCGGGATCGGCCTGACGAAGGCTATCACGCTCATCGGCTAGAACAGCCGCTTCGGCAGGGAAGTTTGGACGTGGGTCCGATATACATCCTGCCGGTATGAAGCGAGCTGCAGCAGCAGTGATAGCCCTGCGGAACTTACGTTCACCGAGATGGACGTCGGTTGGTGTGGGGAGCGCTGCGAAGGTGTTTTCGGTAAACTCCGCGTAACCTTTCCAATCACCTTTAGAAAAGTTGATATAGGTCCGGTGTTTGGCGGAGGCAAAGTCGGTTGGTTTATCAATCGAGATGACTATGGGTAGATGGTCTGATGCTAGAGTCAGCATAGGTCGCCACGTTATGCTGTTTATCAGACCAGCGCTGACTATTGTGATGTCTGGCGAGCTACTGCAGTTACCCATAATCCTGGTGGGTGCGTCGTCGTTCATTGTGCAGAATGTCGAATCGTCTATCTGCTCAGCCAAGTCTGTTCCCCTACGATCGTTTGACAGGCTTGAGTGCCAAAGATCGTGGTGCGCATTAAAGTCACCTACTACCATACGGTTTTCACCTCTGAGGAGCGCACCTATATCAGGGTGATATCCTGCCGGGCAGCAGGTGACAGGGGGTATGTATATGTTAAATATTTCGAGCTCGACATCGCCTGACCGGATAGCGATGCCCTGACATTCTAGGGTGGTATCCCTGCGGTCGATGTCTGCTTCGATAAGACGATACTGCACGGTGTGGTGCGTGATGAACGCTAAGCCACCACCATTATCTTGCTCGCGATCTCGACGGTGCACGTTGTACCCGGCGCAATTCAAAAAAGTTGAATTGCTGTGCAACTTCGTCTCTTGGACCGCAGCTATTAATATACCATGCCGACACATGAAGACGGTTATCTCCTCAATCTTGCTCTGTAGCCCGTTGCAGTTAAATTGAAGGAGCTTCATGTGGTTCGGGAGACGTGTCGTGATGTGGGGTGTAAGTGAAGTGTATGTTCTTGCCGCCGTTGGCTGTGTGTGCTGCTGAGGTGATTGCCGCCCTGTGGTGGTGGTGGGGGGCGTCGCAATTGGAGCAAGATATACATCATTTGCTTTGGTTCTCATGCCAGCTATAAATTGGTAAAGAAGGATACAAATGAGACATTACTAAAATATATCAACTTCAAATTGAGAGTTCCTGAAGATGTATATTTTAATTTGCTGAAGCCAGAAATCTGGCCAACAAATATTAATATTCGACAGTTCCGTTTTTTTTCAAAAACAAGGAGGGCAACCTCCTCCAAGTTAGTTGTTCCTCCTACGCATAATGATCCATTAAAAATCTATTTTCAAAATATCTCTGGCAAGATATACATCATTTGCTTTGGTCCTCATGCCAGAGATATTTTGAAAATAGATTTTTAATGGATTATTATGCGTAGGAGGAGCAACTAACTTGGAGGAGGTTGCCCTCCTTGTTTTTGAAAAAAACGGAACTGTCGAATATTAACATTTGTTGGCCAGATTTCTGGCTTCAGCAAATTAAAATATACATCTTCAGGAACTCCACATTTGAAGTTGATATATTTTAGTGATGTCTCATTTGTATCCTTCTTTACCAATTTATAGCAGGCAATTTGTTGCTTATCAACGATGACTTGCCTCGACACGTAATAATTAATATCGACTTCCGAAACCGTTGGCTTGAACGATGATAAATGGAGCCACTTAAGAGGCGAAAATACTCCCAGATCATTATTTTCATTACGGCCAACCACGACATTTTTCCGCTTGGGCACTTTCTTTCGCGGAACAGTAATCCAATCAGCACCGAGTTGCGGCTGGGTAGATGCATTTAATATATCTGACGAAACAGTTTGCAGTTGTTTTGATGCAGATGGCAAAGTATTGGGAGTAGCATTGATAACAGCAGTGGAAGGTGAAGATGTATTAGTAACAGGAGCCAATGCAGTTGATAACGCAGTCAGCATCTGTTTAGAAGCTGATGACCAAGCGACAGAAGTGACATTATTCACGCCAGCGGAAGAAGATGAAGAAGCATTGTTTGCTGTTATCATATTAGCTGATAATGCAGTTCGCATTTGTTGAGAAGCCGACGGCAAAGCAGTTGATAACGCAGTCGGCATCTGTTTAGAAGCTGATGACGAAGCGACAGAAGTGACATTATTCATGTCAGCAGGAGAAGATGAAGAAGAATTATGTGCAGTTATCATATTAGCTGATAATGCAGTTCGCATTTGTTGAGAAGCCGACGGCAAAGCATCTGAAGAAACATTATTATCCACCTCCGCTGAAGTAAGTGAAAGTGCATTGTTAACAATCGCAGAACTCTCAGAACTCTCAAAAGCCGAAGATTCAGCCAATGACGGAACAGGCGTTTTAGCAACCATGTCAGTTTGAGAGTGTGAAACATTTTCCATAGCCGAGGTTGGTGACTTCGCTCTCCGTAGGTCAGAAAAACCGTTTAACTTATTCTTGTTGTTGTTCACCTTAGCAGTTGATTTAGAATTAGCTACAACATCCTTTAGGGCACCGAATTCTGTACATAAAGTTTTTAAACATGATGAAACATTTTTGTTGTGTTCACAGTTTTTTTGATTTATTAAAGCAATTTCTTTATGAATGTCACCAAATTGGTCCATTATTGTGGTTACGATAGAGTCTAAGCCATTTTTATGCGTAGCCATGAAAGAATCCAAAGACCTTGTTAATTTTGCAGGCAATAACAAACACTCTGGGCAAAGATAGCAGATATGCTTATTCTGGTTAAATAGTCTGACATCATATTCTGATATTTGGCCCACACAGCAAGTACGGTGAAATTGTTTTTGACAAAAACCACTGCACGGCACAATTAAGCTATCATTTCGCGTAAATGATTTGCCACACTTTCCGCAAGAGTCCATGTTAAAACCACTAACAAACCAAATAGCAAGAGCAGAAGCAAAACACGTCCGCACTCTAGCGCGGTCAAACGCGATAGTAACCAATAGTTAGTACTAATTTGTACTGGAACCTGCAAATTTTTACTGGTGTATGATAACCCAAAAAATTTGCAAGAGAGCACTGAATCGAAAGCTTAACAACACGGGAGAGCTGCAAATTCTTGCTAGTGAAATTTTTACTAGCAGAAATTAGCTAGCAGAAGAAGAAGAAGAGAAAAGGTCAAAAGCCGTCATTTGTTAAATTGGTTTAGCACAAACAAAAGTAAAATGAGTGGACATCAAAATATTGTGACTGTGTAAGTGCTTGTGCGTAAAGCAAAGAGTTTAAAACAGATTTATAAATAGTAAAATGGTTACAGCAGAATGTCAAAACAGTGCAACGACTGCTCACTTGCAAGTTTTTGCTAGTTTTGTGTTCAATAACTTTTTCTGCTAGTTTTCTCTTTTCAATTTTACGCTCTATTTTGCTTTTACGCTCTCGCTGCAATATTTTACTGGAGAAGTTACTATACAAACCTATTATATTCTCCAACATCAGATTAAAGAAGTCACATGAAAGGGAGTCGCTCGGTCTGAAACCCCGTTTGGTGGCGAAATCTCGAAAACTTATATATGGAAAAAATACTAAATTTCGGAATCAGCAAGCGATTCTGCATAGGAATTGGATAGTGGCATCCGCTGCGCATTTTCATTGTAAACCAGTGTTTAAATATAAAAATGTTATGATAATGTTATAAATATAAAAATGTTATGATGATGTATGAATATAAAAATGTTATGGTAATGTTATAAATATAAAAATATTTGCGTTTTTCTCTTGCTTTTCTTGCTTTATTCCGACACTATAGAAGTTGATGTTTTTTGAAATGATTTAAGTTTTTATTTGCCGTATGTATTTGAAAAAAAATTAATTTTTGATATTCCATTAATTAGATTTATGTTATAACGTTAGATAAGTAGTTATAGTTTCCAGTTTTCATACTAAAATCCTATGAAAATTCACTATTTTGCTACTATCTTCCTCACTACCAGCGTAATACTTTTCAGCTTTAAATCGATCTGGATCTTGCGTTAGCAACCGAATTAATGTCTGAAAAATTAATTTTAGATTCATTAGTACTTAAACAACATCATATTAAATTTTGAGCTTTAATAAAATGATTTAAAAAATAATTTTTTTTTTATAAAAAATGACGTCTGGCACAATGTTAGCAACAACGGACATGTCAGGCAATAATAAATCTATGTTTCTAAAAGTTAGTTAAAGCCAATAAAAAGAAAATTAGCCTTACTAAAATGATTTAAAAAATTTGCATTTCTACTGTACACGGTGGGCAGGAAGCGAAGATAGGTTGCATAAAAATGTCGACAAAATCTGAAAGCAGGGTTGTATTTGTTGATATCTTAAGGTTAAGAATCCGCTTAAATTGAAATCCTAGCTGCTCCTGTTTTAAAGATATCCACATTTTATATACTTCTGATAGGATATATTTGCAAAAGAGGAAGGCGTACTTCTCGATAATTAGAGCATATTTATACGAAAAGAAATCTCATACAAATCTGTTCCCCTTTTTTAACTCACTAAAACGGATCAAATCAATGTGAAACATTTTCATTTTTTCCTACCGAAAGAATAATTGATCGAGATTTATTGGGCGCTACCGGTATACAACTTAGATAAAACACCACAATTACCTTTTTCTGTAGCGTGAACTTTCTCATTACAAACACTTTCAATATCGCAATATATGTATGTATGTATACAATATTGTATGCTATATAATACGGTAGTAATTTTTTATTAAAGGTTTG
>NW_023458563.1:9308953-9318995 GCF_013731165.1 Rhagoletis pomonella
ACATGTCTACAAATTCTGAACAAAAACTGTGAAAATTTGATGAAACATTGTTGATTTTTTTCAATCTTTCAAGTTTGGATTTATTTGCAAGGTTTTTGTTTGACAATGAGCTACAATTTTATAAAAAAAATAAATAAAATTATTTAAAAAAATAAAGTAAATACCGGGTGACCGTGTAATTTTGTCAAAGATGAAGACAATGATGATAAAACATTAATACTCTATATAGGTCAGTTCATATTAATGAACATAAAAGGGGATCACTATCGATAAAATGGAAATCCTCAAGGGAAATTTTTAATTTCAACGCATGGAATTTACATACATTTTTTTTACTTTCAACCCCCGAATTGCTCAATTGCTTCTATTTCTGCAGATCGCCATTAGGTAAATTGCATTTCCAAAGATTTTTTCAAAATAAATAGCGATGAGGGATATTTCACCCGCCGGTGATAAGAAATCGCTATCGCCATAACGCACATCACTAATATTACTGTTCCCAATCACGTTTACATTCAAAATAACAATTCATAAATTCGTTTTGTAGCAAATATGAAATATAGGTATAAAGTATTTTTGATGTTGAAATTGTACTTAAAATCGGCAAATTGTACTTTTGTACTTTTTAAAATTAATTGTAATGAACAAAGTACAATTATACTTAAAATATCAACACTGTTTCACTGGCGTAACAAAGTACTTGCTGCAGCGATGCCAGATTTGAGGGTACCCAATTTTTTACCGATAATAACTCATGCGAGGGATTTGGGTATTGGGCATTTTACAAGTCTATTAGGAAGTATGCATATCTGTGTTCGTATAGAATAGTAGCTTATGTCGGAAGACTGGCTTTAGTATAATGAACCATTCGCAGCATACGATTGCGAAAGACTCACTGGCGCCGAGTCGTTGAAGAACTCTTGGAAAATAAACGTAAAAGAGGCAGTTGTGATGCTAGCAAGTCAATATTCGTATAAAGTCTCATAAAAAAATTCCTTGTGGTTTAAAGAATATAGGAAATGGTACATTTTACTAAAGCCAGCCTTCCGACATAAGCTACTATTTCATACTGTACAATCGCCCGATTGTAATGAACCGGAAAGTTCAATGGAAAAACATAGACTTATCTATTCATATGTCCTTATATGAACATATTTTAATTATTAATAAGACAAGAACTCTATAACGTTTAAAATCAAACTGCGAGTTGTTTTTATTTCGGAGGAACGCAAAAATTCCTTGTCGCGTTGCCATGGTCCTTCATCGCCATGAAGAAAGGCACAGCAGGTATAGATAAACAATAAAGAAACAACAAGCAAAGACAATTAAAGTGACCATTTATTACAAAGCACAAAATTGATTACACACCACGAACAATATCGCTAACGCGAAGACAGTGCCTTATACAACCAATAATAAAATAACTTTGAAGTGTGAACAAATACAAAACATTAAAAGTATAGAAAGAGAACTTTAAACAAAAAACAAACTTCGAATAAAACTTGTGATAAAAAAAAGAACTACAACTACAAAAACGAACAACATCACAAAAACAAAAAGAAAATCGATACAAATTAGGCAAAGGAAACTAACCGCTACCAGGGAAGCAGCATAATCTGGACCTGTCAGTAGTGGACAAAAGTAGGCGAAAAGCAAGGATAGACATTGGCGTCAGCAACAACAACAACACTCATCAAAAGCGCGGCATATATACCTATGTGTATCAACATTGATCACTACTAGACAAAAGGGGCGTAACAAAAATATTTTGGCTTTCATTATCCAATTATTATATTAATATTATATTAAATATTAATCCAATTTCGTAAAACTCATTTTACATACATACACATACGTACATACGTAAATATAAAAACAAAAAGCAAGCTCTATTGTCACAAAGATAACTAGTATCAACTCAGTTCAGCTTACCCAGTAAGCGCCTAAATATACCTACGTACAAACATACGTATATGCAGGCATACATACATATATACATGCATGGTGATCCCCTTACTTACCCTCTTATATGCACCCGATCATCCATTTGCGCATAATTAGAAAGCGCCTGCTCAAACCAAATTAGCGTGCATTCCAAAGCACAGCTTTTAAAAACGTTCTTACTTGCTAACAGATATTTTTGGCTTACGTTTTGCGCCTATTTTTCGCGCCCACAAGCAGTGCAGCTCTCAGTATACTGCAACTGCACAACAATAGGCACATACATACACACATATATATAGATTCTGCGCTCCCAGCAGTACTAACTATTGGTTGGTCATTTAAAGAACTTTGTTTTTCTGAAGTTTTCGCATAATCGTGCGTATATACATACATATAAACATACTTACAAACGCATGCATTTTCATTATGCAGTGAAACAATTGCGCTGCCCTTACATATATGTACATTCACATATATATACATACACATATAAAGAAAGTGAACCCAGCAGTAAATTTGGTGGTAATAACCCAGCTGCAAATTTACGAACTCCCAAAAATTTATATTGCCAAAAACAGACCCTAACCACAAAAAAAAGGAATATATATATAAATATACATATAAAACGAAAATACGAAACACATCCCAGTAGTAAACTTCACGGGTCACAAATATATATACAGTCCACAAAGACGCAAAAAACAACAAATTGCTCAACCAAGAGCCTCCTTTACTTATAGATATAAATAAATTTTCGTTATATTCAAAATGCCAACTAAACAAAGTTGAATATTTCCAAAGGTTGCCTTTCGCACTCAACTTGCACACACACACTTTGTTTCCGCTCTAAGAAAAGACTTGGGTTTCGACTTTAAAATGTACAATTTCCACTCAATTTATTAACAAGTGTTTTTAAAGGTTACACAGTTTAGCGCAAATTATCGAGTGGGATTTAACACAAAGGAAAGCCTAAGTTTCGATGTACTATATGCACATATATAAGCTAGAGTTGGCTTCTTAGAAAATGAGTTGCACAATACTTCAGAAGGGGCGCGTGCGCGATGTCCGGTGTTAATTGCTGAACTAACTTCTGCTGATTTTTTACGACGATGGGGAGGCGGCCGTGCGCGCTCGGTAATTATATTTTCGGAGTTGACGTCGGTCAACTGGCAAACTGCTGCCGCCCTGCAGGAATGTGCTGCTCAGGGTCTTCTGCAGCTTTTTTAGCGCGCGGATGGTGTTGCCCAGGACGCGGTTAGTGATGCGGCCCTGGTAGCTGGCCGTTTGCAGGCCTTGGGGGGTGCGCGCGATCGTCCTTAGGGAGGTCTTTTTGCGCGGTGGTTGCGGCGCATGCCTTCCGCGGTTTTGCGCATTCTTCTGCGCCTTCTGCTGTGCGGTCCTCAGCGCCTTCCTCTTCGGTGGTGCGATCCGCTTGTTGCTCCTTGCGGCCTTTGTGGCCGGTTTTCGTTGCTTGGGCCCTTGTTCCCTTGGCCCCTTGCGCGCATGGGTGTTGGCTGCCACTCCCAACCGTTGTGGTGGCTTCATTGCCTTGAAGGCCGGGCACGTCCTCAAGGCGTGGTACCGGTGGCAGAGCCGGCATTGTAGGCAATTATCCATCTCTGCCGTTGGAGCCAGGGGGCATGCCTTCCGCGATGCCATGATGTCTTCAATCTGGAAGTAGAAGCAAAGGCAGAGAAACGATAAGTATTTGGGTACAATATTTAAGCGGGAAGTCAAGACCCTTAATATACAGAAGGAAAATATGTATAGAATTATTTATTGTGCTTTTGGAAGGAAGCACAGTTTAACAAGTGGCAGCGGGATAACTCCATTTTGTGTACGGATTTTTACGACACGTATGTGGTTATCAGGGCCGTGGCGAACGTTTTCGATTCGTCCCAATCGCCACTCGGTGAGGGGAGCGAATCTTCTTTGATCACGACGAGGTCGCCTGGCTGAGGATCGCGTTGTGGGGTTTTCCACTTGTATCTCTTCTGAAGATCTTTGAGGTAGTCTTCTTTCCAGCGGCGGCTAAATTGGTGGTGAAGTGATTTGAATTTCTCCCACCGGTTTAGTAGGGGGAGGTCTTCCGCATCAGGCTCGGGAATGGCCAATAGCGGTGCACCTCGAATGAAGTGACCCGGAGTAAGTGCTGTCATATCAGCTGGGTCTTGGGAAAGTGCGGACAGAGGCCTCGAATTGAGGACTGCACCAGAAGCGTCGTGAATTCTTCAAAGGTAAACTTGTGGGTTGCAGCGGTTTTCTTTAGATGGATTTTAAAGCTTTTCACTGCAGATTCCCACAAGCCGCCCATGTGGGGGGCGCTGGGTGGTATATATTGCCAGTTGATTCCTTGAGGGGCATATTTTTTGACAATGTCTGCGGAACATTCGTTAAGGTATTTAACGAAGTCGCGTTCTGTTGCGCGCTGGGCGCCAATGAACGTTTTTCCATCGTCGCTCATCATTTTTGAGGGGAAGCCTCGTCAGCCAACAAAGCGGGCGAATGATGCTCGAAAATCCTCGGTTGTAAGATCCGAGCATGCACAGCCTTTGTGGAAAAACAGACAAAAACTGCAACGTATCCCTTGATAAGGGTTGTAGATCTTAGCACCGATGCTTTAATTTGGAATGGCCCAGCAAAATCTACTCCCGTTGTGGAAAATGAGAGTTGGAAACTGCAGCGCTCAAGAGGTAGAGCGGCCATTATTTGGGTGCGTGTTTGTTGCTTATAAAGCGTGCACACTTTGCAATGAAAAATGCATTTTTTAATTAGAGGTTTAAGCATTGGTACGTAGTACTCTTGCCTTACCATTTGGAGCATTAATCGTGTTTCTGCGTGAAGAAGCAGCGAGTGTAAAATCTCCAAATATAGCTAGCAGAACCTCGATTCGGTAGGGAGAATTATTGGGTGCCTTTCATTATAGCTCAATGTGGAATGTGCTAATCGGCCATTAACCCGTAGAAGTCCGTCTTTGTCCAATGAAGGATTGAAAATAAGAAGAGGACTTTTTTTGTTACGTGGCTTTTTATCTTGCAAAGCGCTTTTTTCGCTCGGAAAATGGCGTGATTGCGCTGCGTTGATAAGCCGTATCTTTGCATATTGAAATTCGTTATGCGTCAGATGTGGATTCGTGATTGTAGTTAACCTCTTTGATTTGTTGCGTGCATTGCTCATGAAGCGGAACATGTACGCAGTCACGCGAAGTGCTCGAGAGAAGGAAGAAAAGCGATCAAGAAAATCGACCTCTTCTTCGAGCGCGTGATATACCTCCACCTTGCGCTTTTCTGGTGGAGATTCACTGCACGCCCTTGACCTAGGCCATGCATCCATGTGGCAAGAGAGCCATTTTGGCGCCACCAGATTGGGGAATTCGCCAAAACCTGCGGTTTGCACCCGCGGGTGCCGTGGTCGGCTGGATTATCTTGGCAACATGGCGCCATGTACCGGTTGGAAGATATTCCCGGATTTGGGAGGTACGATTGGATACATACGTCTTCCATGTACATGGTGGCTTTTCAAGCCAGGCTAGCACAATCTCTGAATCTGACCATAAGAATGTGTTGCATGATTCCAATTTGAGCTGTTTTCGAACAGTTGCGACCAGTTTTGCGAGTAAGACTGCACCACACAGCTCCAGGCGTGGCAAGCTTACCGTCTTCAATGGTGCGACTTTGCTTTTGGCAACCAAGAGAGTGGAATATCTTTGGTTGCTAGCATCTACGCGGATGTAAATCGCAGCGCAATATGCTTTTTCCGAGGCATCGCAAAAACCGTGGATTTGGGTGTCTTGCCCCGGAGTGAAGTTAACCCATCGAAGGATTTCGATGTGGCATATGGCTGGCAAACTATCTGCGAAATGTTGCCATTTTGCCAAAGATATGGGTTTGGCACATTCGTCCCAATCAACGCCATCCAGCCAAAGTTCTTGAAGCAGAATCTTTGCTTGAATCATCACTGGCGACAGCCATCCTGCCGGGTCAAAAAGTTTTGCGACAGAAGATAAAATTTGTCGCTTTGTGACGGCATTCGATGTCGATGCAGGCAGAATGGTGTATGAAAATTTATCTGTGAGTGCGTTCCATTGTATACCAAGAGTTTTGGTTGTGGAAGCGCTCTCAAATTTCAAAAAGTTGGAGTCGAGAAGATCGTCCTTTGGAAATTTTTCTAAAATGGCCGGATGATTGGCCGTTAGTTTCTTGAGTATGAAACCAGCTGACTTCAGCGCTTTGATCACTTGAAGAAGTGATTCAGTGGCGTTGTCAATGTCATGAATTCTGGATAGGATGTCATCCACATACGTTTCGGTTTTAAGTATTGTGGCAGCCAAGGGAAATGTCGCTATCGTATCATCTGCTAATTGATGCAGGGTACGGATAGCGAGATATGGTGCACAATTAACGCCGAACGTTACGGTTTTAAGATTATAATCGGTGACAGGAGAGTCAGCCGACGTGCGAAACAAGATTCGCTGAAATTCTTTATCGTCCTCATGGACGAGTATTTGACGATACATTTTTTCAATATCACCATTGAACACGAATCTGTACATTCGCCACTGCAAAATGAGCAGCATGAGATCTGGCTAGAGTGTGGGACCAGTGTGCAACACGTCATTCAGGGATTTTCCTGAACCAGATGTTTTTGAGGCGTTGAATACCACGCGAACTTTGGTGGTTACCTTATCTGGTTTGACGACCGCATGATGTGGCAAGTAGAACGAGAAGTTTTTTCCATTAGCTATTATCTCGCATGGCTTCGTGTGCTCCATATGACCGAGGTCGAGATATTCTTGCAACACATTGTTTTACATTGTGCCTAAGTCTCCTTTTTTCTGGAGCGATCGCTCCATGCTAAAAAACTGCTGAAGTGCAGCAGACCGAGAGTGGCCCAGAGACAGCTTTTTTGGAAATTCTTCCTTGAATGGAAGTCGCACAATGTATCGACCGTTTGGGGCACGAGTCGTTGTTGTTGCATATATATGCTCACATGCCTGATCTTCAGGTGAAATTTGTGGAGGTTGTGGAATCTGCTCCTCTTCCCAAAACTTTCGAGCTAAGAGCTGAGAATGCCACCACATTTTTGGTTATTGGACCACTGAGAATCCAGCCAAATATTGTTCTTTGCGCAAGTATAGTGTCGCAAATCTTTTGTATACCTTCCAGCAGGATTTGTGGAAGTATATCGCTGCCGATTACCATATCAGTTTGAGCTGGTATGTGACAGCTTGGGTCAGCAAGTTCAAGGATCTTGAATCGCTGCCAGTTTTCACGGCTAATGGTGAATGTAGGCATGTGCCTCGTGAGCTGAGGTAACACGATAGCCTGTGTGTTTGTCCGTTGCATGGTTTTGGGTGCAACCAATGTGAGTGGGAAAAGCTTTGAGGAGCTTTGTACTACGTGTCCCCCCATGCCGGAAATTTCGAACTTGGAATGTTCGAATGATAGTTTCAACCGTTTCTGAACTTTCGAGGAAATGAAAGTTCTCTGTGAACCTTGATCAATCAAGGCTCTAAGTTGAAACAATCCCCTTCGTTTTCAACCGCGACCATGGCAGTTGGAAGGAGAATTTTGCTATCATTGTCGGTGTGCAATGATTGTAATTGTGCTTGTTTGGAACAGCACGGTTGCTCGCTGGAATTGGAGCTTGACTGCGCTTGCCGAGCGGGAGGTGTCGACTGGGCAGTAGTGTGTTGTGCGGCGGTTTTATTCGCTGGCGCACTGGAGTGTCGAGACTGTGGTTTGGGATTCATGTGCAGCAGGGAGTGATGCCGTTGTTGGCAATGTGTACATGACCACTTACTCTGACACTCATTAGTGCTATGGGTATTACCAAGGCAGTTTTTGCACAGCTTGGTTTGGTTTGCGAATTGTACTCGGTTAGGTACCGAAATTCGCTTAAATTGTGGGCAGACTCTAAGGGGATGAGGGGACTTGCAGTAAGAGCAAGTTGCTTCCCTCTTAGGTTCTGCCACAAAGGTTTGAGTCCTGTTAAAGGACCTATTTTGCGCAGCATTTTGATGAGCGACTGGGTTTTGTTTATTTTGGCTTGGATGAAGCCGGTTAAGTCTTTCGACTACTTTGTATCTTGAAGTAAGAAAATCGTTCATTTGTGACCATGAGGGTAAATCTCTTCGAGAAGAGAGAGATTTTTCCCAAACTGACAGTGTGGTTTCAGGCAATTTGGATGAGCATATGTACACCAATATGGGATCCCAACTGTCTGCCTGGACGTCTTGGGAATTAAGAACTGACAGACAGTTGTTGATTGATGTTTGCAGCCATTGAAGTTGGTCGCTATTCTCGGATTGAATATTCGGCAAAGTCATCAAACTTTTAATTTGGTTGTCAACCAGGATATGTTTGGTTTCGTATCGTGACCGTAAAGCTTCCCAGGCCAGCTCGAAGTTATCATCGCTGAGCGGGTATTGCTTGACGATGGAGCCGGCTTTTCCTTGGGTTTTGTATCGGAGGTGATACAATTTTTGAGCACGGGAGAGCTTCGGGTGGTTTATGTACACCGCTGTGAACATGTCACGAAAAGCGGGCCATTCTTCGTAACCGCCGTAAAATGTCTCCGTGTCACAAGGTGGGACTTGTAGAAAAACGTTTGCCTCTGCCGAGGTGTGTTTCACGCGGGGTGGTGGACTCGGTGCGGCGATCGCTCTAATCAACGACAATCGGCAATTTTTGCTTTGGTCATCTTATATAATTCAAGGCAAGTGAAGTACTTGCCTTCTACCGAAGTTTTAAAGTTTTCGGGGAGGCTGTCATCTGGCTTTTCAAATACCAAATCGTAGGCGGACTGAAGCCGTGCCCAACAATCATCTAGTGACTTTTATCATGAGATAGGATTCAGTGTGGTCTTGAATTTTGCACAGTATCTCATGATACTGTCACTTTCCGCTATAAACGTTTGAGCGGATGGGTCAAAAGTTTTAGATTTCGGGCGCGTTGAGGGTTCCCTCCTACCGCCGGTGGCTTCTTGTGAAGCACCTTTTGACCTTGTCTCCATTTCAGAAACTTTTGGTGGACTGAGTCCAAGTAGCATTTTGAATGTCGTGGAAGGTCAGCCGTATATAAATTAATAGAAGATTTAATTAAAAATAGCTGAGTACCACCTAGATATCGTTCGCAAAAAATAAGAAAATTTGTGTTAAACGGAAAAATTTCACTTGTGCTACAGAAAATCAAGAAAAAAATTATAAGATCTCGTGGCGGTGTTTGTGTTTTTTTTCTTGCAAATTACGTGAAGTTGTACTTGCTTTAATCTTTGGTTCAGCACTTTTTAACGTGGAAGCGGAGCGTCCCAATTAAACCCGCAGAGTATGGATTTGAAAAAAAAAAAATGTTTTGTAAGAGAAACAAAATCACAAACACTTTTCACTGTTATATACGTGGTGAAATATACGTATGTATACATATTTAAGGTGATATAAATAATTATGTAAATACTGAAAAAGTATTGGTTATGTATCACTATCTAGACCAATGCAATTCGGAAGCTTTCCCTACTGGGTTGCGTGTATCTGATATCTTGAACTCACTTATTTTCGCGTTATAGATAATATTCGTGTGATAATTTTCTTTGCTAGCACGTATGTACAAATGTGCAGAATATGTGCAATGTAAAAATGTACATATGTACAAATATTTACGTATGAAGCGGAGAATATGGCTAAGTTATGCTTTGTCACAGCAGTGGTGAGTTAAGAAGTACGAAAAAACAGAATGTTTGTTTTGATTACAGTGCGTATGTATGTATGTGTGCGGAATGCACATGTGGATATGATAATACGTAAAAGGCCGCTCACCGCTGAGGTGAGTTCTTGGTACCGAACGTATTTATGTCGGAGAGCGGGCTTTGACTTACGTTCTCTTAGCTTGGTGAGTGCCGCAGAGAAACGCGAGGGGGAAATATATGAGAATAAGCTAGAGTGCGTTTGGTATATGTGGACTGTATTGTCCGATGAACGACAGCGACTCTCTTAACTATTAAGCGAATAGTTGCAGAAAATGCAACTTGTAAAAATGCTTATATGTGCTACATATTGTGGCGAATACTGCGGCAACACAAAGCGAACAACGAGAAATAGGCA
>NW_023458563.1:9319095-9320817 GCF_013731165.1 Rhagoletis pomonella
GCTACTGTTGGCTGGCCGCTATTGAAATTGATTGCCAGCTGCAGAAAAAAATTTGCTTACTGCAACTGTTACGACTGCCCTTGGGCTGCACGTGTGTTAACTCCTCCCCTTCTAAATGGAGGCCGTCCTCGGTCTTCTTAAGGTTTTCAATGATCGCTTGAATAACATGACTTTGACGCCTTCTGCTTTGCCTCTGCCGAAGTTTGAGTAAGAAGTAGCAGCCAACCAGAATGGCGATAGAAGCTAAGCCAGATAGTATTGGCCACATGATGGCTCTTCTCTCTATTCTTGTAATGTACCCTAGATTTTGCACATTCATTCTTTTTAGGTACGGTAGACTCAATATTTCTCGATGGTTGGTAATATTGACAAGTGTTGTTGTCGCAGAACCTGGTAATTTTGTCAGCATACCATTTTTGTTCTTAAAGTAAGATCCATTGATTTGAACCTCGTCTTCAAAGGTTAGGAGGTAAGTACCAGTAACGGTTTTCTCAGAACCATCATTTGATTTAATCACAGCGGTATTATCGTTGATAACTATGATACCTTCATCAACAAGCGTAATCGGCTCCAGATGACTGGGGCGTGTGCTGCAGTGAGCTACACTTCCCGAATGTAGTTGTTGTGCGCATGTTGTATTTTGTAGCTTTTTGCAAAATGTTGACGTAAGTGCTGTAATACAGCTGCCAATAGCCAAAATCTGATTGTCACAGTCAGCGACGTTGTTGTTGTTACCAAAGTGTAGGACCGTTTCGTTGTGTTGAACGGGAAACAAGATGACTCTCTTACATACTAATATAGGTTTCGGATACTTAATTAAAAAATATAAAAAGTTAGTGTCTAACAGGACCCTAATGCTAGATACCTCCATTAAGTCTGTTATAGTTGTGTTTGTAGAGTGCATATTAATTAATTTTTTTTACATCGTCAGAATTTAATATGGAGGGATTAATGACGCCGATCCTTGCAAGGGCAATCGCTGAAATCAAGATTTCAATTTCGGAAATTAAGACTCTATTTCTGGCGAGCAATGTTTCGTATAAATGACTGGTGTCAATCTGCTTAGCTTTCACATTGTTTGTGATTAGGTTAACTGTATCTGTTAGCTCGATTATCTTTTCTTGCACTGCTGTGTTTATTTCTATTTGCCTATTTTCTGAATTAATTAGCTCTTGTTGTCGAAATTTTAAATTTTCAAAATCAACGAAGTCTGGTGTACCTGCTATAACTTTCAAAGCTGTCCCTAAAATGTTTAAGCTTCGTGCCTGTCTGTGGTGAATGTCTAATGTTTCCAAAAGTGTTTTTATATGCTCGATGTCCGAGTCCAGTAACATCCTCATGTGAGATGCAGGGAAATGTTTCGTTAGTTCCTTAGTTTCTTTGGCTATTTCCATATATGTCCTGAGGTTTGTTGTGTGTTTAAGAAAATTAACGTTCTGCCACACAGTTACAATCCCGTCCTGAATCGGTATGTAATTAGAGTGCGAGTAGTCAGTCAGTTTTGCTGTTGTCGACCCAATTAGAAGTATCACCGAAAGAATCCTGAAAAATATGAAAGTTAATCTACCTTGGTTACCCTAATAAAAATTAAAATTATTTTATGTTGTCCTTGTGGACCACCCTCCCTTTAATTAAGACTGTGGTCCCCAAGTCAGCTTCTACCTTTTCTTCTATATAGAGAGGTGTTAACTTATTCCCTAACCTTTTATTGGTTTTTACCAA
>NW_023458563.1:9320917-9323336 GCF_013731165.1 Rhagoletis pomonella
AAGTAAAAAAAATGTATGTAAATTCCATGCGTTGAAATTAAAAATTTCCCTTGAGGATTTCCATTTTATCGATAGTGATCCCCTTTTATGTTCATTAATATGAACTGACCTATATAGAGTATTAATGTTTTATCATCATTGTCTTCATCTTTGACAAAATTACACGGTCACCCGGTATTTACTTTATTTTTTTAAATAATTTTATTTATTTTTTTTATAAAATTGTAGCTCATTGTCAAACAAAAACCTTGCAAATAAATCCAAACTTGAAAGATTGAAAAAAATCAACAATGTTTCATCAAATTTTCACAGTTTTTGTTCAGAATTTGTAGACATGTTTTGGTTTAACATTTTTGTAGCCCATTCATTCTAGTATAATAAGGTGCAAGTTTGAAGTGTCTAAAAAATACCATTGATTTTTTGAATTTTTTGCTTGCGGTGCTGCGCACTAGGAAATCTAATTAAAAAGCTCGAAATTTTTACGAAAGTGTGTTGATTTTTTTAATGTTGTAAAAAGTTTGAACCTTGGATTTGTACGGCTTTTTTTTAAGTATAAACAGTATTTTTATAAAAAAAAAATACATAATATTAATATAAATGGTCAAATCTTGTCAATATGTGAGTGTCGTCAAGTTTTGATAAGCACTTGAAATGCTATTAAAATGTCAAAACTTATTACCGAATCCAAAAAGATGTCTCTTTTATCCATTAATAATAACTTTGTTGATGAGGTTGTGCTAGCGCTTTTACGAAAATTCTTGTTGACGGCAATCAAATCAATAAAAGCGCGATCACATCCTCACCAACTGACAGTATGCAGTTTTATAGTTGATTCAATTTTAGTATTATAAAGGGAAAGTGCAGCTAAGAATTCATGTTGATTTTTAATATTTTTTTCAGGGACCGTAACAGTGACAACTTTTATTAAAAAAATCACTTTTTAACAATTATTTTTTTACTTTTATTTAATTACTCTTTAAATAACCGTTATTTCTGACTTTTATTTTATAAATCGAAAATAACAATTATTCTTGATTTTTATTTTAATAATCCACAAATAACAGTTATTTTGGATTTTTAAATTATATGTCTTAAATAACAGTTATCGAAGACTTTTATTTATAAAAGTCATAAATAAAAATCAGTCACTGATCTTTATTTTTTCAATCATACTTATAAAAGTCATTTGAATAAGTCGTAGTAAACTTTTGTTTTCCAACACCTTCTTAACTGCGAAAAAATGTTAACGACTTTTATACGATTGATTTAAAAAATAAATTTCGGTCACTGATTTATATTAATGACTTTTAAAAGTAAAATTCACTGACTTTTATTGATGACTTTTATAAATAAAACTCTTCAATAATTGTTATCTAAGCCATATAATATAAAAATCAAAAATAATTGTTATTTTGGATTTATAATATAAAAATCAAACATAATTGTTATTTTTTTAAATTTTGCATAAAAATTGCAAATAATAATTTATTTTCCAATTTGAGTCTCCGTGCAAAACGAAATCGATTGGTATGTTTCACTTAGTTGTAGAACATTTCCTTCATAGTGAATTTTTCCATGACAGTTTTCATCAATAAGTGTTATGTTCGGTCCCTGATTTTTTTGCATTTTCTTTATACAAATTGGACAAATCTACGCGAATTGAATGTACGCGAATTGAATGTAATATCTCGAACATTTAAACATCTCGGACTCGCCCACCACTAATAATGATTATTTAAATCTAAAGTATATATTAAATGATATATAATATTTGCTTTAGATATGAAATTTCGACAAATTTGTTTAAACAAAAATGTTAAGCGCATATGCAGAATGTGGAAACGAGATTCTTCTGTTTGCGTTTCTATGTTTATATCATTTATCAGTTTAAGCACATACGATTAAATGTAAAAAAAAATATTTTTAACTGCGGATCCGAAAGAAATATTTATTAGTTGCACTGAGTTACGCAAAAATAGTGCCGAAAATCAATCGAATGTGCTGAAGGTGCCGGCTGCTTCCGAAAGGGCCGAAAATGGCACAATGCACACTCATTTTCCATCACTGTCACACATACAATCTCACTATTCTGTTGACTTCGTTTTTCCCTTCCGATAATTTTTTGCTTCCGCGCTTACCAGCACCGCTGTGCAAAGCTTTGCACGCGCAGTCGCCCGCGACACATATGTGCTGATTTGGACATCCCTACTCTACGCTATACATCGATAAGTATATAAGTCCTCCGGAATAAATTTTTTAAACCCCTTTTCAATAAAACATGGACCGATTTGAGGGATATAACTTCGTCAAATCTAGAAATGTTATCTCCGATAAATAGGGGCCGTGGAACATTTCATATACGTTTCTCTATACCTATAAATATATATACGTTAGAGTCTAACGCATACTCTACGCTATA
>NW_023458563.1:9323346-9323560 GCF_013731165.1 Rhagoletis pomonella
ATAAGTCCTCCAGAATAAATTTTTTAAATCCCTTTTCAATAAAACATGGACCGATTTGAAGGATACAACATGGAACATTTCGCATACGCTTCGCTATACCTATAAATATATATACGTTAGAGTCTAACGCATACTCTACGTTATATATCAATATGTATGTAAGTCCGCCAGAATAAATTTTTTAAATCCCTTTTCAATAAAACATAGACCGATT
>NW_023458563.1:9323570-9329138 GCF_013731165.1 Rhagoletis pomonella
ACGCTATATATCAATATGTATGTAAGTCCGCCAGAATAAATTTTTTAAATCCCTTTCCAATAAAGCATAGACCGATTTGAAGGATATAACTTCGTCAAATCCAGAAATGTTTTTTTTCCGATAAATAGGAATTTTGTCTCCGTTCGTTTGGAGATTCTACCGAACCAATTTCCAAACCAAGAACACCATTGGAAAGGCTTTTTTCTTTAGATGAGCAGAGTTTTTATGGTTTCAAAATTGGTTGAAAATTACTTCCTAAACCGTCGTTTAAACATTTCCGATTTGTGTATAGATGTTGCTGCAACATGTTCAATTTGAGATGTTTCGCATGTTGTTTCACTTCGCATTTGAAATTAAGCTTTGAAATACAGACAAATATGAAGATGAAGAAATAAATGATAGCGATGAAGTCAAAAAAAGAAGAAAAAAGTGAAGATAAAGACGAAAATGGAGACATTGACGGATAAATAAGAATTAGGGTAACTGAACGGGTAAGAACATTTCTTGAATTTATGAAGTGAAACTTCTTTAGGCAGTTGGTTGGTTGGGAGTAAATTGTCAAATTCCAGGGGAATAATGCACATGGAAATGCTTCTCAGTGGTTTAGCGGTTTGAGAATAAAAACAGAAACAAAGATGCCTAGAGATACAGGCAAAAACGAAGATCAAGGTAAATTTAAACACTTTAAGGTAAAGGTGAAGAGGAATATGCAGAAATAAAGATAAATATGAAGAAAAGGATGAGGATGAAGATCGATATTGTTATCGATATAAAACTCGATATTGTTATTGATATAAAACTCGATATTTTTATCGATATAATAATCGATATTGCTATCGATAAAATATTCGATTTTGTTATCGATACTGTTATTGATTAAATAACCGCTATTGTAATAGATATAATAATCAATATAATAATCGATATTGTTATCGATACCATAATGAATATTGTTATCGGTATAATAATCGAATAAAAAATTGATTTTGTTATCGATTTAGTCATTTACATATATTGTTATGATACTGATACTGATGATTGTTATATTTATCGCTGAATTAATCGACTTTACAATCGTTGTATTTTTCTATATGTGTATGGATACTGTTATCGGTATTTTTATCAACACAGTTATCAACAGGGTTATCGATACACTAATCGGAACATGGAATGTGATCACATTACATGACATCACATCACATTTTATCACATGATATGAAGAGACATCACATGATTTTGCATCACATAATATGATATCACATCACACGATATCATGTGACATGACATTATATGATATGACATCACATTATATGGCATGACAACACATGACGACATCACATGACGACATCACATGATATGACATCGTATGACATGACATGGCATTACATGACGTGGTATCACATGATATGACATCATATGGTATGACATCATATGACATGACATCAGAGGATATGACAACACATGACATGACATCCTATCACATCACATAAAATCACGTCATCGCACCTCATCTTATCTACGTGAATAGAAAAAGAAAAGGATATAAGCAAAGATGTGAAAGATAAAAACAAATATGAAGACCATGGTAAAGTTACCGATTTCAAAACCAGAAACACCGTTGGAAAGTAATTTTCTGTAGATGAGGAGAGTTTTTATAGTTTCGAAATTGGTTGAAAATCGTCGTTTAAAAATTTCCATATTTGTTAACGGTTGTTTTTGCAACCTGTTCAATTCAAACGTTTCGCATTTTGTTTTACTTCGTATTTGAAATTAAACTTTGAAATAAAGATAGATATGAAAATGAAGAAACAAGTGATAACGATGAAGACAAAAAAAAGACAAAAGTGAAAATAAAGACGAAAATTGGGATAAAGGCGAAAATGGAGACAATGAGAAATACATAAGAATTAGGTTAAAAGATAGGAATCGAAATAAAATCAGACATAAAGGTTACTGAAATTTATCGAATCATCGAGGTTTATAATTATCGAAATTTATCCATGCTTATTAAGTTATCGCAACGTATCGAATTATTCAAACTGATCAATGTTTACTGAGTTGTCGAAATTTATAGACACAGAAACTTAGTTGTCCAAATTTACGGATAGTTATCGAGCTATAAAAATATGTGGGATTATCGAAATTTGTCACGTTAAAGCAATGTATCAAGTTATCGATATTTATTTAATTATCATTATTTATAGACTTAACGAAATTTATCGAGTTGTAGTAATGCATGGAGTTCTTTCAACTAACAGAGTTATCGATAATTATTGATCTACTGAAATTGGTTGATTCATCGAATCGAAGTTTATGGAATTTTCAAAATATATCCATTAATCGAAATTTCAAGATTATATAAGCTTATCGATTTATCACTGCTTATCGAATTGTATCGTGCTAACAGAGTGTAATGAGTTATCAAAATTTTTCGATAGCTTTCGAAAAATGTGGAGCTGTCAAAAGTAAAAATTTTCAAAGGTATCCAAAGAATTTACATTTTTGATTTAACGAAATTTATCGAGCCCTCGAATTTCACAGTTATTGAAATTGGTCGAGTTAACGAATTTTGTTGAGTTATCTGATTTTAGTGTTTTTGAAATTCATCGAACTATCGATATGTATCAAATCATTAATATTTATCGATAAAGTGGAATGTATCGGGTCAATTCTAAGTCCTGCTGTAGTCCAAAGACCTTCTAAGATAAAAAAATTTTAGTTTCGTTTTAGTTCCAAAGCAGAAGATGTTCTGGTAAGTTAATTTGTACCGTATAAGTTTTGCTACGTGTTAAGTTAGAAACCCTCTCCAAGGCTCCTAAAAACTAGAAAAACTGTCGAATTTCGACAGTAACTGGCACTCTAGTACTTATAAATATATATTCGTTAGAGTCTAACGAATAGTCTACGCTATACATGTATATGTATATAAGTCCGCCAGAATGAATTTTTTAAATCCCTTTTCAATGAAACATAGACCGATTTGAAGGATATGACTTCGTGAAATCCAGAAATGTTTTTTTCCGATAAATAGAGGCCGTGAAACACTTCGCATACGCTTCGCTATACCTATAACTATATACGTTAGAGTCTAACGCATACTCTACGCTATACATCTATAAGTATATAAGTCCGCCAGAATAAATTTTTTTTAATCCCTTCTCAATAAAACATAGACCAATTTGAAGGATATAACTTCGTCAAATCAAAAAATTTTATCTTCGATAAATAGGGGCCGTGGAACATTTCGCATACACTTCGCTATACCTATAAATATATATACGTTAGAGTCTAAAGCTGAGATCCCACGATTGCCGCAAATGGACCAATCTGGAACAATTTTTATTGTGCTGTATTGGAGCACAATAAAAAAATTGTCCCAATGAAATTCTGTACAGTCACACGGTTGCCTCTTTTTATACAATTCTCATTGCCGTAAGTTGGCGAAAAGCAATATAGTGACAATAATTGCCCCAAATTTATCACACGATTGTTCGAGCATGCGGCAATTTTGACCATAAAGTGTTGCGCTGACCTCTAAATACTGTTTTTTCTCTGTTGTGTAAAAATGGCGTATTCTTAATAAAAAAAAAATAAATCAATTGCATCCGCTTTGTATATTGCGGGCTCATTTTGTGCAAATTTGTTGTTGTTTGAAAGCAAAGAAGCAAAAGCTTGTGCCTAACGAAAACTCACGCATTTATTTAGAAGTTTGATTTTATAGTTTTTTTATTTTTCGACGATAACTGCAACGTGCTATGTGGAGTTCAAGTTGCAACAGTTTTCTTTTTAATTACGTTACGTTTTTATTCATTACAAGTAAAATTGGTACAAAAGAGTTATGTTTGTTTAAATGAAAGCTGCGGATTTACATAATTTATGTTTGGAATTAAATTTTATAATTATATGTACAGCTCGCAACAAAAGATAGCACCTTAACATTTTGATCAGACTTGACTTTTTTCTTCTGTTGTTTAATGTTAATTTTTTCCTATAAAACCATAGCTCATTGTCTAGTAAAAACCACATAAGTCCAAATTCCAAACTTTATACAATAATTATAAACATTTCTTAAATTTTTTATCACAATTCAATGGTTTTTAATTTGGGTTTCTAGAAAAAATTTTGTCTTGCAGTTTACAAAGTAATTTACAGAGAAGAAAGTGCATAATACCGTCAGCTAAAAAAATTATAAAAAATCAACAGGATCTTTTAGCAACTTCAAACCGCCACCTTATTGTACTAAATTTTAATGAGCTACAAAACTAAATAACCATTTATTCTAGAAATCCAAATTATAAACCGTGGGATTGTATTCAAAAGTTTAAGAAATTTTTATAATTTTTGTATAAAGCTTGCAATTTCGATTTATGCAGTTTTTGTTAGACAATGAGCTATACTTTTATACGAAAATAATGAAGATTAAATAAGTAGAATAAAAATTGTCAAGACTGGTCAAAATGTTGAGGTTCTACTGCTTTGTCGTAGGCTGTATTGAACTTTTAAGTTTTTTTTTAAATAAATTTATACTGTCATGGTAGTCCGCCATTTGGTGACATAAAATACCTTTCGTATTCTTCTCGTATGAGTTTTGCTTGTGGTGGTATATATCGCTATATCGCGGCAAAGATTCCGTTATCGGACTTCAAGAAAAATTATAATTTCACTACACATTAAATTAAAAGTTATGTTGCTTCCGAAAACAAGGATATTAATTTCAGTGATTTTTGGACACATAAGGAAGCAAAAAAGTAAATTATTAATAAACAGCCTAAATATTTATGTGTATTGTTCACTTCAATTGCCGCACAAGAATACAATAAATATTGCCGCAATTTTGAAATTTTCATTGCCCCATGATTGCCAATCGAGCTATCACACGATTGCCGCACACGGGCCGTATTTGATTGGGCACAGCAAGCACAATATCGGCCTCTATTGCCGCATGAGTCAATGTATTGTGAAATCACACGATTGGGGCATAAAATGAGGCAATAATTGGTGTATTGCGGCAATCGTGGGATCCCAGCTTAATACGGTAGACAAACGGGGTCGATTATTTGCATAACCAGCCTTAATTTGCTTTAACTCATGCATTTTCCTCTTTAAAATGAGCATAAGCAGCCGAACAAATGCACGAAATTTTTGGGAATTAACTCGGATTCGGGGAATTTTCGATGACAATACTGCTAAAAACGGCCAGTTGTTGTCTTTTGTACAAGTAAGCAAACGAAGCAGTCGAGTTTCGCGTACGCGGTAGCCGAGTGGTGAGAGTTGCGAGCTACAAGCCTGTAGCTGCCAGGTTCGATACTCGGTTGGAGCGATTGCGAAACATTTTTTGCTTTTATTATTTATTCTATATTTTTTATTTTATTTTATTTATATATTTAATTTTACTTTATTTTATTTTCATTTGCTTTATTTTATATCACATTTCTTATTTTACTATTAGTTAATTTTAATTTTTAGAGATGAATTTTGTTAAAATTTCAACAACAACTAACTGAAAGTAACGTAAAAAAAATATAGAACTTATAAAAAAAAGAATGAAAAAGAAATAAAAAAAGTATA
>NW_023458563.1:9329238-9330772 GCF_013731165.1 Rhagoletis pomonella
ATATTTGTGTTTTTGTTGCTGTAGTTGAACAAATACTTTTGGTTTAATTACTCTTAATGCATTTCCAACCGAAAAAAGTCAATTTTTTTAGTGTGGCAATATTTGTAGGGAGGCGTTGGCGTAATTCATTTATTAAAGTGATAATAAAATAGCGACCATTTTCTCGAACTATTTTCTCGGCTTCGTGGTCAAAAGCGTTTGTGCTTACTTTTGTTTTTAAATACTCTTCAAAACTGTCATAAAACTGAGGAAATGGAGCAAGGTATGGTTCCAACGGGGAGCATATACGATCAAATGTGTCCGCGCTAATAACCACTAGGGAGCATAGATGCGAAAGTAAAACATTGAGTTCATTAAAATCTTCATTGGGTCTGCATTATTGCTTTCGAACAACTTGTTTACTTTTTGCACCTGAAAATTAGGCAAATAGTAAAATCGGCTAAAAACGGCTAACTTTTTTTTACAAACCGGCTAACAAATCGGCTGCCGGCAAGATCGAATTTTCTCCGGCTAGTTGCTATCAAAACCGGCTAAAATCTTGCCGGAAAACGGCTAAAATGGCAACGCTGCTGATAAGATTCACAAACTTATCTTAGGACTTAATTAAAATAATCAACATTATTTGTAGACGAATATATTTGTGTTCGTATGAAATAGTAGTTTATGTCGGGAGGCTGGCTTTAGTAAAATGTACCATTTCCTATATTCTTTAAACCACAAGGAATTTTTTTATGAAACTTTATACGAATATTGGCTTGCTAGCATCGCAACTGCCTCTTTTACATTTATTTTCCAAGAGTTCTTCAACGACTCGGCGCCAGTGAGTCTTTCGCAATCGTATGCTGCGAATGGTTCATTATACTAAAGCCAGTCTTCTGACATAAGCTACTATTCTATACGAACACAGATATGTATACTTCCTAATAGGCTTGTAAAATGCCCAATACCCAAATCACTCGCATGAGTTATTATAATCTGGCATCGCTGCAGCAAGTACAGCGCCAGTGAAACAGTGTTGATATTTTCAGTACAATTGTACTTTTTTCAGTACAATTAATTTTAAAATGTACAAAAGTACAATTTTCCGATTTTAAGTACAATTTCAACATCAAAAATACTTTTTGTGCCAAACGCTCAAATCTCTTCTAGCACTTTGATTCTTAATCCCTTTACATTTAAGTAAATGGATATACCTATATTTCATATTTGCTACAAAACGAAATTATGAATTGTAATTTTGAATGTAAACGTGATTGTGAACAGTAATATTAGTGATGTGCGTTATGGTCATTGCGATTTCACCGGCGGGTGAAATATCCCTCGTCGCTATTTATTTTGAAAAAATCTTTGGAAATGCAATTTACCAATTTACCTAATGGCGATCCTGCAGAAATAGAAGTAATTGAGCATGTATGTAATTTCCATGCGTTGAAATTATAAATTTACTTGAGGATTTCCATTTTACCGATAGTGATCTCATTTTATGTTCATTAATATGAACTGACCTATATAGTGCATTAATGTTTTATCATCA
>NW_023458563.1:9330872-9346063 GCF_013731165.1 Rhagoletis pomonella
TGGTAATTAGTTCATCCACAGTTTGCAGCTCGGAATCCTTGACTAAACTGGAAGAAAACACCTGCTTACCACGGTTACTGAAAGGGGGAGACGCCAGCTGCCAATTTGCAAGGCGAAACGAAACGCTCATAGAGCTGGTCAACGATAACACGCTTTTTATTTCAAACTACCAAGGCGTGGTTAAGAGTCATAACGAATCAAGCGTCATAAACGGCACCTATGTGATCCAACTAAACAACGAGACAATAAGGATTGGCGAACAGGAGTTTACTAGCCGTGAAGTCGTTACAGCCCACGCACTGCCAGCTGTTGTGTCGAAGATAAAGAACAACACAATGAAGGTCAACCTCGAATACGTACATGACATAACAATGGAGAATATTAAGTATCTTGGGTACATTAATGAAAAGACCAATTTTTCCCTCATTTCAGAAGCTATTTCAATTTCCGCAATACTATGCATTGCCACCATGTTATGGAGATGCTACACAAAAAGCCTGGATCTTCCACCAGTTCAAATTCCCACACATTGGGACGGGAACAGCGTTAACAAAAACCCTAAAAGAAGATCAGCTCCTCAACTATATTGCCTAGATAATAGCCCACCAGCCACAACGATCGAGAACATAACATCAGAAGACCGTAACCAGTCACTGCAAAATTTTACCCCTTCACGATTTTCAACTTTTGATCTGCGGGACGCAGATCTTTAAAGGGGGAGGAGTTATCACACCCATAATCCCAATACCTACCAATGGCGCACCCTTTAATCACGTTGCCGTGCATGTGAGTTTGTTGGCCAATATAGAACTTTCGCTGACGTAGTCCACGCGCAAGAGAATGGTAACACAACACGATCACTAACCCATGGGAAGTGCAGCATAGGCAATATTGGCCTGCACGCGCAACTCATCGATTACGAAATACCTGATGGTGGTGGGAACTGCAACGTTAGCATAAGTAGGGTAGAGTAATAGGTTTGCTGTTAAGAATCAATTATGTTTACAGTCAGTTAGGATAGTGAGTGCCATGAGTGCACAATAAAATTCTACTTGTGAATTCAACCAAATCTTGTGTTGTGATTGTTATTGGCGAACTGCTGGTTCGCCACAACTTTAATTTTTTTCAAGGTTCCTATTCAAGGATCCTTAAGTGTCCCTGCTCGGGACATCCCTTTTCAATAAAGCATGGACCGAGTTGAAGGATATAACTTCGTCAAGTCGAGAAATATTATCTCCGATAAATAGGGGCCGTGGAACATTTCGCATACGCTACGCTGTACCAATAAATATATATACGTTAGAGTCTAACGCATACTCTACGCTATACATCTATAAGTATATAAGGCCGCCACAGCAAATTTTTAAATGTTTTTCAATAAAACATAGACCGATTTGAAGGATACAACTTCGTCAAATCCAGAAATGTTTTCTCCGATAAATAGGGGCCGTGGAACATTTCATATACGCTTCGCTATACCTATAAATATATATACGTTACAGTCTAACTCATACTCTACCTATACACCTATAAGTATATAAGTCCACCAGAATAAATTTTTTTAATCCCTTCTCAATAAAACATGGACCGATTTGAAGCACATAATTTCGTCAAATCCAGAAATGTTTTCTCCGTTAATTAGGGGTTGTGGAACATTTCGCATACTCTACGCTATACCTATAAATATATATACATTAGAGTCTAACGCATACTATACGCTATACATCTATAAGAATATAAGTCCGCCAGAATACATTTTTTTAATCCCTTTTCAATAAAACATGGACCGATTTGAAGGATATAACTTCGTCAAATCCAGAAATTTTATCTCCGATAAATAGGGGCCGTGGAACATTTCGCATACGCTTCGCTATACCTATGAATATATGTATATACGTTAGAGTCTAACGCATACTCTCCGCTATACGTCTATATGTATATAAGTCCGCCAGAATAAATTGTTTAAATCCTTTTTCAATAACACATAGACCGATTTGAAGGATATAAGTTCGTCAAATCCAGAAATTTTATCTCCGATAAATAGGGGCCGTGGAACTTTTCGCATACGCTTCGCTATACCTAT
The DNA here is from genome assembly GCF_013731165.1 of Rhagoletis pomonella. NCBI lineage: Eukaryota > Metazoa > Arthropoda > Insecta > Diptera > Tephritidae > Rhagoletis > Rhagoletis pomonella. The sequence goes on from NW_023458563.1 coordinate 9,332,956, forward strand.
GCATATATGTATATACGTTAGAGTCTAACGCATACTCTACGCAATACATCTATATGTATATAAGTCCGCCAGCATACATTTTTTAATCCCTTATGAGCCATACTTTTAGCTTTATCGTACTTCAACTAATTTATATTGATCATCACTTTCTGTACTAAAAATCTTGTTCCATTATTAATATAAGGTGGATTAAGGTAACGATAGAATTTTTAAATTAAAATTAGTCTACTATGGTACATTCCGTTTAACTTCTTATTCGCTTAGCTGTTTTAGTATAGCTGCAGTTTTCCGGTATAATTACGGTGACCATATTAACGAAAGTAAAATAAAGGACATTTTTTTCAAAATTATTTGGGAATATGTACATACAACTTGTATGATAAAAGTACCTTACCCATATCGTAATTTAAATCAAATATTTACCAGTTAATTAACCGATTCCGGAAAATGAAGCCAAATCCTTTTCAAGGACTTTGCCATCCTTTGCTGCGAAAATGCATTTACCGAAGTCAGCACACAGTGCTTCAAAATTGGAATTTAACGTTCATAATTCACCGCGGTCTTCATTTTTCTACCAATTTTTACTAAAAACTAAAAAAAATATTTTTGTGAATTTTTTCGTTTTGGGGAACCATACAATTGTTTTTGACTAGTCTTTGATACGTAACATTTATTAACTAATGTATTCTCCATTTTCTTCAAAATTGCCACTTTTTCTGCATTTTGCTCTAAAAAAATTAATATAATCAAATAAAAATTCACAAATCAGGCTCAACTAGTCTCTTGCAAATATTATAAGCTGTAATAAAATAAAAATTATCAAATTAGGTGAAAAAAGTGAAGTGAAAAAATGAAGACTCCAGTGAATAACGAAGACTAAATTCCAGTTTAAAACCACTGTGCAGCAAGGGGTTTATTGTTCTCTTTAAGTGGAACTGGAGACTCAGCGTGCAACACGATCCTGGGCACAACTTTCCCTGTGCTTTATAGATTGTGCAAAGATTACCTATTAAATAAAAACCCTTAAGTGGGTGCGAAACAAACTGGCGAAAGTTGTCATTATATTTTATAAGGAACATTCTTATTTTTCATATTCTGAAAAATTTACCTCTGAAAATGCAGAGCTGATTTAAAGGACAGTTTGAGAAATAAAAGACAAAAGGCGTCCTTTATTTTGAAAAAAAATATAAAGGACAGGGGGTTAAAATAAAGGACTGTCCTTTAAAATAAAAAACGGATGGTCACCGTAGGTATAATGCTTATTGCAGAAGTAGTTTTATTCTTTATACATGCACATGTTTCGTCTAACAGCATCACGGGATCAATAAAATGATTTAATCTTTTCATTTCAAAATGGTCTAAAGACTGTAAGGTTTCAAAAAACCACAGTTTAAATATCCAGTGGTGTAATAGCTGAATACATATTTATCCCCCTTTTACAAACACATTTTTAGATACTTTATTCTAAACTCATCCCATATATACATATGTCTGCATACCAAATTTCGGGTTCATGTGACTTATGGTTCCCAATTTATGGGTGGTTAAAAATTCCACGCCTATGAGAAGTAACACGCCCATTTTTACAAACCCATTATATGTATATATCTTTTTATAAGCGTCTACCATACTATACCTGCATACCTAATTTCAATCTCGTGTGGCTTATGGTTCCGAAGTTATATCTGATAAAAAATTCCACGCCTATGGGATGTTCAACGCCCCCTTTTCCAAACTCATTTATTTTTTAGCGTACTATAAGTATCTACCATAGCTATGCCTGCATACCAAATTTCAAGTTCATGTGACTTATGGTTCTGAAGTAACAGCTGATAAAAAATTTCATCCTATGGGAGACGCCGCGCCCCCTTGTCGAATCCCAAGTTTTTTTCTCCCTATTATAGGCCCAGGTGTCATGGCAATACTCCTTCAAAATTTCGGTCGATTCTGTCCGTCCGTTTAGGCTGCAACCTGGCACATACATACATACATACTTCCACAAATATATAGTAGATATCTATCCTTCTCTTCGTAAAATAATTTTTAGATATATCTCGGCCAAATGGAAAACCTATCGCGTAAGCTTTAATTCCAAATATTTCTGTTCAATTGGCTAAATTGTATTCTAAATATGAGCCAGATCGGCAAGAAAACGGAATTTTTAGGAATATTCCGACGATAGCGCCACCTAGCCGTTGCATTTTTTGTCAGAACATTTGTTTTCTAAGTGCTGACACATGTTCCAAATATGAACCAAATTGGTCCAGCCGTTTAGTAGTTTAGTGACATTCAATATACGGAAAACTCTATGAAATTGTGAAATCGTGACGTCTCAGCTTTCTTCATTTTTCGGCAACAACAACAAAAAGTTAAAAAAAATTTTAAATCGAGAAACCTTCCACACAGAAGGTCCAAAAAAGTACTTTTTACAGAATTGAAATCGGTTCAGCCGATTGGTCAGGCATCGCCGTCATACGAAAAACATTTCATTTTTATATACATATGTACTAGCAGAGCACCCGACGTCGTTCGGGGTAAACAAATCAAAACATAAAACAGTAATACAAATATTCAGTTCAGCATAAGTTAGAGGAGAAAAGCTATTTTCTTTCTGTTTAAATTAAGACATTCTTATGAGCCAAACATTTAGCTTGGTCATACTGTAACTAATACATATTGATCACCACTTTCTGTACTACAAATCTTGTTCCATTATTGATATTAGGTGGATTAAGGTAACGATAGAATTTTTTAAGTCTACTTGGTACATTCCGTTTAGCTTCCTATTCGTTTAGCTGTTTTAGAGTAGCTGCACTTTTCCGCTCGAATGCTTATTTCAGAAAGAGTGTTATTCAGTATACATGAACATGTTTCGTTTAACGACATCGCGGGATCAATAAAATGATTTAATCTTTCCATTATAAAATGGTATAAAGACTGTAAGGTTTCAAAAAATTACAGTTTTAAATATCCGAGTGGTCTAATAAATGAATACATATTTATCCCCCTTTTACAAACACATTTATATATACTTTATTCTAAACACCTCCCATTCGTATGCCTGGCTACCAAATTTCAGGTTCATGTGACTTATGGCTCCCAATTTATTTCTGGTTAAAAACTCCACTCCTATGGGATGTGACACGCCCCTTTTACAAACCCATTTATATATACCTTACTATAAACTCCTACCATAGATATGTCTGATAAAAAATTCCACGCCTATGGGATGTGCCACGCCCCCTTTTACAAACTCATTTATATATACCTTATTAGAAGCACCTATTATATATATGCCTGTATACCAAATTTAAAGTTCATGTGACTTATGGTTTCGAAGTTATAGCTGATAAAAAATTCCACGCCCCATTTTATTAACTCATTCAAATTCACCTTAATATAAACACCTACCGTAGCTCTGCCTGCATACCAAATTTCAAGTTCATGGGGCTTATGGTTCCCAAGTTATAGCTGATAAAAAATTTGACGCCTGTGGGAGGTGCCACGCTCCCTTGTCGAATCCCAAGTTATTCTCCTATTATAGGCCCAGGTTCCATGGTAATAATCTGTCAAAATTTCGTTCGATTCTGTCCGTCCGGTTAGGCTGCAACCTGGCACTTACATACATACATACATACTTCTACAAATATATAGTAGATATCTATCCTTCTCTTAGCGTAAATAATTTTTGGGGATATATCGGCCACAGGGCCACCTATCGCGTAAGTTTTAAGTCCAAATATTTGTTTTCAATTGGCTAAATTGTATTCTAAATATGAGCCAGATCGGCAAGAAAACCCAGTTTTTAGGAATAATCCGACCCTAGCGCCACCTAGCGAGTGCATTTTTGGTAAGACAATTTCTTTTCTAGGTGCTGACAAATGTTCCAAATATGAACCAAATTGGACTAACCGTTTAGTAGTTTAGTGACATTTAATGTACAGAAAACTCTATGAAATTGTGAAATCGTGACGACTCGGCATTCTTAATTTTTCGGCGACAACAACAAAAAATTTAAAATTTTTTTAAACCGAAAAACCTTCCACACTGAAGGTCCAAGAAAGTACTTTTTACAGAATTGAAATAGGTTCAGCCGTTTGGTCAGGCCACGCCGTCATACGGAAAACATTTCATTTATATATATATATATAGACTAGATCGCTCTCACCCGCTTCGCTGAGTGTATGAAATTTCTACGTGCTATATTAGATGTAATTTTTTTTAATTAAACTCAACATACTTAAAATATGCGAAAATCAGGCGATTTAAATTTATTTAATATCTTCAAAATATTTTCATACTAAAACTATCTTACACCTCTCTCTTATGATACTTTCTCATACTTATGTACATTTAGTTTAGAAATGAAGCCATTTCCAAATGATTTCGATTGATACCCATATTATGATAATTCATTGAAATGATTGAAAATTTTCAAATTTACTTTTTATACCGTTAATTCCTATAATTCAAATTGAATTTGAATTTTCAAACATCTGGAGTCCCTGCTATACATATGTTGCTTAGAAATAAAGCCTTTTCAAGACTCTTCCGATTAAAACATAGATTGTACTTATAATATAATTGTGTTTGAATTTAGATTTATAACAAGGGGGCAACCCTCTTCAAAGACCTCAGAAAACTCTACATGTTTAAGCTGAACATTTCTAATTTAAACTCGACTTTTAAAACAGGTGGCAACCCTCTTCCAATTATTTTCCAACTAAAACCCTATCAAATCCCTCTTGTCTGACGTCCTTAATGTTCCATATTCCAATTATCAAATTCCTTTAATTCAAGAAGAATTTGATTTTTCAAACAGACGGTAACCCTCCTACATGTAGTTTAGAACTAAAACCTTATCAAAAACTTTTGATTGATACCCATATTGTAGTAATTTATTTAAATTAAATGAATTTAATTTTTAAACGGGTAGCAACGCTTGTAAAACACCTCAGTCATATTTTTATTGTTCAACCTGATGGTTTTTTAGCCATCTTTCATTTGACACACATATATACATTTTTTAGATAGCTTGCGAATAATTAAGTTCAATTTGGCTTTTCGAACAGGTGGCAACCCTTTCAAACTTCAACTTTTTTACGCCTCTTGTCATCCATTCTTTAATATAATTTTCAAATAAATAATTATCTTAATTCAACTCGAATTTGATTTTTATCGGCGGCAACCCTTCTCCATGAGTATGAAATGATTTTTATATACGTATATGTATCTATACCAAGTCCCTGTACTCTATCAAAAAAATTTCCAGAGATATGATATGCAGTATGAAAATTCTGTTTTATGGGAGGTGCGACGCCCCTTCGTATAATCGAGATTAAATCTATCCTATATTTTAAGTTGGGCTAAATGGAACCAGTGTACAAAATTTAATGCAAATCGGTTGTGTAGTTTAAGCGTGAAAGCGTAACAAATAAACAAACTAACTTTCGGATTTGTAATATTAATAAGAAGTAAGAATACCTCTATAAGCACCTACCATAGATAAGTCTGTATACCAAATTTCAAGTTCATGTGACTTATGGTATCGAAGTTATAGTTGATAAAAAATTCCACGCCTCCGGGAAGTGCCACGCCTCCTTTAACAAACTCATTTATACATATCTTATTATAACCATCTACCTTAGATATGTCTGTGTACCAAATTTAAAGTTCATGTGAATTATGGTTTCGAAGTTATAACTGATAAAAAATTCCATGCCTACAGGATGTGCCACGCCCCCTTTTATAAACTCATTCATATGCACCTTACTATAAGCACCTAAACTTATTCATATACACCTTACTATAAGCACCTATAGCTAATAAAAAATTCCACGCCTCCGGAAAGTGCGACGCCTGCTTTTAGAAACTCATTTATATATATCTTATTATAAGCATCTACCATAGAAATGTTTGTATACCAAATTTAAAGTTCATGTGAATTATGGTTTCGTAGTTATAACTGATAAAAGATTCCATGCCTACAGGATGTGCCACGCCCCTTTTATAAACTCATCCATATGCGCCTTACTATAAGCACCTAAACTTATTCATATACACCTTACTATAAGCACCTAACATAGCTGTGCCTGCATACCAAATTTCAAGTTCCTGTGACTTATGGTATCGACGTTATAGCTGATAAAAAAATCCACGCTTATGGGATGTGCCACGTCTCCTTTTACAAACTCATTTATATATATCTTATTATAAACATCTACCATGGCTATGCTCGCATACCAAATTTCTAGTTCATGTGACTTATGGTTCCGAAGTTACAGCTGATAAGAAATTGCACACCTGTGGGGGGCGCCACTCCCCCTTGTTTATATATTTTTTTTTTTTCTCCCTATTATAGGCCCAGGTGTCATGGCAATACTCTGTCAAAATTTCGTTCAATTATGTTCATCATCTTAGGCTGCAACCTGGCACATACATAAATTCATACATACTTCTACAAATACATAGTAGATATCTATCATTATCCCAGTGTATAAGAGTTTTAGGAATATCTCGTCCACAATGCCACCTATCGTGTACATTTTTAGTCCCTATATTTATTTTCAATTGGTTGAATTGTATTCTAAATATGAGCCAGATCGGCAAGAAAGTGCAGTTTTTAGGATATTCCAACCCTAGCGCCACCTAGCGAGTGCATTTTTGGTCAGATTATTTCTTTTCTAGGTGCTCACACATGTTCCAAATATAAACCAAATCGGTCCAGACGTTCAGTAGTTTAGTGACATTAATTACACGGAAAACTCTATGGAATTGTGAAATCGTCACGTCTCAACATCCTTCATTTTTCGGCAACCATAACAAAAAATCTCAAATTTTTTAAAATCGAAAAACCTTTCACACAGAATGACCAAAAAAGTACTTTTTACAGAACTGAAATCGGCTCAGCCGTTTGGTCAGGCATCGCCGTCATACGGAAAACATTTCATTTTTACATATATATAGATACTAGCCAATGCCCGCTTGCTTCACGGCGCCTAATAAGAACTTTTGCGTGGGCCAATGCAAAAATAGCGTTTAGAAGAAAAATCGGTATGTAAAGTAAAAAAAAAAAATATTTGCAACTAAAGAGCAGAACCCTCTCATACATAGGCCTGAAATAGTACCGCTTTGATGACACATGGAATACTAATCCCTTTCGATGTCATGAGTTTTGCCGATGGTCTTATTTCCACCTGTGAAATCTCTGCCAAGCGTGTATAATCTCCTTTGATCTTGCAACTACAACATTGGTCCGATGCGGGAGCCAATAAAAGTCCTTATAAGGAAGCCTAAGAGAGGGGATGAACGTTTTCTGTTATAAGAGGGCCAAGAATCCTCGCAGCCCCTCAGGATGAAAAGTTTTCCCGTACATTGGCTAAATGAGTCGTGTGATCTCTTGAATATCGTTGCTTTTCTGCAAAACCATTGCTTATCATGAAATGATTACGTATTATAAATTTCACCCAGGTTATTTTAAAAATAAGGATTTTCTAAGGATATCTCGCCTCCAGCGCCACCCAGCAGATCCATTTCTTGCAAACGAACCCTTATAAATGACTAAACTCCAGTGCCACCAAGCGAGTTTGCTAGTAGTTAGTCTATAATAAGGCCATATGTGAAAGGTATAACCACCGACAATTTGACTGAAATCTGTCCAGTAGTTTTTGGGTTCAGTCCGAACAACAAAACCAGCTACCATTTTATGTATATAGATACATATGTATGTAGATAGGACAGTCTATAATGAAAAATTAAAATTTCGTACCTTGTGCAAAATTTAAAAAAATTTTTCAAAATTTTCACAAAAAATTTTGCCCTTTCCCAAAAATTAAAAAGAAAGTAACAATCGCTCAAAGCAATTTAGAAATCGAGGAGAAAAAGGTTCCCAGTCGAATGATGCTTGCCTATCTAAGTGTATGTATATAGGTGCAGCCGATCCAATAACTACCACTTTCAGACGTAACTTGCTGTCCTCATTAGCGATTGCTCATCTTTTGCGATAGATCGCTGGCGATGATTCGCTTGTGTAGACCGCAAAGTGCAAGGATGAACTGTCAAATAGTTAGCTTAAGAGCTTTTTTCAACTTTAAATTTTGATGAAGTTATGTTTTTCAATTATATATATGCTCAAAACAACGTGGAGTAAGCTATTTTTGCGAATATAGTAATTTTCGTTATGTGTCGTGCTTAACTTATGAAATCTTCTGCGATGACATGCGCAAGTACCAAAATTTCTCTGCGATGAGCATTTCGCTTGCGATGAAACTGACAAATCTCCTGCGATAGCTGTATGCTAATGAAGACAGCAAGTAAGTTCGTTATTGACAACATATGTAGCTGTGTCAAATTTCAGGATGTTAGCTTAAACAGTTCCAGGGATAAGCGTTATGAAAAGTTCAGTTTTTATGGAGATACCATGCGCCGTTTTCTAATACCTCCTCTCCGTCATGAGCACGGTATTAATAACATATATAGCTGTGTCAAATTTCAGGACGTTGGCTTAAGCGGTTCCAACCATCAGCGATATGAGAATTTGAGTTTGTGTGGGAGGTGCCACGCCCCCTTTTCAATACCTGCCACTTTTCTCTGAAAGTATGGCATTGATAACATATGTGGCTGTTTGAAAATTAGGGCGTTAGCATAAGGCGGTTCCAGAGATAGGCGAAATGAGAAATTAACTTTGTATGGGAGGTGCCATTCCCCCTTTCCCAATATCTGCCACTTTTCGCCATAAGTATGCTACTAATAATATATGTAGCTGTGTAAAATTTCAGGACTTTAGCATAAGCGGTTCCAGACATAAGCAATATGAGAAGTTCAGTTTATATGAGTGGTGTCACGCCCTCTTTTCCTATACCTGCAAATTTTCGCCATAAGTGCGGCATTGATAACATATGTAGCTGCGTCAAATTTCAGGACGTTGGCGTAAGAGCTTCCAGAGATAAGCGATAGCAGATGTTCAGTATGATGGGGAGGTGCCACGCCCCCTTTTCCAATAGCTTCCAATTTTTGCCGTAAGTAAGGTAATTACAATTTATGCATCCGTGCCAAGTTTCAGTTCCCCAGCGTAGTTGGTTTAAGAGATATATTGGTGCCCTCAAAATATGGGGTTTCAACAATTTAATGTGACATATGTATGTATATGTGTAGATATCCATCAGTATCCCAGTGTATGAGGAATATTCCTACCCTAGCGCACTCTATCGTGTAATTTTTTAGTCCAAATATTCCTTTTTGAATTGGCTAACAAATGTTCTAAATAATAAATGCAGTTTTTAGGAATATCCCGGCCCCAGCGCCGCCTAGCGGTTAACATTTTTAGTCGGAATATTTCCATTCAAGGTACTGACATATGTTCCAAATATGAACGAAATCGGTCAAGCCGTTTGATAGTTTATTGACATACAATATACGGGAAACTCTATGAAATTGTGAAATCATAACGTCTCAGCATTCTTCATTTCTCGGCAACAACAACAAAAAGTTGAAAAAATTTTTAAACCGAAAAACCTTCCACACAGAAAGCCCAAAAAAGGACTTTTTACAGAATTGAAATCGGTTCAGCCGTTTGGTCAGGCATCGCCGTCATACGAAAAACATTTCATTTTTGTATGTATGTATAGATTAATAGATGTATGTAGATTAGGGTTGTCCTTAAATGTATTAAGTATTACATTAGATTTCCTAAACGTCAACCCCCACATCGATGCTAATATAGTCAAAGATATCACACAATAATTTTGGTCCCGATCGGAGACGGTTTAGGCGTGTCGCACAGGGGTCAAAGTTCAGATTCCTCTATGGAGATTAAACAAATTAAAATTAATATTTTTTTCATCTAATACCCAAAATCGATACTACTAACGTCGAAGATGTCACATAAAAATTTTGGTCCCGATTTGAGTAGGGTAAGGCGTATCGCACAGGGGTCAAGTTCAGATTCCTCTATGGAGACTCAAAAAATTTAAGTTAATATTTTTTTTTCATCTAATACGCAAAATCGATACTACTAACGTCGAGGATATCACATATAAATTTTGGTCCCGACTGGAGTCGGTTAAGGCGTGTCGCACAGGGGTCAAAATTCAGATTCCTCTATGCAGACTCAAAAAATTGAAATTAATTTTTTTCTTCTAATACCCAAAATCGATGCTACTAATGTCAAAGATATTACATATAAATTTTGGACCCATTGGAGTTGATTAAGGCGTGTCGCACAGGGGTCAAAGTTCAGATTCCTGTATGGAGGCTCAAAAAATTTAAAATTAAAAAAAGAAAATTAATTATATATATTATAGAGTGTAATTTTTGTACGACGAGAAAGGACTTTACTTCTCAATTGCCTACTCAGTCCGATGTAGCACTTCATAAAAAATGTAACCTTAATTTTATATTCATTTATTTTGCAATATAAACACTAAATTACAAATGGTTCCAATAAAGTTTGCTTTGTAGTGTTAGTGTATTTTTCTCTATAGTATTTGACAACTTGCAATATGTGTAAAAAAAATTACACTCTATAATATATATAATTAATTTTCTTTTTCTTCGAAATTCTCGTTCGAAAACTGGTATTAAATGGGAGAGTCATACCAGTTCGTCATGGACTATAATTATACCAGTTCTCCGCAGTGAAATGCTAAACCCGCCAGTATAAATACTAGTTCATTAACCAGTATGTGCTAAAGCGACGGCCTACCATTTGGGCGATTTCGAATAACTTATGCGATCAGCGACATCTGTCTTTGAATAGGCATAACCAAAACTAAAACGTGGTTAATTGCTTTCATCACAAATGTCGGCTGTGGGGTCGAGTCAAGACTACCCATTCTGTTTCTGAAATCTCAGGTTGGAGTGCACGTGGAAGTTGTTAAAGTAAAGTAAGTAAATTAATTTAAATAATTATTTCAATTTAAATATAAAACAAGTAAGAAAGTCTAAGTTCGGGCGGAGCCGAACATTAAATACCCGGCGCAAGTATTAAATATATGTTTTCCACCTTTCCGAAAGCTACCGCTACATGATAAGCCGGCGTGTATAAATTTTAAGTAAACTAGCGTCCTTAAATTTCAAAATATTGAAATTTCAAGCATTTCTGAAATTTACCGTTATATGAAAAGCGGCCGTAATTTTAGTCCGATTTCAACAATTTTCAATGGTTTACTTTTATGTGGCAAGCACAATAACCATACCGAGTTTGGTACAAATTGGTAGAACGGTTACCGATATACCTATATGTGATCATACGTGGGCGGTGCCACGCCCATTTTCCAACATTTTACCATTAACGTATTTCTTGGTAAAGAATTGTTGCAACCATCATTTTGAATAAATTAGCTTTAATATTTACTGATTTATCGAGGATTTCATATTTCTCGAAATAACCGTTATATGGGATGTGGGCGTGGTTATTGTCCGATTTTAAAAATTTTCGGCCATTTGGTATGCTGTACCAGGGCCAACAACTGTGCCAAGTTTGGAATAAATTGATGCAGCGGCTACCAAGATATACACATGTAACCATAAGTGGGCGTGGCTACGCCCATTTTCAAAAAAAAGTTAATATTCTTATTTTTCGTCTAAAATTTATTATAAACATCAATTTTGAGTGAGTTATCTTCAGTAGTTACTAAAATATCGCAGTTTTTGTATTTCTGAAAATTACCGTTATATGGGAGGTAGGCGTGGTTATTGTCCGATTTTGCCCATTTTCAATACCATCCGTCCTACGCCCGAAAGAAGTACACGTACCAAGTTTCGTTAAGATATCTTAATTTTTACTCTAGTTATCGTGTGCACAGACGGACGGACAAACGGACGGACAGACAGTCAGCGCTTAATCGATTTCTCTTTTCATTCTGATCATTTATGTATACATTTGTCTATATCTATCTCGATTCGTTTTGCCTGTTACAAACAACCGTTATGTGAACAAAGTTATAATACCCTTGTGCACAAGTGCGCTCGGGTATAATAAAAATTGTACATAAATTTAATTTGATTTGGAAAAAACCTAAATACTCAAATGCCATAAAAAAATGAAAATAAATAATTTTTTGTTCTTTTTAAAACAATAAATTTAAAAATTACACAAGAGATGTAAAAAAAAAATAAACAAATAAAAAAACAAAAATAAACAAGTAAGAAAGTCTAAGTTCGGGCGGAGCCGAACATTAAATACCCGGCGCAAGTATTAAATATATGTTTTCCTCCTTTCCGAAAGCTACCGCTACATGATAAGCCGGGGTGTATACATTTTAAGTAAATTAGCGTCCTTAAATTTCGAAATATTGAAATTTCAAGCATTTCTGAAATTTACCGTTATATGAAAAGCGGCCTCAATTTTAGTCCGATTTCAACAATTTTCAACGGTTTGCTTTTATGTGGCAAGCACAATAACCAAACCGAGCTTGGTACAAATTGCTAGAACGGTTAGCGAGATACATACATATATGTGATCACAAGTGGGCGGTGCTACGCCCATTTTCCAAAATTTTGTCATAAACGTATTTCTTGGTAAAGAATTGTTGCAACCATCAATTTTGAATAAATTAGCTTCAATATTTACTGATTTATCGAAGATTTTGCATTTCTCGAAATTACCGTTATATGGGATGTGGGCGTGGTTATTGTCCGATTTTAGAAATTTTCGGCCATTTGGTATGCTGTACCAGGACCAACAACTGTGCCAAGTTTGGAAGAAATTGGTGTAGCGGTTACCAAGATATACACATGTAACCATAAGTGCGCGTGGCTACGCCCATTTGCCAAAATTTTTTAATATTCTTATTTTTCGTCTAAAACTCATTGCATATATCAATTTTGAGTGAATTATCTTCAGCAGTTACTAAAATATCGCAGTTTTCGTTTTTCTGAAAATTACCGTTATATGGGAGGTAGGCGTGGTTATTGTCCGATTTTTAAACTTTTCAGTCATTTAGTATGCTGTACTAAGGCCAACAACTGTGCCAAGTTTGGAAGAAATTGGTGCAGCGGTTACCAAGATATACACATGTAACCATAAGTGGGCGTGGCTACGCCCATTTTCCAAAAATTTATAATATTCATGTTTTCCGTCTGAGACTCATTGTAAGTATCAATTTTG
>NW_023458563.1:9346163-9349057 GCF_013731165.1 Rhagoletis pomonella
GACGGACGGACGGACGGACGGACGGACGGACAGACAGTCACCGCTTAATCGATTTCTCTTTTCATTCTGATCATTTATGTATACATTTGTCTATATCTATCTCGATTCGTTTTGCCTGTTACAAACAACCGTTATGTGAACAAAGTTATAATACCCTTGTGCACAAGTGCGCTCGGGTATAAAAACAAGATTCGCTCACTGCTTTACTCTGTCGACCATTGCCACTGTTGCAGCGCCGCGAGCAATGACATACTTATGCTTTTCACGGGGGATGAATAGGCAGTCTATCCCACGATTGAGTATTCTATCATTCTTGAGTCTATCCCGTCAACTGATATGATGGTACTGGTATTTCTACTGGTAGCGTGCTGATGCAGGAGCGGACAATTGACATCTCCTATGACACCGCCATGTTAAAAATACCAGTCGCTAACATTGAAAAAGGATACAACGTAAACTGGTAGCATTCTGGTTCACAACTGGTAGCATTCTCTGCAGGGTTAATGTGGTGAAAATTATTTTAGAAAGGGATAGAAAAATATTGAACTGCGCTTGAGCATCTCATGTTTAACTGAAATATAAATGAATTAAGAATATTGATTTTATTAATACCCATTTTTTTATTTTACTGTGTCGAAGCGGTTGCACAAATATTTGTAATTTAGTATTTGAGTTAATTGTGAAATATATTAATTGCACAAATTAAGTTATGGGAGTGATTTATTTACATGGGCTTGGCGATAGGGCTGATAGATTTACTTTAAATGTATTGTGAATCTGCGTAAATATCTTTTCAGCATATGAATATACTTCTTAACTTTTTTCCCGAAAATTTGCATACAGGCTCTAAATTATGCGAGTAACATTCAAATATCGTCGCTTGGATGAAAAATTGTCGCAAGTGCCATTTTTGTTCACAGTTTTTGGTTATCTCCTTGTTTGGTAGTTTGGTACACATTAAGTTAATAATGCAGTCGTACCGAACTAATCAAGCTCTTTCAAATAGCGTAATCTGTTTTGAATATCTTCTTTAATTTCCGAGATATTCCGCCCTATCATGAGTTTCATTTTCCCGAACTGGGTCACTTTTTCACTTTTCGTTTCCGTGTATTCACTACGGGTGCATGAAAAAATGTCGGAGGAAATTGTGTTTGGGCGAAGCTCACGATAAGGCTGATTGAGTTAAAAGTATCGTTAATTTAGCAAAAAATGTTTTCGCTTTTTGGTGTACGTCATTCAAAGTGACTACAAAATTGGTGACAAATGTCCTATACTAGAAAATTTTATTAAAGAAAATCCTTCGTAACTCATAAATGGTTAACACTAAACTAAAAAAAAAGATAATTTAAGAGTTTCGTGAACTAGAGGCATTCTCAGACACTTTGAAGAAAATCTGTAGTTGTGTTTTCGAGAAATTGCATCCCAAATTTCAATTGTGATTTCCCAAAACCTGCCGGAAGTAACATGCGAAAACTTTTTATCCAGGCGACGATATAACATTTAGCTAAAATATGCATCTAAATAAATTATAATTGTCATTATTTTCGCAGTTGTAGTATGTATATATCAGACGAGTAACAGGTATATATGTATGTATACCTGAATTAGCGCGGTGAGCGTTGCGCTTGTATATTTCTCTCGCTAACGCTCTAATTCTGTATACGTATGTATTTAATATTGGCTCTATGACAAAATATTCAAGATATGTATTCGTATATTTTTATTTACTTCATTTCATACATTAATGTTGTGCTGAAAATTATAATTTTTCACAAAATAAGAGGAATAAATATTTATTAAAGAACTATTTCACTTAAACCTAACCAAATTTTGGTTGCTCGGAGTTAATTTTGGGACGCGTCCTAAATTATTTTCATGACCGGTAAATGCGACCCTGGGTGCAGCATTAATGAGTTGAAAACCCAAAGAAATAGTTTTAAATATTTCTGAAGACTATCTATAGCTGCTTTTACATCATCAAAATTGAGAGCTGTGCCAGCGAACACCGCGTATTTCTCCGTCTTCCTTATTAGCAAAGAACGTGTTTTCTTTGTTATTAGCTCATATATATATATATAGATATTCGATTAGGCCATTCTCGAAGCACATATGGCTCGAAACCACCAGGTTTTTCTTTATGTACTGGGGGACTTGATAATTTGCTCAGATTATCAAGAACCTCATCTACAGTAGGTGGAGGGCTATGGGGTGAAGGCTCTGAAACAGATGTTGGTGCCGTTTCTCCATCAGCTAGGTATCATGTGGTATGGCAGTGATTTCAGGAGAACCTTTACCATCGTCTGAAGCAGTGGCGTAGCCAGGATTTGGTGAAGGGGGTGCGGGGATTAAAAAAAATTTGCATCGTTAACTTAAAGTTGTGATACACAATGGCTAGAGGCGTCGCACTATAGGCAAAACACGATTTTTTTTTTCAAAATCGTAGATCTTCGCTTAGAAAAGAGATAATGGAATGAATCGTGAAGATAAATGATCATATAATATAGGAAAACTATAGAGAAGTTACAACAACAACAACTTAACCCTCAAAATACCGTTCAAAATGTTACTTTTTTAATTTTGGATTTTGGCTCCCATTCAACTAGAAAACACTATATTTAATACACCATTAGTACTGTTTCGGAAAGATTTCTCTTTATTTTATCTTAAGACTCGATTCTTGGGACATTGGATGCTGTGCCCGAGTGGCCAGATGGGCAAAAGAAAAGCTACCTTTAAACTCTAATAACTCGTAAACTATCAGCTTTCACAAAAAATTTTTTATAACCAGAATGGTTATACTGGTCGATATCTTTACGAAAGTGCAGCATTTAACCCTTTAATGCAGAGTCTGTCATATATGAAACGCTTTTTAACCCTTTCAAGGCAGAGAAAAA
>NW_023458563.1:9349157-9353709 GCF_013731165.1 Rhagoletis pomonella
TGTTTTCAACGTACTTTTTATTTATTTTTATTTTTATTTTTATTTTTTATATTTATTTATTTTTTATTTATTTATTTTTTATTTATTTATTTTTTATTATTATTTTACTATGGAAAAATTTTCTACGATTAATATCTGCGTCAACATGAGAAAAAGGACGTTCAAAAGCATATTGAGAACCTTTTTCCTCTGCCTTGAAAGGGCTAAAAAGCGTTTCATATATGACAGACTCTGCATTAAACGGTTAAATGCTGCATTCCATTATCTCTTTTCTAAGCGGAGATCTACGATTTAAAAAAAAAAAAAACTCGTGTTTTGCCTTTAGTGCGTCGCCTGTGGGCATTCTTTCATATATGTATGTACATATGTGCCATTTCTACCGTTATATATTTCTTGTCTACTCGGTTATTCCATGGGGAATTCATGCTTTATTTAAATTTAAAAAATTAAATTACTACACCATTTTAATTAATTAGTGTGTAGTCCAGTTTTGATTTGTAGAAGTTTCGTTAGTATACACTTCAGTTTTTACACATTGAATATATCTGCATATTTATATATTTACGCGTATCTATTTACATTTATTTATGTACAAGTCTACAAAATCTTATTACTTATAAAGCGATTTTTAATCTTCGTTGTTTAACACACATTTTTTCAATTACTTCTTGTGTTGTAATCGGCACATCATTATATACCGCTAACATCGTTAAACCATTCAGCCGCTCCTTAATTGTATAAAAAGAAGGGACAAATAAGATAGCATATTCAACAATTGAGTAGTCCACTTGCAAAGTGCGCTATGTAAATTTTTTTTAGATTTTTAGTTTTTGGTGGGTTTCATGTCCACTAACAGCAGAGTGAAAAATTTGTCTATATTATGAAACAAATAGCATGAAATGTTAACTACTCTTGCAAAAGTCGCTATAATACTTATTTATACACTTTCAAATGTCTCCTCTTCGTATGAACTTAGAAAACTGCAAGAAAACGTGATAGTTTCGGTGCCTAGTGGAAGAGGTCGCAAAAAAGAAGCAAACCAATCTTCCTAGAGGAGAGAACGCGAAAAGCTAAAAAAGCTAGCTATGTAAAAGTTTCTGTTTCAAAACTTGCAATATAAAATTTGCAAATCTACGATACTGCAATTTTATTTTTTTAATGGTATTAGGCTCTTATTTATCCAAATTTTCAGGTAATAAAAAAGATACAGTTCGGATGTTACTTGTTGTCGTAGACGTTTTTTTTTTAATTTATGGTTTACTTTTATAAAATCACATAACGCTGTTTACAAGTGGACTACTCATATATTCATTAAAAGAAAATTTGTCATTCGTCTGAAATAAAAAAAAATTTAAATCAGAAGGATAAAATAGTATTGTGTTATTAATTCAAAAGTAAATAATTGTAGTTCAATGACGGAGGGGGGGATCTATCCCCAATATCCCCCCCTGGCTACGCCACTGGTCTGAAGCATTAGCTTCAGCGCCACCACTAGCACCAAATTTACCACCTTCGTCGGCTACCGGTCCCGTCAACGGAATTTCGACATTCTTCAAGCAATTGTGAATACAAGCTGCCTACCTTTTAGCATATTCGCGGTTTATCGACTCGCCAAATGTTTAGAGCACATCGTAAATAATGCCATACGAGTATAGGGGTTTTACAACATTCCTATTAAACAGAATTTCAGTTAATTATACTTTTTGAATAAAATAATAATAATGATGCACCAAGGCACTTACTTTCCGAAATTTGATCCTGCTTATCGGCATAATTTTCCAAATGTGCCAGCGCTGCTACTTCCATAGTAATAGCTTCATTTTCCAACTGCGCCTTCTTTGTTGCTTCAGCATATTCTGTAAAGAAATAAATTTACATTAAACAATACAAAGTAGCAAACAAAATACTTTTCTTCATTTTGTTCTGTTGTCAAATTTCTGAGAAATGTGAATTCACCACGATGCAATACAGCAAGAAGAAGGACTAGGGATATATTCCTAAGTAAAACTATTATTCAGCGGCAATGTTCAGAGCGCTCCAAGCAGCAATATTAGTTTGTATCAAATATAACATTAGAAGTTGGTTCTAATACATTTTTTTATAATTATTAATCAGAGTAAATAGATTATATTGCTTTTTTTCAAAAATGAATGCACTTTATGAATTTTTTTCCAAATATTTCTTAAGTTTCTTTCATTTGTGATGAAAAGCAACCGTGCATGTAAGAAATTGTATGCTGCTTAAAATTTCACCTCTGGAAACTTTATCCCCATAAAGGACTTCATCACAGTTTCTTTTTTTACTGGATATACTGAGGATGTGTTTAACTTAGACACCAACTACAACCTCAGGTGTGACAAGAGCCCAAAAAATTTAATAAAATTAAATTTTGAAATTGCGGCCGCCCTCCAAGATATGGGGTTGAGTTCCCACATATGGCAACGCTAACACAATTGCGAAGTTTGTTGGCAGCAACAGTTGGTGCTAAGGGCAAAGATTATCAGCTCCGATGAACTACGGTAGCCACTCCAGTGCAAGATGGTGAAAAAAGAAAATCGTCTAGCATTGACCAACGGAAAACATGGCAGGCAACGGTGCACACGTAGCGTCACAAAAGAGCAGCAAAGCGTCAGCAGCAACGTTGATGGCAAAGGAGCGACTGCAGCAGTGGCTGCAAACGACGACGCAAACGGCGCGGAACAAAGCGACGAAGTTCTAGACGTGAACGCAGAAGCGACCGCGACGGCGACTGCAACCAATTATGCAGACCACGCGGCCCACAGCAACTATGCAATCAACCAGCGCAATAAAGCGACCGCGATGGCGACTGCAGCCAATTATGCAGACCACGCGGCCCACAGTAATTTTGCAATCAACCAGCGCGATAAAGCGACCGTGATGGCGACTGCAAATGACTATGCAGACCATGCGGCCCACAGCAACCGTGCAGTGGACGACGCAGACCTAGCGGAAATAGAGGCGCCTACGCATACTACAACAAAAAGCAGAAATAAAACGGTTAGAGTACGGTAGAACTAACTACCGTTTTCCAGTCAACTTCAGCGAAATCGAAAAAAGTCTTCCAAGCTTCAGCGGATACGATAAGTTAAGCATTGCAAAATGGATCACGGAATTCGAAAGCCCTACGAGGGCTGCGATGAAGAAACGAAATTAATCGTCGCTAGACGCCCACTTACAGGAAGTGCTCAAATATTCATGCGCATAGCCAGTGTCAGCTCATGGCAAGAGCTGAAGAACAAGCTAAACGCGGAATTCAAGAAGCCATTGAGTGTCAAAGAGGTCATCCGTCAGCTGGAGAATCGGGTGTGGCAGCTAAAATCCGAAAGCCTTACCCATTTCTTACTATCCATGCAGGAGTTGACACAGTCGGCGCCTGTAGAAGACCACGAGCTGGTAGAACTCATAATCGATTGGTTGAGAGATAAGACTACAACATATTGGTGTTCAGTGGAGTAACATCGTTGGACAAACTCAAAAAACTTCTTCCGCAATATGAAAGACTGGTAAATAGCAGCAGCGTCGGGAGAAGTCGAACAACAGCAAGCGCCGAGTCTTCGTTCAAGTGCTATAATTGCTCGCGTCATGGGCATTTCTCAAAAGACTGTAAAGAAAAGCGACGCCCACCGGAATCCTGCTTTAAATGCGGAGAAAAGGGGCATCAATACAGAAACTGTTCTATGAAGACGGTGACAGCGTGGCGGAAGACAACGATGACCGAGAAGCAGTGTACTATAGAGATATATGTGAAATTTTTCTCTTTGCTCGACACCGGCAGTCCATATAGATTCATCCAATCCTCTTGCATTCCAAGTGTAGTGAAGTGTTGTAGATCTCAAGTGAATTCGCCACAATTGAGAAGCGTTGGCAGATCTAGAATTAAACCTCGAGGATCAATTTCCGTTTTTATTAAATTTAATAACCTTGTAAAAGCAGTAAAGCTTTATATACTGGATGACAATGAATTACCTTTTCCGTTATTGCTAGGAAGAGACTTTCTAAGCGTTTTTGAAATTTTCCTGTGTAAACTCAAAACACCTTTAACTAATAATGAACTACTAAAAGAATCTGACCTTTTTTCGAATGTAAAGGAAAATATACAGGTAGAGTGGAATGAAATGTGCAATATAGTCAGTAGCGTGGAGAATACGGAATTAGTCGACATAAACCCGAAATTACCTTCAGTTTGGGCGGATAAGTTAAGACTTATGATAAAAAATACTTACGTACAAAACCCAAGTGAAGACCTTCCGAATATAGATTATGAGGTCAAACTTTCGCTTACGTCAAACATTCCGACCTTCTGCTCACCGAGTCCTCTATCGTTCGCTGAGGAAATCGAAGTTAGCCGCATTATAGATGAATTGCTTAAGAAAAAGATTATTCGATTCACAAAGAAGAAATCAGGCGAGACTAGAATATGTATTGATTATAGAAACATAAATAAATCAATAGTGAGGGATAACTATCCACTTCCGTTAATTGAATTTGGAATATTTGGGCGAAAATAGAATTTTTACACTTTTAGATTTGA
>NW_023458563.1:9353809-9360354 GCF_013731165.1 Rhagoletis pomonella
CTTCGGCTTTTATAAAGACAGGGGCAAATTTGGCGTTGAACTTTTTAGTGGCATCGCTTAACACGAAATTTCGCCGATATACTTTTTGGCCTATTTCAAACTTTAGCAACCTACATCTAAGGTTATACCTTTTCGCCGAATTTTCGAAGGCAATCTGATTATTGTCTAAAACTTACGCGCGCACGAGTTTTAGCCTATCATCTCTATTTACTACAACATCCCCCCCTAAAGACTCGAGCGTGCGGAGAAGTTGATAGTCATCTGCATGGTTAATCATCTGCTGGCCAAACATAGCGTAGAAAGGCGTACAGCCAATTGTTTGGTGAACCGAAGATCTTAACGCTTCTGCAATAAGTTGTAAATTTTTATCCCACACGGTTTGGTCTTTCTTTAGATACGATCTAATACCCGCGATAACGGAGCGATTGACTCTCTCGCTCGCGTTTGCTTGTGGGCTATACAAGGCTGTGAAAAGGTGCTTTATACCTCTAGCAAAAAGAAATCTTTTAAATTCAGAAGACTTGAACTGACTTCCATTGTCGGATAGTAAATATTCGGGGGTTCCAAATACAGGAAAAATGTGCTCATCGAGATAGTCGCAAATTACGGACGATGTGAACTTTTTAACAGCTTTTAAAAATGGGAACTTGGTTAAATGATCAAGGACTACAAGAACACCGACATTACCACTTTTGGATCTTGGGTATGGGCCCAATAAATCTATATACAATCTTTGCATTGGTCGGGCAATTTTAAAATTAGCGACCATTGGCGGACGTAGTACAATGTTCGGAGATTTGCTCTGTTGGCAAGTATCGCAATGTGTGATAAAAGTTTTCACGTCATTAATCATGGATGGCCAATAAAAGTTTAATCGAAGCCTTTCTACAGTTTTTGCAATACCGCCATGGCATTTATTAGGAGAACAGTGCGCTTTTTTGATAGTGGCCTCAACCAGTGCTTTGGGTATCCAAAGTTTCCAGCAAAAAGGTTCTCGATTTTCGTCACCATTAGGGTGCTCAGTACGTTTATAAATTTTCCCGTCTATAATTTGAAGGTCTGGCAGTTTATTTTTATCTTTTTCTATTTGGGTTTTGAGCTTTTCATATTCTTCCGATACAAAGGCATCTGAATCTAAGTTGACTGAAGGAAACAAATTTATTTCGCTTAGGTCTTCAAAATTTTGCCTCGACAAAACGTCAGGCACGACGTTTTGCGAACCACGCCTATGTTCGATTTTAAAGCGGAAACCTTGCAACTTCAAAGACCAACGCGCTAGTCTGCCACTCAAGTCGGTCTGTTTCATCAGCCATTGTAAGCTTGCATGGTCAGTAATGATTGTAAAATCTTGATCCTCGACGTACGCACGAAATTTCCGCAAGCTTAAAATGGCTGCGAGACACTCTAGCTCAGTTACACTGTAATTGCTTTGCGCCTTATTGTCTTTTGCGAAAAGTAAGCCACCGGTACTTTTACCCCTTCATCATTAGCCTGAACTAGGACGGAGCCGACACCTAGCTTTGAAGCATCGAATTGTATAAGAAAAGGTTTATTATAATTGGGATTGGCAAGTATTGGTGCGGAGGACAGCAAATGTTTCAGCAGATCAAAAGCTACTTGAGCATTTTCATTCCATTTGAAGGTTTTGGATTTCTTGAGTAAGTCAGTCAGAGGCGTAGTAACGGCAGCAAAATTAGGTACAAATCGCCTGTACCAACCAGCCATGCCAAGAAATCGACGCAGTTGCTTAACAGTGGTAGGTTTTGGGTACTGTGTTACCGCTGATATTTAGTCTGGATCGGTCTGAAGCGTGCCATTCCCTACTATGTACCCTAGATATTTGACTTCTTTCAGACAGAATTTGCTTTTTCCCACATTTATAGTCAGCCCTGCTTTGCGTAATTGTAGTGCTACTTTTGCTAAGGTTTTCATATGGCTGTCGAAACTATCTGATATTATGAGCAGGTCGTCTAAATAAACAAAAACTTTATCCTTCAAATTAGCTGGTATAACCCGGTCCATGAGTCTACATAAAGCCTGTGGCGCATTACAAGCCCAAAGGGCATTACGCAGTATCTATAGAGTGGGCGGTTTGGCACAGTAAAGGCTGTTAAATCCCTACTTTTTTCCGCTAAAGGAATTTGCCAAAATGCTCGCCTTAAATCGAGCGACGTAATGTATTGAGCTTTTGGTAGACGACTTAAGATGCCCTCTATGTGAGGAAGAGGATATGCATCTTTTACTGTGAAACTATTAACCTTACGCGAATCTAAGCACAGACGGACTTTTTCACCTTTTCGGACCAAAACTACGGGACTCGACCACGGACTATTCGGCGACCCTTCTATTACCCCTAATTTCAACATCTCGTCTATTTCCGAGTGGACTAGTTTTTCAATGGCTGGGGATATCGCGAAATGACGCTGTTTAACCGGACGGACTTCTGGAACTACTTCTATATTATGTTCAATTAAGTGGGTTTTACCAAGACCTTCCTTTGCGTAAGATGGAAATAACTCTTTTACAGTGTTCAGCTTCCTTTGTTGCTCATACGACATGGTGTGCCTAGTTGAGTTTTCGTTGTTGTCATCGCCATTAAAATCAATTTGATTGATCAAATGAGGAGCAATTTTGAATTTAGACCAGAAATCTATTCCCAGGATTAGGTTTTGTTTTAAGCTTGGAACGACGAAAAATCCTGAGGTTGCTGTTTGGTTTTTATAACTGACGCTAAGTTTGAATGTACCAAATACATATTGCTCGCTGCCGTCAGCGGTATGGACTGATGTGTGGTGTCTTGTTTTTACACTATTCTCAGCACAGACTTTATCTGCGAGTTTATGACCTATGCAAGACACTTGAGCTCCGCTGTCTAAGAGACCTAACCATGTCTCCCCTAAAAGTTCTACTTCAGCGTAAGGGCGCAAATCGGACACGTTCTTCTTTACGGTAAATATTAAACTGTTTAAAGATGTCTGTTGGGCTTTTACTTTTTTCCAAAATTCATTCATTCGAATGGCAGAGCGCTTTCTATGTGGAGCAGGTTTGGAATGTTCCCCATCAACAAAAATTGCTTGCTTTCTTTCTTGATAAAATTCTAGTCGCTTTTCATATTGTACTAAATGTTTGAATTGAGGTTTGTATTTAATGGTAGAAGAATTTTCATCTTCAGTGGGGTAAGCGTTTAGTTCTTGCGAGGAGCTGGTTTCGGCGCCTCGCGAGCTTTCGAGTTTCCCGGATTACAACTAACGCAATTGGGTTTATAAATTCCGGCGCTACCACATCCATAGCAGAAAATCGTTCTATCTGATAAGCAGTCGAAATACCGATAGCCCTCTTTGCGACAATTCCAGCATATCAGTTTTGCAGAACTTGCAATCGCTTCAACCTCCATGGCATCTTCAGTGGCTTCGCTATCATCAATAACATCTATCTCGTTAATTTGCTTTCGCAAAGCACTATTATGGGGTGGTAACGAAGTATTTGCATTGGCGCTTGTTTGCTTTGAGATTTCCTGTAGAAGATATTCATGTTTTAAGCATAATTGACGAAGGGTAGCTACTGAGGAAATGTTAACATACAGCAACTGCTGTCGAAAACGTGGCCGTAAGCCTCGTTGAAGGATCTCAACTAGTTCAGTCTCAGAAATTGAGTTATTTAAGTTTTCAGAAATCTTAACCACTGCGTTTCGGTATTCATCGAAACTTTCATTAGCACCTTGTTTGCGCATTCGCATCGATTCCTTAATATCGGTATCAGTGCGATGCTCGGCATAGTCTGTCCGTAAGGCTTGGCATAAACTTGGCCAAGTAATGCGAACCACTGAACGTCGATAGCGCCAGTACCAATCTTTTTCATCACTAATAAATACACTCTGAGCATATCCATAGATAAAATTTTCCACTGATAATCGCATAGAACCGTCAAATTTTATTTCCCAGTTTGAGATAAGACTTGCAATTTTTCCTGAGTTTGTTATTACTGAAATATTACTAAGGCAAGGATTTGCAGCACTAGTAAATGGTTCAGGTTGTGCATTAACGTTGGAGCGATTGAGGATGTCTGGTGAGTAATAAATGAAATAACTGCGTTAACTAAACTACGAATACGACATTCTTCCGTCTAGGGACTTCCACTATTTGTATTACCCGGAGGACCTACTGTCTGTGGCAGCTGCTAAGGTTGTTGAGACTGTAGTTCTTGTGAGGGTGATTGTTGAGTTTGACTGTGTGTGTGGGGTGGCATACGAGATCCCTGCGAAGAAGAGGCTTGCCCTTGCTCGTCAGAGAGATTATGGGGAGCATTAGCACGTGAACGCGTGTTAACAGTACTGTGGGGTGGCCTGAAATCTTTACTAGAACAATTAGCTCTGCACTGTGGGCAGGAGCAGTTTATTTTCAGCCACGTTAGCAAACACGTACGATGAAACCTATGATTGCAGGCTGTGCGAAGAACGTCAGAACCGGAACCCAAGATCTCGCGGCAAATTGTGCAATTTGTGCTGATTGCTGGAGGGGGGTGGCGGTAAGTTTTCGTTACTATGACGGAGCGACATGGTGTATAATAAACTATTTTTAAAGATTAAAAAAAAAAACAACACTATACTTGAGCCTGAATACTATGTATGAGGTGTTTGGTCTTACTTTTCGGTTGTTGAATATTTGTTTTAACAAACTTAGGATTCACATATTCTCTACTTGCGGTTTGTATTTGTAAATCTGTACGAGGAGGATGCAATGAAACATCTACGTATTCCATACTCATACATAATTACTTGGTGTTGCATGGCCACATGATCACCCTAAATATTCTACCGAACGAAATAACCTAAGTGGTATTTAAAACTGTCATCTAGACAATTTTAGAGATTTCCACAATATTAATCGAAAAGCAAAATATGTTTTGGGCTGGTTTTACTTGCAGAAGAAATTAACTTCTCGACGTGGTTAGTACGACGTGCAATTAGCTTATCGACAAACTAAGTTCCTACGCTCGATTAGAAAACTATTTTAGCGAGATACAAAAACAAGCGAATCTTTTGATAGGACAGAGTTGGGAACCCCTACAAGAAAGTTGTTTCTGTAATGACCTTCGGGGCCCCACGTTGGGCGCCATATTCTATGTTATGAAACTTGCCGACTGGATAGCTATGTATGAAATTTTGTGCCGTGTTTCGTGACGAAGCGAAGGCGTATCACAACTGCCCGTGTGCATCTGGCTTGTCCCGGAGCTTCAGTGTGATATACGTAGGTTCATGAAGCAGCTATGATAACCTCGTCACGGCCTAAATCCATGGCCTGTCATAAGTTAAAAAAAAATGTATTTACATGCACACTAGGGTTCAAGAAAATCGCCGTATATTTACAAGACCTCAGATTAAGAAAAAAAAAAGTTCTAAATGCAAAGTGGGGGAACAGGAAACCCTGAAGCTTTGCGGCGGAGTTGCAATTTTTAGCCACTCTTCACCCTCCCTCCATGACTTTACGGTTGATACTAAAGTCCCATCACAAATATCAACAACCGGTTTTCAGACCAAAAGCAAAATTTAGTAATTCATTTTATTGAGTCTTAATACTAAGTACCAAAATTTACAATAATATTCCTCATCTTAAACATATGTACGTTAAAAAGATATTAAAAAAAACTAGTGACAGAAAAATATCGTATGCACCTGGGTTAAGATTTCGCAGTTTAAATAAGAGCAAAAGAAATAGTGGGAAATTTTCAAAGTATGTAATTGAGTATGTTTTATGATCGATTTAAGAGTAAGTAATGTAGTCAATAATAGCAAGGAAAACAAAAGTCTGTAGCGTAAATAACAAAATGAAGGCAATATAAAGAAAAAAAGAGAACTTACAGCGTTAACTGGATCCGTTGAAGGCCTTCGACGACTCCGCTCACTGCAAACGCCAGCATCTGTAATTAATTTAGGGTCGCTCTACCTGCTGCTTTTTTTTTGTTACTGTGTTTTTTTTTTTGTGTGCTCGCTAATATGTATCACTATTCTCTCGCCCACCTCTATACTATTTTTTCGTTTAATTTATTTTCTATTATTCTTTACTTTTCACTCTCGTACCATAGATTATTACCTTTTCTCTTCTAGCGCTTTATATTATTTCTGTCACTTGATTTTCTTTTACACTACCTTTTCTAGTAAAAAAACTTTAATTATAATTCACAATTTTAATTCTTATCGAAACAAGATTCGCTTTACTAAAGTAGCTAATTATTATGTTTAAAAGGAAACTCACTACTTTAAATGAATTTTTCAACACAATTCTTCGTAAAATTTAACTTTATTCAATTCAGAGGAAAAAAAACGTGGTGCTATGATCGAGTTTGTACGCGGAACTACTGACAAAGTACATAGGTTAGTTTCTCTTCTTTTCTTCTTCTCTCTAACTATGGTAGGCAGCCACGTGAAATAGGGAATTTATGTTAGGCATTTACATACATGCAAAGAATTATAATTTTCGAACTAGTTTAGAGCGAAATAGGATAAGTGGTGTATTTGTTTTATTTATTATTATTAAAGTTTTTTTTTT
>NW_023458563.1:9360454-9364328 GCF_013731165.1 Rhagoletis pomonella
CTCCGTCATAGTAACGAAAACTTACCGCCACCCCCTCCAGCAATCAGTACAAATTGCACAATTTGCCGCGAGATCTTGGGTTCCGGTTCTGACGTTCTTCGCACAGCCTGCAATCATAGGTTTCATCGTACGTGTTTGCTAACGTGGCTGAAAAGAAACTCCTCCTGCCCACAGTGCAGAGCTAATTGTTCTAGTAAAGATTTAAGACCACCCCACAGTACTGTTAACACGCGTTCACGTGCTAATGCTACCCATAATCTCTCTGACGAGCAAGGGCAAGCCTCTTCTTCGCAGGGATCTCGTATGCCACCCCACACACACAGTCAAACTCAACAATCACCCTCACAAGAACTACAGTCTCAACAACCTCAGCAGCTGCCACAGACAGTAGCTCCTCCGGGTAATACAAATAGTGGAAGTCCCTCTAATGAGACGGAAGAATGTCGTATTCGTAGTTTAGTTAACGCAGTTATTTCAGCACGACACGCCTCCTTATTCGAGAATATTGAATCTCGTATGACTCAAATCGAGAACAGGTTAGATCAGGCAGTCAATAATATAGTTGAACGTATGCAACAAGTCAATGTAGCGCAGAGCGAAACCGCAAATGGTATATCCAATGTGGCGAATCAACCACGCGTTGAATGGCCACAAGACTCACCAGACTTTTACTCATCCCGTAATCACAATTACATCCTCAATCGCTCCAACGTTAATGCACAACCTGAACCATTTACTAGTGCTGCAAATCCTTGCCTTAGTAATATTTCGGTAATAACAAACTCAGGAAAAATTGCAAGTCTTATCTCAAACTGGGAAATAAAATTTGACGGTTCTATGCGATTATCAGTGGAAAATTTTATCTATAGGATTGAGTCCCAAGTTATTGACATCCTTGGGGGAAATTTTACTCTTTTTTGTGAACATGCTCAGAGTGTATTTATTAGTGATGCAAAAGATTGGTACTGGCGCTATCGACGTTCAGTGGATCGCATTACTTGGCCAAGTTTATGCCAAGCCTTACGGACACACTATGCCGAGCACCGCACTGATACCGATATTAAGGAATCGATGCGAATGCGCAAACAAGGTGCTAATGAAAGTTTCGATGAATACCGAAACGCAGTGGTTAAGATTTCTGAAAACTTAAATAACTCAATTTCTGAGACTGAACTAGCTGAGATTCTTCAACGAGGCCTACGGCCACGTTTACGACAGCAGTTGCTGTATGTTAACATTTCCTCAGTAGCTACCCTTCGTCAATTATGCTTGAAACATGAATATCTTCTACAGGAAATCTCAAAGCAAACAAGCGCCAATGCAAATACTTCGTTACCACCCCGTAATAGTGCTTTGCGAAAGCAAATTAACGAGATAGATTTTATTGATGATAGCGAAGCCACTGAAGATGCCATGGAGGTTGAAGCGATTGCGAGTTCTGCAAAACTGATATGCTGGAATTGTCGCAAAGAGGGCCACCGGTATTTCGACTGCTTATCAGATAGAACGATTTTCTGCTATGGATGTGGTAGCGCCGGAATTTATAAACCCAATTGCGTTAGTTGTAATCCGGGAAACTCGAAAGCTCGCGAGGCGCCGAAACCAGCTCCTCGCAAGAACTAAACGGTTACCCCACTGAAGATGAAAATTCTTCTACCATTAAATACAAACCTCAATTCAAACATTTAGTACCATATGAAAAGCGACTAGAATTTTATCAAGAAAGAAAGCAAGCAATTTTTGTTGATAGGGAACATTCCAAACCTGCTCCACATAGAAAGCGCTCTGCCATTCGAATGAATGAATTTTGGAAAAAAGTAAAAGCCCAACAGACATCTTTAAACAGTTTAATATTTACCGTAAAGAAGAACGTGTCCGATTTGCGCCATTACGCTGAAGTAGAACTTTTAGGGGAGACATGGTTAGGTCTCTTAGACAGCGGAGCTCAAGTGTCTTGCATAGGTCATAAACTCGCAGATAAAGTCTGTGCTGAGAATAGTGTAAAAACAAGACACCACACATCAGTCCATACCGCTGACGGCAGCGAGCAATATGTATTTGGTACATTCAAACTTAGCGTCAGTTATAAAAACCAAACAGCAAGCTTAGAATTTTTCGTCGTTCCAAGCTTAAAACAAAACCTAATCCTGGGAATAGATTTCTGGTCTAAATTCAAAATTGCTCCTCATTTGATCAATCAAATTGATTTTAATGGCGATGACAACAACGAAAACTCAACTAGGCACACCATGTCGTATGAGCAACAAAGAAAGCTGAACGCTGTAAAAGAGTTATTTCCATCTTACGCAAAGGAAGGTCTTGGTAAAACCCACTTAATTGAACATAATATAGAAGTAGTTCCAGAAGTCCGTCCGGTTAAACAGCGTTATTTGCCGATATCCCCAGCCATTGAAAAACTAGTCCACTCGGAAATAGACGAGATGTTGAAATTAGGGGTAATAGAAGGGTCGCCGAATAGTCCGTGGTCGAGTCCCGTAGTTTTGGTCCGAAAAGGTGAAAAAGTCCGTCTGTGCTTAGATTCGCGCAAGGTTAATAGTTTCACAGTAAAAGATGCATATCCTCTTCCTCACATAGAGGGCATCTTAAGTCGTCTACCAAAAGCTCAATACATTACGTCGCTCGATTTAAGGCGAGCATTTTGGCAAATTCCTTTAGCGGAAAAAAGCAGGGATTTAACAGCCTTTACTGTGCCAAACCGCCCACTCTATAGATACTGCGTAATGCCCTTTGGGCTATGTAATGCGCCACAGGCTTTATGTAGGCTCATGGACCGGGTTATACCAGCTAATTTGAAGGATAAAGTTTTTGTTTATTTAGACGACCTGCTCATAGTATCAGATAGTTTCGACAGCCATATGAAAACCTTAGCAGAAGTAGCACTACAATTACGCAAAGCAGGGCTGACTATAAATGTGGAAAAAAGCAAATTCTGTCTGAAAGAAGTCAAATATCCAGGGTACATAGTAGGGAATGGCACGCTTCAGACCGATCCAGACAAAATATCAGCGGTAACACAGTACCCAAAACCTACCACTGTTAAGCAACTGCGTCGATTTCTTGGCATGGCTGGTTGGTACAGGCGATTTGTACCTAATTTTGCTGCTGTTACTATGCCTCTGACTGACTTACTCAAGAAATCCAAAACCTTCAAATGGAATGAAAATGCTCAGCAAGCTTTTGATCTGCTGAAACATTTGCTGTCCTCCGCACCAATACTTGCCAATCCCAATTATAATAAACCTTTTCTTATACAATGCGATGCTTCAAAGCTAGGTGTCGGCTCCGTCCTAGTTCAGGCTAATGATGAAGGGGTAGAAGTACCGGTGGCTTACTTTTCGCAAAAGCTCAATAAGGCGCAAAGCAATTACAGTGTAACTGAGCTAGAGTGTCTCGCAGCCATTTTAAGCTTGCGGAAGTTTCGTGCGTACGTCGAGGGTCAAGATTTTACAATCATTACTGACCATGCAAGCTTACAATGGCTGATGAAACAGACGGACTTGAGTGGCAGACTCGCGCGTTGGTCTTTGAAGTTGCAAGGTTTCCGCTTTAAAATCGAACATAGGCGTGGTTCGCAAAACGTCGTGCCTGACGTTTTGTCGAGGCAAACTTTCGAAGACCTAAGCGAAATAAGTTTGTTTCCTTCAGTCAACTTAGATTCAGATGCCTTTGTATCGGAAGAATATGAAAAGATCAAAACCCAAATAGAAAAAGATAAAAATAAACTGCCAGACCTTCATGTTATAGACGGGAAAATTTATAAACGTACTGAGCACCCTAATGGTGACGAAAATCGAGAATCTTTTTGCTGGAAACTTTGGATACCCAAAGCACTGGTTGAGGCCACTATCAAAAA
>NW_023458563.1:9364428-9380031 GCF_013731165.1 Rhagoletis pomonella
GAGCCTTCCAGTTCTCGCAAACGTTTACGATGCGCGCAATGTCCCCGGTCAAATGATCGAAAGGTTAACACTTTTTGCAAATTATGCAAAAAACCGACTTGTAAGGAGCATTTTGATATAATATGTTGTAAATGCGTTGGTGCAGGTGAAGAACAAACTGACACGGATATGGACTCGGAATAATTTTATTTAAAAATCTGGTTTTATACTGCTAGTCTTGCCATTACTATACTAATAAATGTTGAAAAATGCAAAAATTTTACTCTAAAATATTTGGGGCCCGTGTGACCCCAAAAGACAATAAGTGTGAGTTTATGCTTTATGTCATAATATTGAACCACGGAAATTTTTTTTAAGTCCAGTTGGTTTCAAATCATCTATAGTTAGGTCTTTGAGGATGTCAGAAAACCTTGTGTAAATAAAAAAAACAGAAGAAATGTTATAACAACTTTAAGTGGTCTGGGGTCAAATAGAGCCCAAGGGACAGACAAAAGGTTAAGAAATAGTAGCAGACTTCCTACTTTTTTGTTATCTTATAGAATATATACTACAACAGAAAATGAAAGAATTTGAATGCAATGTATTGAATAATTTTATCTTTTGCACTAATTTCGACTTACCCTATTAAACTAATTCTTCTACGATATATTAAGTGAGACGATTTTTATGTTAAAGTTAGATTTGTGTTAGGAGGATTTTTTATATTTTTAAAACTACTTTAGCAAATCATAAAGCACAATACATACTAGCCGAACCTTAAGCTAAATACATATATATATATATTTAGAAGCTTTTATTTACTTGCACCTGTGTAATCAAATCCTGAAATCCATTTTAACCAACCTCCCGATCAGATAGTGACTTGAAACTGAAAGTTGAACTTATCCGCTAGGTGGCGCAGGAGTCGAGATATTTGAAAAATCCCGATTTGTTTCATATTTAGAACCTTATATTACTTAAGTGGAAAGAAAAAACTCCAAAGGAATTTAGCCGTTGCTGGTGGTCGATTTTTCTATTTTTTCTTTTATTTACTTGTTTCCAACTGTTTCTGCAGCTTTCATTGCTGTTTCTTCAAAACTCTTGCTAAATCCACTTGACGCCATAAAAGAATGGCTATCCAGCTGCAATAACTTTTCAAGAATCGTAATCATGAGAAGTATTGAAAATTTCCTCATTATGCGCATGCATAAAGTACGCAAGAAATATTTTTCAGTTGCTATTATCAGTGGAAATTTTCATATTGTATTTTTTTACTTCCTTTAGACACATAATACATCAACAGTAACCATTAATTAAACAAAAAATTAATCCGCAGCTCAAAATCCTCCAAATTAGAAGATATGCGCGTCGTTACATGTATATATATACCTACTTTTATATTTATTAGTCCTAGATATTTCCATACATATGCTAATAAATATATCTAGCTATTAAAAAATATAAAACTTGTACGTATATACATAAGTATGTATGTATATATTTTTCAATATTTTTTACATCTCTATATGTACATTTGTATGTATGTATATGTATTAAATGTCAGGAATGCGGTAAATATTCAAATTGTATAAATAAAAAAACAGGCATGAATGTATGTACATATTATGTATGTATATATACTAAATGTATGTATTCATTATTATTATTATGGTATGGTATGAATATCAGTATTAAAAGTATGTTTGAGCGTTGGCGGCCAAAGCAATCGTTCAATTTCCACGTAGAATTTTAAGCTCTTCGGGCAGTGCGTATATCCGCAGCTGCTTTTCAATAATTAGGTCCTGTAAATGAGTCAACTCTTGTGGCATATATGTCGCACCATCCAGGTATAGCGCTCTACTCCACGGGCATTCATCTAAAGCAGTCAAAATACACCTTTTTCTCGTCTCAAAATCAGTGCACTGGTCAGATAAAAATCTGATATATAATCGCCAAAAGGGAGCATTCCTTAGCAATGTGCTTCTCGTGTTTGATTGAGTCAGGTTATCATTTGACAAAGTTTTAAAAACGTGCAAAATACGATTACGTATGATTAATTCATTACATCGCTTATCCCATTCAATAACATTTATACCATCATTTGCAAATAACACATCGGTTTTCATCTTAAGGAACCGATAACGTGCTAAAACAATTAAAAATGTCACTAACAATATCGTCGGTTTGGCACGAAGAAATGCAGTTCTTATTCGAAACCAAGGCTCTGAGCTCAACATGCCACAATGTTGCAGGAGAAATAGGATGGACTTTGCTCATGCAATGACAATAAGTCGAGCCAGACTTGCACATCGCAAAATGCCTCCAATGTTTTTCGATTCAATTGACCCATTCGTGCATTATATTAATTTTCATCTAGAGGTAAAAATGAACCATAGTTTTGATCATTGGAAGCTTTTGCCTTTACTAGAAAATAGCGTTTACTAGACTTTTTGTTGGCATTTGAATTGTGCTCCCAAAATGTAGCCAAATGAATGCCTGTAACGAGGACATGCGGGTTTATGCAAAGTACGTATAGAAAGGAATTGTTTTCTCTTAGATTTATCTACGTAGTACTCCTCATTGGCTTCAATCAGCTAAGGAATAAAACCTATTAGTATAAGAAATATTCATATATTCCACATGTACTTACAACGGAAAAGTGTATTCGGTGCAGAAGTACAAAATCCAACTTGAAATCTACACGGAAAAGCAGCTCGGAAAACACAAATTGTCCGTGAAATTCACATACACACAAAACAGCAGAAAACCTGTGGAATAATTTTATTTATAGATTCTTTATCACATATGCATAAAGTTCTTACGATTTGAGCAATTGGTTTTCCAAAAATTGCAATAAATGCAGAAAATTCTTAATTTTCAGAAATTAGCTATCAATTCGCACAAATTTTAATATTGATTGTCAAAGAATAACAATAGAGACAGAGACGAGAAAGTCGATTAGTGATGCCAATCGTTGTCGATCTATAGTTTTGCTTGTGTGAGTACCATTTTTAGTACTCTTTCAAGAAAATTGCTGTGATATAAAAAGTAGTTGTACAAAGCGGCAAATTGAATTTTCTAAGGGCGTTACAAATGGCGATTAGAGCGAGAGGAAAGCGAACGTGTAACACCTTCTTTATTGCATCATGTAACAGGCCAACCCAATATTCACGCACGCCGGAAATTTACTGTAAAAAATTTCTCGTGCACATACAACATGTATGCGACCAACCGTGCATCAAAGTATTAAATGAAAATTTGTTTACTAAGTTTAAATATAAATGATTTACATATTTTTGGAAACACTTTTAAGTAAGTCGTTAGTAAATTTAAGATTAGTTGCTGCATTAGTATATCTTATTACATTAAACGAGCAATTCATGTATATATGTATATATATATTCATAGCGTTCTCGGAAACGGCTCTAACGATTTTGATGAAAATTTTTACACAGATAATGTTTTGGGTTTTAAGGCTATCTGAGTAGGCAATAATTCCGAGAAGACTTGTATAATGTTCCCACCTATTCGAAATTAGTTACAAATTAATTAAAACATCATAATATGGGTATCAAATGGAAGGTATTTTAAAGATCCCTAACTCAAAAATATTTTAAATAGGGTGAATTTTGAATCACATATTTATTCAATTTTTTGATTAGAAAAAAATGTAAATTAAATATTACTATTCATGGATACCAAGAGAAGGTTCTTAAACAATTCTATCCCTATATGGGCGAAACCGAGAAATAGTCAACCAAAATCGCAAAAAATGCATGCAATTCGAATTCTCTCATTTTTGTGTCAAAAAGGGCATAGTACGTCCGCAACGCTAGGATTTGCCCATATACAAAATGTTATCCCTTAGGATAATAGTGTAAGGTTGCCACTTATTTTCGATTCTACATAATTTATCTAAAACATCGCAATATGGATATGAAATGAAAGGTATTGTTGAGAACTTTGGTCAGAAAATATTTTCCATCAGGGTTGCCACGCTTCTATGTAATACAAATTTTTATTTTGTTAATTTCAATCAGTATTTTTTTTATGTATACACAGCTCAAGATATGTACCATTCATTCAAGCGTATTTCGGAATAGGGTTGCCATCTAAATTTTGGAGTAAGAAATTTACTTAATAGATATCGAAATCCATTTTTTTTTCCAAAATATTTTTTCAAAGCTATCCAAATCTTGAAATCTTTAAAAAGTATAATGCACTCCGGGCAAAGCTCGGTCAACCTGGTACTAATAATAAAATCAGAAAAAGACGAATATTTTATAATTTTTTAATTTATTTATTAAGTCTTTTAATTCGAAAATGCATTCTGCATTTAGAAAATAATTTTTGCCTCAACTTCGCAGTCGCAACCTTCGCTTTTTTTTAGTTTTTCAATAAATTTATTCTGCGTTTTTATCACCTGCCCGTTGAATTGGTAAACAATTTTTTCCAACTGCTTTATTTTTTCCAAGAACTCACTCGAAGGCTTAATCAAAGCGCCCCTTGAGACTTCGTCCACCCATGTATAGGAACTCTCCTTGCTTATATGGTGGGAGAGTCCTAGCTTTCTTATTATGTAGCCTGCTACATATTCCAACCCATCCTCGTGTAAACCTTCGATTTCATCTAACTGAGATGGTTCTTCAAGGCTAGAGTTGGCATCTTCATCATCAGTGGCCTCATTACAAAACAAGTCAAGATGTATTGAATACCATAAACTTCCTTGACGTACCGATATAAGTCCCGTAAAGAATTATTTGTGGTAAGAATGCCTTTTTGAAAAGGCAGCAAAGTGGTATTTTTGCCGACCCGCATCTCCTTCACGCATTCGTCCATTTCGGAGAGAATTTCCAGCTGCTCCTCGTATTGCATTCCAAAAGGTCTTTTGGAGGGAAAGAACTGAATGGTCGAAAACTTCGTGTTCAAAAGATCGAACCATTCATTTATTTTGTCTATAAAACTTGCTGTTTCAACGGCTTTATACACGTTCAGCCCTAGCGCGTAGCAGCGTCGAATGGCACTGGCCGTGCTATGCGAAAATAATTGCGCCGCTAACTTTACTTTTTGGCGGCCCGCGTGGTGCACTGTGATGTGGACTTCGGAAAGCTTGTGTACAATAGACACGTCGGACACAGATGTGTGAGTTATGATATCAGCTATGGTCCGAGATGTCAGGTGGTCGCCTCGATGCTCTATCCCGCCGTCATTGAAATGATTGCGGATGAGCTTAAGCAAATGTGGTGCATCAGCGAAGACAAAAACTTTTCCACCACTCACCGGATTCGTAAACCACGTTTTGTCTAATTGAAATACAAAGCTAGGTTACTTAAAATGAAAGTTTCATACCAATTATTCAATGTACCAGTTGAAATATCCAGCTCCTTCCAAAGAGCTAGATTTCCTGATCCCATGTCGGAGACGACCGCAACAACTTGATACCCTGCTTCGTCGAGGATAGCAATGAGGTTGTGCAAAATAGCTTTAGACATCTTACAGTCGTACGCGCAAAACACAGACTGCTTCCAGGAACGCTTGAGGCCTCGAGCAATTATGATTTGGACGTGATTGCTCGGCATTCTAACTGTGTATGTTAGTGAGTCGTACTCGTATGCCGGCTCCACTTTCATCTCATCGAATGCAAGAATGCATAATTTGTCTTCCGTATCCATATTATTAACGCTACGCATTTCCCCAATCGAAAAATTTAAAACACCGTCCTCGAACTTCACTTTCTGTACCCATTTCGCTACTGTTGACCCGCTTGGAAGAGGATAACCACATTTCAGCAAATGCACATAGGCTTTGGGTCCAGCCGCTTGAAGAGCTATAGCCGACGACATGTCTTTCCACGTCCAATGTATAGTCCTGGACGGGTTTTCAATTTTTCTCATCTGGCCTTCCACATTTTGTGCTTGAAGATTTTTTCGCAGCTTCTGAAGTTCTTCTATTTGCCGTTGCAAGCTTTTTAACTTCAAGCAATGTTTCGCGGTCCGCAATGGTTCTAAATAGGATACAAGTACTAATAACTATTATTTAGAACACATTGTTAAATTACTCTGTCTGGGTTGATGCGTCGACGAATTGTGGCTCATTATAGATTAGATCTATTGGCATTGGAACTGCATCGCCGCACAACTTAACGCGTTTTTTCCCCGAGCCAGACAAGAAATCAGAAGGAGAGAAGTGCAAACCGCATATCTTTGCCTCGGGTGCTAACTCCGCGCCGCAAGCTTCCGCCCAATTTTTTCTTTCAATTTCGTTTTTTGGAACATGGTACATGGTACAACTTGCTTTGGGCATCTTGAGAAAATTAAAACACAATTAAATTTAGAAATCATAAACTTATTTTCTGAAAAGTAAATTCTTTGAAAAAATATCTTCATTGGTTTCATTAAATTATTCAATTAATTATTTTAATTTATTTTATCCTAATAAATAGATGATTTTAATGAAACCAATGAAGATATTTTTTTAAGCTTTTAGTCCCATTTTTACTCGAATCTTAAAAATTAATTAGTTTAATATTGTTTGTTTTATTGTTAGAAATTATTTTTGGTTTGTTAAATAGTCAGCCTTATCATGAGTTTTCATTCCGGGTGAACTCGTTTACTATTCGCCCACACAGTTCTCCTATGTTGAATATTCACCAAGCGAAATAGTTCACTTAGAGTCATTTTCACCCTATCGTATAAAACAAAATAATTGCCCAACCATTGCTAAATTTTAACAAATGTGTGAAACACTTGTATCTATGTACAAAAAAAAATTAGTTAATACTTTGACAGCTGCGTACACCCTTGTTTTTTTAAATATTCACAATGTTTTGCAAACTGAAATTTGTTTGCTACTTTTGTACAAAAATATGGTTCATACTACAAACAAAAGTATATAAATCAAAGTTTCAAACTGTATACAATATTAAGGAAAATTTAACGAATTTTCATTAAAATTTTAATCTTTTTACTCGTTTTAATCTGTTTACTGGTATGCAGTTTTGTAGCCCATTTGATTTTAATATAACAATGTACAAATTTGAAGCTGCTAAAAAATCGCGTTGATTTTTAATGTTTTTTTCTGACCGCGCTAGGCATTTTTCTCCATACAAGGATGAGCGAATTTTTTCTTATATGGAAGAAAATACGTAGAGCTATTAAATGGACTACAAAACTGCATACCAGAAAAATCCGAGTAAAAAGTTTAAAATTTTAATGGAAATTCGTTAAATTTTCCTTAATCACAGCGCACGGCAGTGCGCGCGAGTGACGAAAGCAGCCATAGTAGCATGCTGAAATGACTCGCTTATATA
This sequence comes from Rhagoletis pomonella, assembly GCF_013731165.1. NCBI lineage: Eukaryota > Metazoa > Arthropoda > Insecta > Diptera > Tephritidae > Rhagoletis > Rhagoletis pomonella. Next base: position 9,371,717 of record NW_023458563.1, read on the forward strand.
TACACGAGATTTGGAAGTTTTTATCCAGACGTCCAATCGACATGTTTGAGATATCGTTGGAAAGGTCTTGTAGAGTGTGTCCAGAAAATGTATTCAAGCTTCATAAACGATTAGCCGGATTCTTAAAAATTAGGCTAAAGTGTTGCGAAACAAAAAACGTTTTTTTGGTTTTGGCGGTTTAAGGGTGCATGTGGATACACCCTACATATTTAGTGTTACTCTATAGGCCAATACCTTTCAAACAATATCTTATATATTAAGTTCCGGCTACTAGTTGGAAAGATATAGAGGCAAATGTGTTTTGGTTCGTGTCTCCACTACGAGATGCTTTGGTATGTATGTGGCGTCTGTACTTACCTTCATTTAATTTTTTTCAAACTTTCAGGAATTAAAATACAAAAAAAAGCTGAGAAGGTTTTGTTCCAGGATGTGTTGATTCGTATGCCTTTGTGGGCGTGGCTGCTGCCTGAAATTCGAAAAAAGGCAATTTTTTAAACTACCACTAAGGCCGCACTACTCAGTCCATGTCATTGATGTGGATATCAGTAGAAGGGTCTTCAAATAAGCTATCTAACGCTCTCTTTTGTGTTTATAAAATATAAATATATCATAACGTTAATGCCCGAAAACTAAACATCGGGCTGCTGAAAATATACAATTCGGGCATTTTCTCAAAAACTGGTCAGTCGATTTTATTCTAGGTTTCCACAAATCTAGTCCAAAACCTTAGCTTTCATCATTTCATATACAGCTTATATATGGGAAAACTCTTGTTGTGGAGATATTGCAATTCAAATTGAAAAAATGTCGCTCCAAAAAGGGTCAAATGTTTAAAAATTAACATATCCGTCTAATTTGGTTATTTTAAGATATAAAAATAACTTACCCAGTTCCCCGAAAAAAATTGCCCATTTCCCGATTGCCACTTAAATAACAATGAATAAAATAGATTTACCCTACGTTTCCAAGGCAGTTAAAAAATGCGTTCAATTTTCGTCACGAAATTGATATCATAAATTCTGTGTTTCTAGTTGAGCTTTCGTCACTCGAAAATTTTACCTCAAAGGTGTTTTATTTGATATTGTATACAGTTTGAAACTTTGATTTATATACTTTTGTTTGTAGTATGAACCATATTTTTGTACAAAAATAGCAAACAAATTACAGTTTGCAAAACATTGTGAATATTTAAAAAAACAAGGGTGTACGCAGATATAATTGAGCGAGCGTATGTCTATTGGTTTTTGGTTTCAACTTAAAAATTACATTCTATGAAGTGCAGCGCAAAGTATGCATACATGAGCAATGACTCTTTAGAAGGCTTGTAATCATAAACAGTGTTGCCAGAACTTTTTGGACGAACCGGCTAAATTGGCAAATAAAACCGGCTAAAAACGGCTAAAATGTTTCAACTAAATTTCAAATGTTTTATTTACATAAATCACGAGTAAAAAAACTATTTCTTAGAGAGAAGTTACAAATTCGAGCCCGAAAAAATTTTGCCAGCAAGAATTTGCAATTAGGAAAAAAACATATGATTGTGGCACATGGTTGGATTTTTTGTCGACGATAATTTAAAAATTTACAAACTGGAGCGATTTTAAAATAAAAAATGTAAGTTAATACTTGTTTACTCAATTAATTTAGTTAATTCCAATGATTTGAAAGGTATTCGGCAAAAAAAAAACGGTATTCTTAATCGGAATGCAATCTCAACCAGAGTCGATATAGTAAACCCGACAAAGAAATTGAAACGTATGTTGAAGAAAGTCGGACAAGATGTTTTTTGCCCCTCTGAGAGAATTTAAAAAAATTCTATACAAATTTCTTTTGTTTGAAATGCAACCGTGGACACTAGCTGGCAAAAAACTTGCAAATTTGCGTTCGTACATAAAATTGCAGGTTTCTCTACATGAGAGAGAATTTGGAAGAATTTTTTCTTACTATATGATATTTTGCGTGATAATTCTCACTGGATTTTCGACGAACAAACCTATTGTCTTCCCTACAAGGCCTTTTCAGACTGACCGATTTGTAAAAATTTCCCTTCAATTTTAAGGCAGTAAAACAACGACCTTAAGTTAACATCAACCGAGGCCATATGTTGACAAGGGATGCAAAATCACAGTTACACAAAAGAACTGGTCAGATTTTTCAGAAATCCTTTCAATTCTGATGTAAAATATGATGCCAAAAGACTGCAGATCTCCCATTTAGATGACCGGTCATATGACCGGCAGATGTCTCGTAGGATTTCCAGAGAGTTTTGCTTTACATATAAATTTGTGCTCTTTTATTTTCATTTTGATTCACTTCAGTGTTGGTTCCTTTAATTCAAGTTGGCATTCGGTTTTTGGAATTTAAATAAATTCTCAGCAAAAAAGTTTGTTTAAAAAAACACATATGTGTACATAGTGCTTGAAAACATCAATTTTTCCCTTACCTTAAACCTTTGGGAGTGGGCAAAAATGATGTTTTGTAATTAAGGCAGAATTGACTATCTGGGAACACAATATCTACATGAAATATTTATTCTGTTTGTTGGCACTATATCCAAACACAAACGCATCTTAAGTGTCTTAACAGTGAAACAATTTCTTATTTTCTAAGTTTGCGAATAAAACTTCACACTTGAAATTAAGACATTTATAACAAACATTTTATGAAGAAAATCCCTTCTTCGTTTAAAATAAACATAAGTGAAATCGGCCCAATTTCATACAACCCTGCCTGACATGAAAATTTTCTCCACGATAAGGCTAGTGGCCATCTCTAACAGATTTTGGGTCGCTTAGTCAAAAATTGAAACATATATACATATTTTAAACTTAAGAAAACAAGGCAAATAGCGAAATCGGCTAAAAACGGCAAATTCTTTTCTGCAAAACGGCTAGCAAATCGGCTGCCGGCTAAATCGAAATTTCTCCGGCTGTTTGCTATCGCAACCGGCTAAATCTAGCCGGAAAACGGCTAAAATGGCAACACTGATCATAAAGGTTAACTTACGACGAAAATACGCCGGTAGTGGAAAGATAGCTCTAAATTAGTTTAAGTAAGATGATAGTGAAGATGAAGATAAGCCAGATGAATAAGGGAACACCAGGCAGTCGTAAACCTGCGAAATAATTCCATTTATATTTGCGTCAACTGGTATTGCAACAGTACTTACGTGTGGAGCAGCAGAAGAAACATACGATGCAGTGGTCCTACAGAAAGAGAAGCGGAAGACACACAGTGGTGATGCGAGAGTCACACGGCCACGAAAAGTTGGTCCACTCTCCGCAGCTGGCACCAAGATGTACACAGGCAGCGAACCAAAGCAAGAGAAAACCTGTGAAAAAAATTCATTATAGCTGCTTAATTAAATTTTGCAAAAGTACTTACGAGTGCAGCGGTGGTTTTGCAGTAATTCAAAAAATGCTGTTAAGAGGCAGCTGATCAAGTTGGTGGAATGCACGGGCACACAAAACAGCAAAACACCTTTGGAATAGTTTTATTTATAGTTTCCTTATCGGATATACATAAAATACTTACGATTTGAGGAATTATTTTCCCAAAAAAAACGTTAAATGCGGATTTTTTTATTTATTTAACGCTGACGACACACAATCAGTTTTGCCTTTCAATTTCCTCACACACATTGCTTGTCAAAACTCATCAAAATTGAAAGCCATTACGTAGGCTGCATTCAATTTGAGAAGCAATTCCATTATCAACGTGTCGCCTACAAGAAAACAATGTAACTAACTAGCTTCTGAAGAACATTTTCCATTTTAATTCCATTGTACATTAACATTTTAACACGCATAAGCTTAGTTTTTTTTATTTTCACAAAATTCGCATGCCAATGCTGAAAAGCTGATCAAAATTGAAAGCAAAATTGAAACTCAATTGAAAGGGAATAATTGAAAGCAAGTTGCTCATTTAAGCAATAAAAAGTGTGTTAGTGAAAAAGTGTGAGAGTATTGAAAATTTAAAGGGGAGAATTGAATGTGTAACGGCCCGGTAACAAAAATTAATTTTAACTCTGATTGTCAACGAAACAGGGATAAAAACAAAGACGAAAAAGTTGATCAGTGATGCCATTGCATGTCGATCTATGCTTTTGCTTGTGTGAGTACCATTTTTAGTACTTTTTCATGAAAATCGCTCGGATATAAAAAGTACTTTGTCAAAGCGGCAAATTGAAATTTCTAAGGGAATTCAAGATGGCGATTAGAGCGAGAAGAACGCGAACGTATAACACCTTCTTTATTGCATCATGCTTTATGCATATGTGATATAGAATCTATAAATAAAATTATTCCACAGGTTTTCTGCTGTTTTGTATATATGTGAATTTCATAGACAATTTGTGTTTTCCGATCTGCTTTTCCGTGTTGATTTCAAGTTGGATTTTGTGCTTCTGCACCGAATACACTTTTCCGTTGTAAGTACATGTGGAATATACGAATATTTCTTATTCTAATAGGTTTTATTCCTTAGCTGATTGAAGCCAATGAGGAGTACTACATAGATAAATCTAAGAGAAAACAATTCCTTTCTATACGTACCTAGCATAGGGCTGCCAGATATCTCTGTTGCCAAACCCGGACACTTAAGGGGGGGAGAGGCCTCCCTTCCATTTCGTTTCGACAAAAATTACGTACGAAAGGATGTAGTAAAATTTTGTTTTGACAAAAAAACATAAAAACATGAGATCATGAGATCATTACAACGTACACCAGCAAAACAAAACAATTTATCACAACTAAAGTACAGAGAATTTTCCACAATCCATGTACCTTTATTGTTCCTTATAAAAATACAGTTTATACTAAATACATCAGAAAACATAAAAATAAAATTTTTAAACTTTGTGCAAAACTCGGGAAAATGCAATAATTTTGCATACAAATTCGCAACTCTCTATTCAGATTTTTTTATAAAAATTTTGAAAATGAAGTTTTGCAGCCCATAAAAATTTAGTTGATTTTTGGTATTGCTTTTACTGAGAGTTTCTTCCATACAAACTATGTTCGACATTTTTTTGTATGTGGAAGACAATGTCAGCAAAAAAAATAAAAATTGCAAAAAATCAAAGAAATGTTCTGGTAACTTCAGACTTGCACTTTACTAATTGGCTCAAAAGCTACATATTCAAAACTTTTCTAAAAGATCTGATTAGAAATTGTGATCAGATGAAAGAGTCTCCGAGCCAATAATTTTTTACGGCACGAAACTTTTAAGTAATCTAGGTTTCACGAAAGAAAAAAAATTAAATACAAGGTAACATTAAAATATCAGTCATTTGTTTCTCTCTGTGCATGTCATTTTAACGTATTTAGTTACATACTTATATTAATAATCAACTATTGCTTGTGCAAAACGTGCTAAATTAAAAAAAAAAAATTCGCATATGACAGAGCACCAACCCAAGTATACAATTTTTAGTATTTAGTATAGAAATATTCAATTGAAATACGCCAATATTAAAATGATGCGCTTTGCACTTAACGGATGCTTTTTCATAATTAAGTTAAAAAAATATATTTAAATTTCATGCTGTCTCTAATGGGATTTGAACCCGGCGCTCTGGAAATTAGAAAATTGTGGCAAGCATCTTCCTGCACTCGGCGACAGCCAGACATGTAAATGTGCATTCAAATGTTCAGCCACCACGCAGCACACCACGTGTGCGTGATATGAAAGTATTGTTTTTAAGTACGAAAATTTCAAAACGATACTCAAATAAAAAATATTCATGTTTACTATGCGTTATTCCCCCAGTAAATTCATAAAATTTTTCTTAATATTACAACGCGTTTTTTCTCTCAGTGTAGTCATTTTTATGCAAAATTTGTGCAATCAAATCGAAAACCGGGACACTTAAACGAAACCCGGGAAATTTTAAGGTTGGACAGGGACACCGGGACAAATAGTCTAAAACCGGGACATGTCCGGAAAACCGGGACGTCAGGCAGCCCTAACCTAGCATAAACCCGCATGTCCTCGTTACAGGCATTCATTTGGCTACATTTTGGGAGCTATTCAAATGCCAACAAAAAGTCTAGTAAACGCTATTTTCTAGAAAAGGCAAAAGCTTCCAGTGATCAAAGTTATGGTTAATTTTTACCTCTAGATGAAAATGAATATAATGCACGAATGGGTCAATTGAATCGAAAAACATTGGAGGCATTTTGCGATGTGCAAGTCTGGCTCGACTTATTGTCATTGCATGAGCAAAGTCCATCCTATTTCTCCTGCAACATTGTGGCATGTTGATCTCAGAGCCTTGGTTTCGAATAAGAACTGCATTTCTTCGTGCCAAACCGACGATATTGTTAGTGACATTTTTAATTGTTTTAGCACGTTATCGGTTCCTTAAGATGAACACCGATGTGTTATTTGCAAATGATGGTATAAATGTTATTGAATGGGATAAGCGATGTAATGAATTAATCATACGTAATCGTATTTTGCACGTTTTTAAAACTTTGTCAAATGATAACCTGACTCAATCAAACATGAGAAGCACATTGCTAAGGAATGCTCTCTTTTGGCGATTATATATCAGATTTTTATCTGACCAGTGCACTGATTTTGAGACGAGAAAAAGTTGTATTTTGACTGCTTTAGATGAATGCCCGTGGAGTAGAGCGCTATACCTGGATGGTGCGGCATATATGCCACAAGAGTTGACTCATTTACAGGACCTAATTATTGAAAAGCAGCTGCGGATATACGCACTGCCTGAAGAGCTTAAAATTCTACGTGGAAATTGTACGATTGCTTTGGCCGCCAACGCTCAAACATACTTTTAATACTGATATTAGGTTCGTTCGCGTAGCTGTTAATTGTTCATGTTTAACCAAAACTTACAAGTTTTTGCGTTCGCGTACGCGAAAAACTTGCAAAGTAGGGGAAATTGAGAGAGCAAAGTGACATTTCATTTTGAGGGGAAGCTGCTGGTTTCTGTTGGAAAAATTTTTGCCAACAGCAATTTGCCAACAGGAAAACAGCTGATCAAAAACAGCTGGTTGGCATTTACGCAAATCACAAAATTGAATTTGATGGTTTGGAAGTTAAAAATTACAAAATGCGACTAATTAAACTTGTAAGAAGTAAGTAGTTATTTGTTTAATCAATAAACTGGGCCAGGATACCACTTTGTAATGAGTTTTCGAACGTTTTAAATTTTACACTTTTGAATGTAAACAAAAATTATATCAGCTGTTCGTCTAACTTGCAAGTTTCTGCAAATTTTCTGTTCGCGTACTATTTTGGATATTTCTCTCTTGTGAGCGAACAGATGACATTTCGCCGGAATTTGGCAGTTGGTTGGTTTCTGTTGGAGATTTTAAACGAACGCACCTATTCATACCAGTCACTAAATAATAATAATAAATACATACATACATTTAGTATATACACATACATAATATGTACATACATTTATGCCTGTTTTTTATTTATACAATTTGAATATTTACCGCATTCCTGACATTTAATACATATACATACATACAAATGTACATATAGAGACCCAGCGGACCAGCGCACGAGCCTTTAGCGAGAGTGTCGAAAAATATCCGCAAACGAGCTCGCATGTGAGCAAAGGACGATTGTGAAACTTCTTTGATCGTAGAACTCTCGCATAAGAGCATTGCAGCGTAAATATTGTGATAGAAATGCGGGTGCATGAGCCTTTAGCGAGATGTCCGTAAACGAGCTCGCATCTGAGCAAAGAACGATTGGAAAACTTTTGTGATCGTAAAACCCTCGCACGCGAGCATTGCAGCGTGAATATTGTAATAGAAATGAGAGTGCAATAATTTTCTACTTGTACTATTGTAAAAAAATAGTTTTGTTTTATTTGCCAAACTGGAATGTGTGACAGCTGAATAAATAAAAAATAGTTTTTAAAAACGAGATACGCTTTTTTGTTGTTAATAATTTTCTGTGTCCTATCCGGAGTTTATTTAATTGGTGTAAAAAGTAAGTATACAATTTGAATTGTTATATTTAATAGTAACGTGAAAATGCCTTACAAAAGAAAAAGTCGGAAATATATTTGTGAGGCTCGTCATGTAAAACGAGCTGCAGTAGAAATTGAGTTGGTTAATGAAAATAATAAAATTAGTGAAATAGAGAGCGAATATGAGTTACATTCTTTATTATCAGATAACAATGAATTACCATCTACAGAGTATTCCGGTTCAACCGATTTCAATTTTCGCTTAGCGCAGTGGTTATCCACTAATAATGTCGGCAAAAGTGCAGGGAATGAACTGCTTTTGCTCTTGGGTGAAAAAATTCCTGGCTTGCCACAAGAT
>NW_023458563.1:9380131-9381451 GCF_013731165.1 Rhagoletis pomonella
TTTGCGAGAGTTTTGCCGGGTTAAATCTCGCCTTTCAATCGCATGCGCTATCATTTGCGAGCATTTGGTCCGCTGGGGATGTAAAAATATTGAAAAATAAATACGTATGTACATACATATGTATATACGTACAAGTTTTATATTTTTTAATAGCTAGATATATTTTTTAGCATATGCATGGAAATATCTAGGACTAATAAATATAAAAGTAGGTACATATGTACATACATGTAACGACGCGCATATCCTCTAATTTGGAGCATTTTGAGCTGCGGATTATTTTTTTTTAATTAATGGTTACTGTTGATGTCTCAGCAATATGTGTCTAAAGGAAGTAAAAAAATACAATATGAAAATTTCCACTGATAATAGCAACTGAAAAATATTTCTTGCGTACTTTATGCATGCGGATAATGAGGAAATTTTCAATACTTCTCATGATTACGATTCAACAGCAACAAAAGCTGCAGAAACAGTTGGAAACAAGTAATTAAAAAAAAAATATATATATATAAAAATCGACCAGCCAACGGCTAAATTCCTTTGGAGTTATTTCTTTCCACTTAAGTAATACAAGGTTCTAAATATGAAACAAATCGGGATTTTTCAAATATCTCGACTCCTGCGCCACCTAGCGGATTAGTTCAACTTTCAGTTTCAAGTCACTATCTGATCGGGAAGTTGGTTAAAATGGATTTCAAGATTTGCTAACAAAGGTGCAAGTAAATAAAAGCTTCTAAAAATATATATATGTATTTAGCTAAAGGTTCGGCTAGTATGTATTGTGCTTTATGATTTGCTAAACTAGTTTTAAAAATATAAAAAATTCTCGTAACACAAATCTAACTTTAACATAAAAATCGTCTCACTTTATAAATCGTTGAAGAATTAGATTAATCGGGTAAGTCAAAATAAGTGCAAAGGTTAAATTATTTAATACATTGCATAAAAGTTCTTTCATTTTCTGTTGTAGTATATATTCTATAAGGTAACAAAAAAGTAGGAAGTCTGCTACTATTTCTTAAATGGGCTTCATTTATTCCCCGATTCCCGCGTACTTCCAAAATAAAACATTGAGCTAAGGGCAGTTTGTGAATACATTTTTTGTTTCGTAGTTTTTTTCATATTAACCCCCCAGCTCGAATGCAAACTAAAATATATAGGGGATTCACAAGACGTGTTAACCGTGTTAACCAAAAGGTTTTTGAACTGATAAAAAATATGTATATAATTAGCCCGCACCCCTAAACCCATTTTAACCGTTAGTTTACATAAAAAAATGTTAAGTTTAAGCTAATAGTTGAAAACGCCGAAAATTAG
>NW_023458563.1:9381551-9390787 GCF_013731165.1 Rhagoletis pomonella
AAATTTTATTATTAATGCTAGTATACAACGAAAAAGTGAGTAAATTTATTTAGTTTATTTTTAGTTAATTTACTATTAATCTCCAGTTTGTTTATATAGTGTGTGCTGTCTATGGTTGCCGTATGACATTTTTCGTTTGTACCATAATTTTCATTTAAATATACCAAAATAGATTAAAATGCAGCATGCTGAAATGTTTTTTGCTGAGGTTGTCGGCTTCGGTTGATTGTTGAAATTAAATTTTTTTAATTTTAAAGGTACATTTGTAGCTATATCTATTATGTGTTTTTGGATTAATGATGAGTATTTGGAGGTCACCATGTGGTATCACAAACGTTTTGAGAAAAATAGTTTATTCATTCGGATATAATTAATTTGTATTTTAAAAAGGTTTTTCTTATTCAAAACTATTCAATTATGTAAAATGCCAAATCCGGGAAAATGTACCAAGTTGAAATTAAATTGCCAAATGAACCACCAGTGGCAACTGTGGAAGTGGTGATCAGCTGTTTCGAAGGTTCCAAGTTTTTGCAAATTTCGCGTTCTCGTACTTCTGTGGATATTTTGTCTCTTTGAGAGCGACTGTTGCTAAATTCGCAGGACTTTTGCTGCTGGATAATTTTGTTTATATATTAATACAAGCAGACCCGGCGAACTTCGTCCCGCCCAAAATTTTTATAAATTTTATCAAAACTTTTTGGTCCAACATTTTCACCAACAATTCACGTTTACGATTTTCATTGGCACATTCGTCTGCTAAGATTATGGTTTGGTGGTCATTTGCCGCTTTAAATAACCTAATAAATATCCGTGAAGAAGTTCTTGAAATTCCCCAGTTGTGCGGCATTTCATAGCACGGTTATTCGCAAAGCGAAATAAATTATTTTCTCTTCACTCCCTGGTGGCAACAATGACCCGGTTCTATAGTAAATGTCCTAGAAGCTTTACAGTATAGTTGGTGGCACTTTCAAAATGGGTGCGAATCATTGTTCTACAGAAATGCAATATACATATACTTATTTCAGACGAAATACCTTAAAAGTTTGAACGCATAATAATATTGGAAAATCACATCCATTGGGCCAATCGCAACGCAGGAGCGTTCGATATACTCAATGGTGCAACAGGTCGATTTAATCTGACCTTTACGGCCCCTTTTCTCACTTGGCTATTTTTAGTAATAGCTCGACTTCAGCACCACTTGGCAGCACGTTTTTGCAATAGTCTTGCACACATATTTAAAACATTATCCAAATAGGATCATAACTAAGATTTTTAGTAATAACCCAACTACAGCGCCAACTGTCGGATTAAATTGTGAAACTAAACCATTCAGAGACCCACTCAAACACACAAAAAGTTTCGTTAAAATCCATACAACCATTTAGGAGGATTTCACTCACCAACACACCTACAAAAGAATTAAAAAATATATTCAAAGACACACCCCCTTTTCAAATAGCCCAAATTTTCTCCATGAGTATGGGCTTGATTTCAACTGCATACATATCTGAATACTTTCACAGATATGCAGTATAAAAATTCGATTTATATAGGAGGTACCACGCCCCCCTTTCCAACAGCTGCCCTCTTTCTTCATGAGTATGCGATTGAATTCGCATATCTCCATACCAAGTTCCAGAACTCTACCATGAACACTTCTTAAGATAGGCAGTATGAAAAATTCGGTTTGTATGGAAGATGCCACGCCCCCTTTTCCAATAGTTCCACTTTATCCTCAAGAGTTGATTGCGTATATCTCCGTACCAAGTTCGAGAACTATACCATGAACACTTCCAGAGATATGCAATATGAAAAATTTGGTTTGTATGGAAGATGCCACGCCCCCTTTCCTAATAGTTCCAATTTTTCTCCAAGAGTATGCGATTTATTTTGTACATCTCCATACCAAGTTCCAGACCTCTACCATGAACACTTCCAGAGATACGTAGTGTGAAAAATTTGGTTTGTATGGGAGATGCCACACCCCTTTTTACAATAGCTTAAATTTTTCTCTAAGGGTATGCGATTGATTTCGTATATCTCCATACCAAGTTCCAGAACTCTACCATGCACACTTTCAGAGATATGTAGCATGAGAAATTCGGTTTGTATGGGAAGTGCCACGCCCCCTTTACATATAGATTTTTTTTCAGCCTAAAACCATCCTTGGGACACGTGCGGCAGGTGGCAGTTTCAAAAAAATCGGTTTAGCCGCTCTCGAGCCTTGCGAAAACTAAAAAACGGCTTTCAAACTATATATTAGCTGAGATATATTATATATTACAATTATATTTTGACAGTATCCGTTGTTTCTGATTGGCGCAAGAAAATCTTGCCAAGTGACGAATTCGCCCCTTGACATGGTCGTTGCTCAAAGCTATTTATATTCGAAATTGCATTAAAATTGGAAAACAGGAATCTATAAGCTTATCCAGGTAAAAAGCTACCTAAGTACCGAATTTTAAGCAAATCGGACCATAAATATGATTTCTTTGAATAGATCGGTCCCTGGTCCACTTCTCGGAAAAAATGGATCATATATGCTAAAAGGCTACCTAAGTACCGAATTTTAAGCAAATCGGACCATAATAAGATTGTTTCGAACAGATCGGTCCCTGGTCCACTTCTCGGAAAAAATGGATCATATATGCTAAAATATGCTAAAAAGCTACCTGCGTACTGAATTTGAAGCAAATCGGACCGTAAATACGATTTTTTCGAATAGATCAGTCCCTGGACCACTTCCCGGAAAAAATGGATCATATATGCTAATATATGCTAAAAAGCTACTTACGTACCAAATTTTAAGCAAATCGGACCATAATAAGATTTTTTCGAATAGAACGGTCCCTGGTCCACCTACACGAAAAAAGTTAATTTTTTTTAGCCTAAAACATGGTGGTTGCCGAAAGCAATTTATATACAAAATTTCATGAAAATCGGACCAGCCGTTCACGAGATTACCTGTTACAAAAAAAAGGGACTTCTCTTTATATAATTAGTATAGATGTTTATATTAGCTTTGTTCCACACGCTTTCCGGGCTGCTCCGGTAATTAGAGCGTAAAAATAAGTTACTCTCTCACAAGTGTCAAAAATGTGTCAACACGGGCCCAGAGCGTGAGGAACGCAAAAAACCACATTTCGTGCACGGAATCAACAAATCGGCTCTACGTGTATGTATCTTACATGGCTAATAAAATTACCAAATAACTACATTTTCGGAAAGTTCTGTGGTACTTTCCACTTTGGTGTTTTGTAAAATTTGCTTTCGGATTTAAACAACAACAGCTGTTATTTCAAATTGCCCATTTGCACATTTGTGCCCGGAAAAAAATTCCGGGCTGTTTCGTGCACAAAGAAGAAGACATTACGATCTAAAAGTGGCACGGTACCCGCAGGCTCGTGTGGAACAAACCTATTAGGTTACGCTGTAAGGGCACCATTAATTTGACGCGAGGTGAACAAAAACTGTTTTTCTTTACACAGCCCGTTTTAAATTTGAATTATTATTATAACAAATTTGAATTCTTGTTCTCTTCCATTACGGTCCACCGCGCAAACTAATTATTAAAAAAATATTGAATAAAAATAACAATTTTTGTTTACTTGAGAATACAGTTTCAGCGAGTGCGCTATAACAGCACAGGTATAAACGCTTGAAAGAAATATGTACTTAGTCAAATAGGTTTTTTGTTAATACGGATGTTGCGTAGGTATTAACAAGGTAATATGAACGATATCACCATAGACCAAGTATACATAGGAACACGTTATCGAACCGAAAGTATCGATATAGCACTCATTTAAAGTATCGCTGTAAAGGTATCGGGTCTCATTAATATCGAGATTAAAAGACTCGATATACCAAATACCGATACAAAATTCAAAAAAATTTACTGAATATTGGTCTCATTTTCTAATATTCTAATATTCACGCAAACGTCAAAGCTGTGAGGCTGTGCTTTTTTGTGCTCTGTTTAAATTTTGTGTTTTGTAAAGCTGTTTACGCTTAATAAAGTAAAAAATTAAAAAAGTGTGATTAAACGTCTGGTGCACAATTTAAAGCTAAGTAAAATATCAAAATTTCCTGTAAATTTGATTAATTTAACTTGATATTCTGAATTGCATGTGCCGAGTGTTTTGTTTCATATAATATATTGTTGTTGTACAATTGTTTTTGTTTGTGAACATTGATTTTGCTCTTTTTGTCGTTTTGTAATTTCTGCTGTTTCATCTTTGTCACAGCTATTTGCGTTGTGTTTATTAGGTGTCAAACATACAGTGTATTTAAAACTGTTCGCTACATAGCTTTCAAACCGATATTTACCAGCTGATTGGTTCTCTGATTGATACATCGCTTTCAAAACTGTCTTGCTTTTTTGTTTATAAAACCTATACATAAATATCATTTTAAACATGTCGTGTATTTACAACAATTGCCACGTTAAAAGCGACTCCTACATATCTGTCATGCTGGCTCTGCGATGGGATTGCCCACATAAAATGTGCTGGTTTGAGCGGTAGGGTGTTAGACGCTATTAATGAGGGAAAGGGTCAACCGAAGTTGATTTATTTAAATTCTTTAGGCAGTCCAGAAATGGAAGGATCTGCCGGTTCTTGTTGAGAAATTTAAGCATTACGAAAAAATGTTTAAGTCTTTCACATGTCTCGACAACCCTCCACACTCTGAGGATAGCCGAGAAAATAAAGGTAGGCGTGTTATTAGTCCACTTAAAAAGATAGTCACTGAATCTAGTCAGAAAAAGCCTCCATCCCAGTCCTTGGAACTTATTAATCTTTCTTCTCCGTGCCCTCAGGCATTGGAACCTCCGCTATCTAAAGCCATATCAACTAGGTCTACATCTAAAAATAATAACGTCAATCAAAACGTTGATTTAACAGTGCTGCCATCAACATCTGAAGCTGCACTGTCTAACTTAGTTCCACCGAATAATTCGGAGCCCCGCACATCAGACATCATTACAAAAATGTTGGTTGTAATTCCTCCGAGAAGATCAATCTTTGTCTCTAGATTTGCTAAAGATACTTCTTCGGATGATATAAAGTCATACATATCGACTAAAATTAGAACTAAAGATGTATTTACTCGTAAATTTAATTTTAAATACGATCGCGATATTTCATCTTTTAAAATTGATGTAGCTGCCGAAGATTTTGATTCACTACTAAGTAGTTCATTTTGGCCGACCGGGGCGTTTGTTCGCGAGTTTGAGTATAAACCTAATGAAAGTAATAACAACGTAGCTAAAATTTCTAATCTTAATTCGGATTCAAAAAACTAACTCGCAAGTCTAATTTAAGTATTTACTATCAAAACGTTAGAAGTTTGAATACCAAATTTAACTGGCTTATATTTAAAAGGTTTTGACTGCAATTGTAATATTATTTCTTTGACCGAAACATGGCTTAAACCTGATATTTTTAATTCCGAAATTCTTCCAAATCAGTATCAAATATACAGGAGTGACCGCGAGGGCAGAATCGGCGGGGGTGTTCTTTTTGTGGTGCATTCATCGATACCATCCGAGGAAGTTAGTGTTCCTGTCATTGAATATACCGAATTTAAATGTATACGTGTACAGGCTGGAAATAGTTATATTTATTTAGCACTTTGCTACATCCCTCCTAATTCTGCCGTATCAGTATATATGTAGCTAGTTTCTTTACTTGAGACCGTAAATGCAACGCTTACGGCATCCGATTCTACGATTGTTTTGGGCGATTTAAATCTGCCACACATTTCATGAAACATCATTGACACCGATGTTGTACCAGTTTCATCTAGAGATAGTTACAATGTATTTCTGGAGGAAATGTCTGAACTTTGCCTCAAACAAATAAATATATGCCCAAATAAGTTTGGAAAGGTCTTGGATCTCGTTTACGGTGATGATGTTCCGAAGGCCTCTATTAATCGGTGTGATCCCCTAGTTTTGCCCGAAGATGCATACCATCCTGCTCTTGAGTTAAGCTACGAAATCATAAATGAAATACATAATAATAAGTCAAGTTCAAGAACTAGATATGTTTTTGCGAAAGCAAATTTCAGGAAAATTAACAAAGAACTTTCAAAGTTATCTTGGCCAATATATAGAGATGACGTGGAGCGTAGCGTTGAGCACTTTAATGAAACGTAATATTGTTCATGAAGAACCAATACAATTATGGTTCACTAAAGAGCTTAAAAAATTTAAAAATAAAAAGTCGCACTCTTTTAAACTGTATAAAAGAACGGGCTTACACAGTGATTACCTAAGGTACTCAATTTTGCGGCATAGCTACTTTGCATTAAATAAGAAATGTTATAATTCATATTTATGTAAAATTAAGAAGAATTTAATTAACAATCCCAAATCATTTTATGGTTTCGTAAATTCAAAGCGTAAGGCACATGGTTTTCCGTCCGCTATGCATTATCGCAACACTGTATCTAGCGACAGCCAACTCATTGCCAACATGTTTGCTCGGTTCTTTAGGTCCAATTATTCTGTAGACTTCCCTATAAGTGGAGACTATCCGTACGAGCTTTGTCCAATCAACTCTGCTTATATTCCAGTAATATCTTCCGATGAAGTTTTACACTATTTAAAAACCTTAAAAGCGTCATTTAGGCCTGGACCTGACATATTCCGACCTGTTTTCTTAAAAACTGCGCTGAGAACATCTGCGAGCTTTAACAACTCTATTCAATTTGTCACTTAAACATGGCGTTTTTCCGTCAGCCTGGAAGGAGTCTTTCATAATACCACTTCACAAAAACGGCAGCAGGTCCTCTATAGAAAACTATCGAGGCATAGCGAAACTCTCCGCTATCCCCAAATTATTCGAAGCAATTATTGTTAACCAGCGGACATATTCTATATCTTCTTCAATTACACAATCTCAACACGGGTTTTCTAAAGGAAAATCTACTATGACTCATTTATTGGAGTTTACAACTCATGTCTCAAACGGTTTTAGAGAAAATGCTCATACCGACGTAAAATACACCGATTTCAATAAAGCTTTTGACAAAGTATGTCACTCGTTACTCATCCGTAAACTCGACATAATCGGCTTTCAGCCCAGTCTTCTTCAATGGATCTCATCTTACCTCTCTGATAGAACACAAAGAGTTATTGTTAATAATTGTTCTTCCAACATCATTAAAGTTTCTTCAGGGGTTCCTCAGGGAAGCCACCTTGGTCCGATTCTGTTCCTGATATTCATTAATGATATTTCTTCTATAATAAAACATTCAAAAATTTTAATTTATGCCGATGATGTGAAACTTTTTAAAACATTGTCCTCTATCGAAGAAAGGTCTTTGTTACAAGCGGATATGAACAACGTGGTTAGTTGGTGTAATACAAACTATATGCCACTAAACCTTAAAAAATGTAAAGTTATGTGTTTCTCTCGGAGGGCTGTTCAACCAGCTGTTTATTCAATATCAAATTATAATCTGGAGCAGGTGTCCAATTTTGTCGATCTTGGTATCACAATGGATTCCAAACTCAATTTCAACCATCATATTAATGTTACAGTCAATAATTCCAAAGGCGTTTTTGCATTTGTAAGGCGATGGTCAAAAGAGTTCAAAGATCCTTATGTTACAAAAGCTCTTTTTACCAGTTTAGTTAGACCTATACTATAATACGGATCTATTGTTTGGAATCCCCGCTACCAAGTTCATTCAGAAAGGATTGAATCAATTCAAAAACAATTCTTGCTTTTTGCATTGCGTAATTTTAACTGGGATTAAGATTACAATCTCCCCCCTTACACAAGTCGTCTAATGCTCATAAATTTGCCTACACTCACAAGTCGTAGAGAAATGCTAGGTATAATATTTATCGTAAAATTAATGACAGGCTTGATTAATAGCCCGGCCCTCCTGGCTCAGCTAAATTTTAATGTTCCCTCTCGAGTGTCAAGACACTTTCGACCTCTATTTTTAAAGCCATGCAAAACTTATTTTGAACCAAACGAATCATTCTGTGGTTTATGTCAAGATTTTAACACTCATTCCAGCACGTTTGACATATCGGACTCGATTTTTACTATAAAGGAAACTATTATTTCCACTCTCAATAATTGAAATACTATCTTTAGCATATCCAATCAGCTGATGAATTTGATTCTGTAGCTGAATAGTTTTAGATCTCGACACTTAACAAACTCCTGTTTCCACTACTCGGCACCAAAAAATTAAAAAAAAATTCCGTACGTCAAGCGGGCTGCGATCCTCGTGTCGGTTGGGCGGAAATGGAGGGTAAAAAGCCGTTTGGATTAATTAATTAAATAATTAACTCTTTGCACTTTTATAAGTCACGGTGGGTTGGATCAACCAAAAGGTCTTGGCACTTCTGATTTTCTTGTGAATTTCTTTTCTATTATGTTTACTAAGTAATTTAATTAATTAATTAAATAATTGATCCCAACGGTTTTCACCCTCCTTTCCCGCCCAACCGACACGAGGGGAGAGGAGTTTGTTAAGTGTCGAGATCTAAAACTAAATATTCAGCTACAGAATAGCTGAATACAGCTGATTGGATATGCTAGAGTTAGTAGGTGTGTACTCGTATTGAGCGGACAAAATTATCCAGCAGCAAAAGTCCTGCGAATTTAGCAACATTCGCTCTCAAAGAGACAAAATATCCACAGAAATACGAGAACGCAAAATTTGCAAAAACTTGGAACCTTTGAAACAGCTGATCACTTCCACAGTTGCCACTGGTGGTTCATTTGGCAATTTAATTTCTACTTGGTACATTTTCCCGGATTTGGCATTTTATATAATTGAATAGTTTTGGATAAGAAAAAGTTTTTTAAAATACAAATTAATTATATCTGAATGAATAAGCTATTTTTCTGAAAATGTTTGTGATACCACATGGTGACCTCCAAATACTCATCATTAATCCAATAAAACATAATAGATATAGCTACAAATGTACCTTTAAAATTAAAAAATTTACATTTCAACAATCAACCGAAACCGACAACCTCAGCAAAAAACATTTCAGCATGCTGCATTTTAATTTTTGGTATATTTAAATGAAAATTATGGTGCAAACGAAAAATGTCATACGGCAACCATAAACAGCACACACTAAAGTAAACAAACTGGAGATTAATAGTAAATTAACTAAAAATAAACTCAACAAGCGTTGTGCTAAAAAAATTTACTCACTTTTTCGTTGTATACTAGCATTAATAATAAAATTT
>NW_023458563.1:9390887-9401584 GCF_013731165.1 Rhagoletis pomonella
AAATTTACTCACTTTTTCGTTGTATACTAGCATTAATAATAAAATTTGCCATAAATAACTCAAAAAGGCCATATTTTCTTTTGTTTATTTACAAATATGTGTTTGTGATCATCTGATTTTCTTACTTGTAACTTTTCGCTAGTAAAATTTTTCCAGCAGAAATTTGCAGCTCTCTATCACATTTTGCTCTCTGAATTTTCCCTACTTTGCAAGCTTTTTGGGTACGAGAACGCAAAACCAGTAAGAGTTTTCTAAAACTAAACTGATAGTTTTCTTTATAGTAAAAATCGTGTCCGATATGTCAAACGTGTTGGAATGAGGCTAAAATCTCGACATAAACAACGGAATGATTCCTTAAGCTGAAAATTAGTTTTATAATAATAATAATAGATTGGCGGTTACACATATGTTAGTGTTTGGCCGAGCTTTCCTCCGACTTGTGGTGTGCGCGTTGATGTTGTCACACAAAGCGGAGGGACCTACAGTTTTACGCCGACTCCGAACAGCGATTGTATTTTTATGAGAAGCTGTTTTTCATGGCAGAAATACACTAGGAGGTTTGCCATTGCCTGCCGAGTGACGACCGCTGTTAAGAAAAAACCCTTTTCTATATTTTTTGGGATGCTGCTTTGAGCAGGGCATGAACCCAGGAGCTGATGAGTGAAAGCGCGCAAAATTAGTTTTGCATGGCTTCAAAACAGAGGTCGAAAGTGTCTTGACACTCGAGAGGGAACATTAATTTATCATTTACCTCAGCCAGAAGGGCCGGACTATTAATCAAGCCTGTCATTAATTTTACGATAAATATTATACCTAGCATTTCTCTACGACTTGCGAGTGTAGGCAAATCTATGAGCTTTAGACGACTAGTGTAAGGATGGAGATTGTAGTCTGAATCCTAGTTAAAATCACGCAATGCAGAAAGAAAGAATTGTTTTGGAATTGATTCAATCCTTTCTGAATGAACTTGGTAGCGGGGATTCCAAACAATAGATCGGTATTCTAGCATAGGTCTAACTAAAGTGGTAAAAAGAGCTTTTTTAGCAAAAACGTCTTTGGCTTTATTGACTGTAAGATTAATATGAAGGTTGAAATTGAGTTTGGAATCCATTGTGGTACCAAGATCGACAAAATTGCATAACTGCTCCAGATTATAATTTGATATTGAATAAAGAGCTGGTTGAACTGCCCTTCGAGAGAAACACTAACTTTACATTTTTTGGCATATAGTTTGCATTACATCAGCTAACCGCGTTGCTTAGATCCGCTCAGTGGCGTAGCCAGGGTGGATATGGGGGGATAGATCCTCCCCCTTCGTCATCGAACTACAATTATTTACTTTTGAATTAATAACACAATACCATTTTATCCTTCTGATTTAATTTTTTTTTTATTTCAGACGGATGACAAATTATCTTTAAACGAATATATGAGTAGTCCTCTTGCAAACACCGTTATGTGATTTTATAAAAGTAAACCATAAATTAAAAAAAAAAAACGTCTACTACAACAAGTAACATCCGAACTGTATCTTTTTTTATTACCTGAAAAATTGGATAAGTAAGAGCCTAATACCATTAAAGAAATAAAATTGCAGTATGGTAGATTTGCAAATTTTATATTTAAAAATTTAATATTGCAAGTTTTTAAACAGTAACTTTTACATGGCTAGCTTTTTTTAGCTTTTCGCGTTCCCTCCGCTAGGAAGATTGGTTTGCTTCTTTTTTGCAACCTCTTCCTCTAGGCACCGAAACTACCACGTTTTCTTGCAGTTTTCTAAGTTCATACGAAGAGGAGACATTTGAAAGTGTATAAATAAGTATTATAGCGACTTTTGCAAGAGTAGTTAACATTTCATGCTATTTGTTTCAGAATATAGACAAATTTTTCACTCTGCTGTTAGTGGACATGAAACCCACCAAAAACTAAAAATCTATAAAAAATTTACATAGCGCACTTTGCAAGTGGACTACTCAATTGTTGAATATGCTATCTTATTTGTCCCTTCTTTTTATACAATTAAGGAGCGGCTGAATGGTTTAACGATGTTAGCGGTACATAATGATGTGCCGATTACAACACAAGAAGTAATTGAAAAAATGTGTGTTAAGCAACGAAGATTAAAAATCGCTTTATAAGTAATAAGATTTTGTAGACTTGTACATAAATAAATGTAAATAGATACGCGTAAATATATAAATATGCAGATATATTCAATGTGTAAAAACTGAAGTGTATACTAACGAAACTTCTACAAATCAAAACTGGACTACACACTAATTAATTAAAATGGTGTAGTAATTTAATTTTTTAAATTTAAATAAAGCATGAATTCCCCATGGAATAACCGAGTAGACAAGAAATATATAACGGTAGAAATGGCACATACATACATACAGTATATTTTGCTTAGCTGCACATCCCTCTTTGCACGAAAAACTTGTGCACCTAACCGAAAAAGGCACTTAAGCGAATTTTCTTTACTACTTCAATGAGGAAGGTATCCAATCCCTATGAAACCAAATAATGGAGAAGCACTTATCACGTAGAAAATAGTGCAAGCGAAATTTTTTTTCGAATGGTATCTTATTATCTATATAACTAGACAAATTGATAGCCATTTCCGTTGTTCTGCGATATGAGTAAAATAAATAAAGTTCTGAACACATTGAAAACGACGAGCTACGTACCACAGCTTCCAATTTGTCATCTTTATTATCTAAACGCTTTGTCGATGGCGACATGATTTCTTTGAACGCGGCAGCGACATCATGAATTTGTATGAGGTTGACATAAAAGAAGAGGAAGAACCTTATCTGTCGCCAGAAAAATTGAATTAGATCTAATCTGGCCACAACCACAGCCGTCGCGTAGCCCGGTCGTCGCCAAAATAATTATCTACATAAGAGCACGTGTTACAATAATTTGACAGCTGTGGTTTGTAGCTCGTCGTTTTCATTGTGTTCGGACTATAAAAGCTTGTAAAATTAGGTAATTGTAGGCCAGCGCAGGTAAACGTAATACTTTCTTTGATAATTGATACTAGTTGCACAATTTTTAAGGCAGCTATCGCCAATGTGCAGGTATGTTGAATGCATCTATCGGAGCAGTTTCCTTATAAATGTTAAAAATAATGTCTCAGATGCGCATTTTGGGGTAGGTATCTTAAATGTGCACTTCAGCATAAAGGCAGCAAAGCAAAATATACTGTATATGAAAGAATGTCCACAGGCGACGCACTATAGGCAAAACACGAGTATTTTTCAAAATCGTAGATCTTCGCTTAGAAAAGAGATAATGGAATGCAGCATTTAACCCTTTAATGCAGAGTCTGTCATATATGAAACGCTTTTTAACCCTTTCAAGGCAGAGGAAAAAGGTTCTCGATATGCTTTTGAACGTGCTTTTTCTCATGTTGACGTAGATATTAATCGTAGAAAATTTTTCCATAGGAAAATAATAAAAAAAAAATAAATAAAAAAAATAAAATAAAAAAATAAAAATATTAAAAATAAAAATAAACACCCCTATGCTGTAATCCGTCGTAGATTCGATTTTGCTACGAATCTTAAAATTGGTATGCTGTAATCCGCGTTGCCGTATCGTAATTACGAAATTCGAAGACCACCTCGAAATTCGTAATGTTGGTATGCCTGAATCCGACGTAGCTGTAATTTGTATGTATTTGTCGGAAATTTTCTACGAAGAGCAACTGGTGTCGGAGCGAAGCGAATTCTTTTAAAATATCAATAAAATAAAGTGTGGAAACGCAAAAACGTGTATGTAAGTTGAAGTGTGAATAAAAAAAATTTATTATTAAATGTTTACAAAATTATCAAGTCGACAATCACAACAAATCGCTCGCAATACGAAAAACTGGTGGAATGCATGAGCGAAAGGCCGGACATTGCCCGAGGCTTTGTAAAAGTAGTTAAAGAGGATGTGCTGGAATTTTGGGAAAGCGTTGCAAGATTTAAAGCAGCACAATATTTAGTTGAATGGACGCCCTTAAAAAGAGGGAGCATATATTTATCATTTAAGCTAAATGGATCAGAACTGTCTCGTAGCAATCTCCTTTGTATATTAATGCAACAGTTGACTGCAGCATGTTATTCCTCCTGAGGCAAAAGTGCACCGGCCACTGAATCCATTCTATTTTACTTAATTAAGGAAAAGCTTTTCCAAATACGATTAAACAATTTTTTTAATTTCACTGTTCACTTGCGATTATATTTATTTTGATTTGTTTCTGTCAAAGCAGCTGATTAAGAGCTTCGAATTTCACTATTTTAGTTGGCAACGCCGTTGATAGTTGCGATCGGATTACAGCATTCGAATTTTCGGAACGGAGCTACGAATTCGTAACTACGAACTTTCGGATTACAGCATAGGGGTGAAAAATAAATAAAAAATAAAAATAAATATAAAGTACGTTGAAAACATATTGAGAACCATTTTGCCTCTGCCTTGAAAGGGTTAACAAGCGTTTCATATATGACAGACTCTGCATTAAAGGGTTAAATGCTGCACTTTCGTAAAGAAATCGACCAGTATAACCATTTTTGTTATATAAATTTTTTTGTGAAAGCTGATAGTTTACGAGTTATTAGAGTTTAAAGGTAGCTTTTCTTTTTCCAATCTGGCCACTCGGGTAGAGCATCCAATGTCCCAAGAATCGAGTCTTAAGATAAAATAAAGAGAAATCTTTCAGAAACAGTGCCAATGGTGTATTAAATATAGTGTTTTCTAGTGGAATGGGAGCCAAAATCCAAAATTAAAAAAAAGTTACATTTTGAACGGTATTTTGAGGGTTAAGTTACTGTTGTTGTAACTTCTCCGTAGTTTTCCTATATTATATGATCATTTATCTTCACGATAAAAAAATTTTCATTCTATTATCTCTTTTCAAAGCGAAGATCTACGATTTTGAAAAAAACTCGTGTTTTGCCTATAGTGTGACGCCTCTAGCTATTGTGTATCACAACTTTAAGTTATCGATGAAAAATTTTTTTAAGCCCCCCTCCCCTTCGCCAAATCCTGGCTACGCCACTGGATCCGCTTACAACAAATACCAGTCTTCGAGTTCCATGAGGAACTCCTGAAGAAACTTAAATGATGTTGGAAGAACAATTTTTTTGAGTAGCGAGTGACATACTTTGCCAAAAGCTTTGCTGAAATTGGTGTATATTACGTCGGTATGAGCATTTTCTCTAAAACCATTTGAGACATGAGTTGTAAACTCCAATAAATTAGTGATAGTAGATTTTCCTTTATAAAACCCGTGTTGAGATTGTGAAATTGAAGATGATATAGAATATATCAGCTGATTAACAATAATTAATAATAATAATAGATTGGCGCTTACACATATGTTAGTGTTTGGCCGAGCTTCTCCTCCAACAATATTTAACAATAATTGCTTCGAATAATTTGTGGATAGCGGAGAGCTGCGCTATGCCTTGATGGTTTTCTATAGTAGACCTGCGTCCGTTTTTGTGAAGTTTTATTACGAAAGATTCCTTCCAGGCTGACGGAAAACGCCATGTTTTAGTGATAAGTTTAATAGAGTTGTTAAAGACTCGCAGATGTTCTCAGCGCAGTTTTTAAGAAAACAGGTCGGAATATGATCAGGTTCAGGCCTAAATGACGCTTTTAGGGTTTTTAAATTGTGTAAAACTTCATCGGAAGATATTACTGGAATATAAGCAGAGTAAATTGGACAAAGTAGTTATGGATGGCCTCCACTTATTGGGAAGTCTACATAATAATTGGACCTAAAGAACTGGACAAACATGTTGGCAATGAGTTGGCTGTCCCTAGTAGGGAAATTAATTTTTTGGCTTTTTACGATGCCGGGATTTTCACGATGTCATTATCACAATCCCGGTATTAGTCGCGGGATTTAGATACTCATTACTTTTCAACAACGTAAATCGAAAAAATCGCTTCTAAATTGTTTGAGAAGCTCTCCTACTTTACTTTTGTTATTTATGGCCTTATTACAATTATATTCAGCAATTTTTATTGAGCTTGAGGCCGTTTTTAATGAAAAACTATTGTGGAAAAGCAAAAATAATTTGAAAATTTGGTAGAAGTGATAGCTATTTCGGAAATTTCATTTCATCATCAGACTTTTTTCAGTGGGATTCGATCCAACGACCTCAGCTGACTCATCCTACCATGAAATAAATAATAAGAAAATGGGTTTGAAACCTACGTTTTTATTTAAACTGGCCTTTTTATTTTTTCTCTCTGACGTCAGGATTTATTTTAAAGGACTTTGTAATTTCAAAGATATGATTAATTCCAAAAACTATTTAAAAAATGCAATGCATTGTAGAATAAAAATATGGGTACCAAAAGGAAGAAAATTTCTTTAGAATTTAAAAAAATTTAAATTTTTTGGATTCACAAGGATGAATAGGTAATTTTTTAAGCCGATAAAGTTAGAAGGACGAAATTCAAGGGTGTTATCGAGTTTATATAAGTCCTTAACGTATAAATTTTTCAAAAACAAATATTGCGAAATTTCAAGGAAAAAATTTTAAAGGGTCATTTTCAATACTTACCAGTCCATATGCACAAAAAGATTGAATCTGATTATATTCTACACAATTTCTTCTTTAACTTGATGCCCATACTTCTTCTCTAAGCACATTTCGACGAATTTTTTAAATCATTTTGGAATTACTTACGTCAGGGTGAAAACTAAAAACGCAATTTTGCAATATTTGGCCCATGGTTTCACGAATATATTGATTTTTGTGTGTAAAATCGCATGGTGTTGCATGTATAATGAACTAGACATTTATGAAAAAATATTGATTATTGAATAAAAAAAATAAATACAACCAATACTGGTCAAGAAAAATAGTTTGTATTATTGCTATCAGTGCAAATTACAAATAACGAAAATCACGGAATTATTTGTTAAAAAGCGCGGGATTTTCGTGACCTAAAAAAGCCGGAATCCCGGGATTAACATTCCTTGTCCTTATATACAGTGTTGCGATAATGCATAACGGACGGAAAACCATGTACCTTACACTTTGAATTTGCGAAACCATAAAATGATTTAGGATTGTTAATTAAATTATTTTAAGTTTACATAAATATGCAAAGTAGCTATGCCGCAAAACTGAGTACCTTACCTAATCACTGTGTAAGCCCGTTATTTTATACAGTTTAAAAGAATGTGACTTTTTATTTTTCAATTTTTAAAGCTCTTTAGTGAACCATAAATGTGTTGGTTCTTCATGAACAATATTACGTTTTCGTATATGCTTTCGAAACAAATTGAAAACAGTATCATTAAAGTGCTCAACGCTACGCTACACGTCATCCTAGATATTGGCCAAGATAACTTTGAAAGTTCTCTGTTAATTGTTCTAAAATTCGATTTCGAAAAAACATATCTACTACTTGAACTATAAATTATAAATCTAATTATTCTGTATTTCATTTATGATTTCGTAGCATAACTCAAGAGCGGGATGGTATGCATCCTCTGGCAAAACTAGAGGATCACACCAGATAATAGAGGACTTAGGAACGTGAACAAGATCCAAAACCTTTCCGAACTTATTTGGACATGTTTTTATTTGTTTTAGGCAAAGTTCAGCCATTTCCTCCAGAAATACATTGTAACTATTAGGGATGGGTAAATTTTATATTCGAAGCTTCGAGGTTCGAATTTTAATCGTATTTTAGTTCCAAAATGGCGAATTTTCGAAATCGAACTAGAATTCGGACACACTCGAATTTTTCTTATTTTCAAAAAAGCAACTCTGCAAAATGAAAAAACAGAAAAAAATGTTACAACTTGTCAATATGTGGTACGGCTATAATTTTTTCGGCCACTGAATATTTTTCAAAATTTCATTAATATATTTGTGGTAATCTCTCAAATTCGCAAACCTCGTAAGTTTGCGAGCCTTGTAAAAGAACTATGGGTATTCATATAAATGCGTAAATGCCTCGTTACCGCGTAAACCTCGTTTTCCACTGATTTTTCATACATCAATCAAGTAAGCTTACGAGGTTTACGCTAGTCCGAGGCATTTACACGTTTATATGAATTTCCCTACTGTCAAAATTTGTATAGAGCTCAGTTTACGCCTACCTCGTTAAATTACGAGGCAAATTTGATGCGTAAAGGCCTTTGCGCAGCTCTCAAGAATAGCAAAAACTCCATATAAAATAACGTACAAGGAATGGCTAAGAAATTTTCTTGAGTCAAATTTCCTTAAGGCAGTACGCTTTTCTTAAGGCATTTGCTACGCTTTCTACTCGGTTTTCTAAAGTTTTTTGTGAAAAAAGAGAACAAGGCAACCCAGGTTTGCAACAGAAACATATGCCCGTACCATTATTTCTTGAAGAAAGAGTGAGGCAACCGGCTGTGAAGTATCAAAAATGTCAAAATTCCTTGGACACGCACACGAAATAATGGCAATTTTTTCTTGACCCTTTTTCTTGAGAGCTACATACAGGGCATAAACGGCCTCGTAAATTTCATTGTTGCCGAGGGGCGGAAATTTTATACTAAAATGTATGATAAAATATTGAAAAAAATGAAAAAATAACAATAACTGAATAAAATAAATGAATTTTATCCACTAACTGTACTAACTTGGGTTTTCTGCTAATTTTCGGCGTTTTCAACTATTAGCTTAAACTTAACATTTTTTTTTTATGTAAACTAACGGTTATCAGATGTCAAAATTCCTTAGACACACACACACACACGAAATAATGACAATTTTTTTCTTAACCGTTTTCTTAAGAGCTGCATACTAGCCTTAAACTCGTAAAGTCTTAGGACCGTTTTCACCAGCTCTGGTTAATACTAATCGCCGGTTAAAAATCGTTGTCGACGTTACCGACACAACAAGGGTGCTCATTTAAAAGCGCAAAACTCTCGCAAACTGGGCAAACTGTGCAATTTAAAACCCTCGCAAATGAAATGTCAAAATTTGTATGGTAAGCCATGTGCACAAAAAGGGCAAGTTTACGCGGCAAATTTGCGCAGTGTGATGTGCAACCCTAAATTAACTATTTTGTTTACTTGCATTTTGATTTGTGCAATATTAACTTAAATTCGAGTTTCAATTGTTCAAATTTTTAAATTAAGCATTGTCAAATAATTACATGCCTGAAATTGCACAAAATATAAAATTGTCCTCATGAAACATACTGCGCTAAGTTGCCCAATTGCCCAAGTATGAAACTTGCGCGTGGTAACAAGATCAACGGAGATAAGGTCAATTGATTTTATTTCCCACCCTGGTGCGAAATAAAGTCAACTGACATTATTACTTTTTCCAAAGCGAAATAAAGTCAACAAAAAATTGGCAAACAAAGTCACAAAGTCAACAATGCGTAAAGTATGTCGATTCATAGAAAAAAATGTTTTTCTTATAATAAACATTGCCCCGTAAGTGTTGTTTTTTAATACACGAAAAAGGTTATTTCCAAATTAATCTACACACAATCATGAACTACCACCAATGGATTTTATTAAAAAATTTAAAATTACGAATATAGTAAAAAACACGATGCGAAAAACCAAACGCAAAACGCAGCTGGAATACGAGAAATATTTGAAGAAAGAGTGTAGAAATGATCCAGAACTTGCAAAACATGTTTCGTTTCCACAAAAATAAAGCGAACACTATTAAATTGAAGTAACAGTCCATGTCCAAAAACCCCGGAGGAACACTGAAAGAATTCTGTCTTTTAAATTAGCATATTTTGAACGAATTCGGAATGTCTAAGGTGGAAAAGAAACCACGCTTTCCATAAGGAAACAATTATAGGAAAGGAATTTTCCTACACTGTCTCCGCCAGCAATTTGTGACATCATTTAAAAGCAGCTAAGGAGAACGACGACACTATTTATTAGATGGCACATTCAAGCCAATATGCCAAAATGCGGGTATAAACAATTAATGATTATTTAATATCGGAACCGAGATCATGTAAATTAATTTATTGGTTTTTACACAATTTTGAAACACAAATTATATACCTTTTTACTGCAGACAAGTTGTTTCCAAAACACAGCAGAAATCTTCCATCGGTGTAGCGTGACGAGGTGTGGCGCGCCAGTCGCGCGGGGGACGCGGGCCGCCGCGAAGCTAAGCAAATTTAATGTTTGAAAGAGCAATAATGTCAATGGGTTTTATTTCGCTTTTGAAAATGTAATAATGTCAATTGACTTTATTTCCCACCCTGGTGGGAAGTAAAGTCAATTGCCCTTATTTCCGTTGATCTTATTACCTGTCACCTAGATGAATACCCTTAATGTAATATGCATGGATTCAGTAACGTCGGCAACGATGTTTGATTGGCGATTCGTGTTTACCAGAGTTGGTGAAAACGGTCCGTAAACTGTGTAAAATTCGTAATTTTATGAGGCTGCACGGGAACGAGGGCGTTTTGCAAATGTGTAAATATGAGACTGTTTGACAGGTTAGCCAGGATTTTGTGAATACATTTCTTGTTTCGTAGTTTTTTTCATATTAACCCGCCAGCTCGAATGCAAGCTAAAATATATAGGGGATTCACAAGACGTGTTAACCGTGTTAACCGAAAGGTTTTTGAACTGATAAAAAATATGTATATAATTAGCCCGCACCCCTAAACCCATTTTAACCGTTAGTTTACATAAAAAAAAAATGTTAAGTTTAAGCTAATAG
>NW_023458563.1:9401684-9413674 GCF_013731165.1 Rhagoletis pomonella
GAAAATTAGCAGAAAACCCAAGTTAGTACAGTTAGTGGATAAAATTCGTTTATTTTATTCAGTTATTGTTATTTTTTCATTTTTTTTCAATATTTTATCATACATTGTAGTATAAAATTTCCGCCCCTCGGCAACACTGAAATTTACGAGGCCGTTTATGCCCTTATGTAGCTCTCAAGAAAAAGGGTCAAGAAAAAATTGCCATTATTTCGAGTGCGTGTCCAAGGATTTTTGACAATTTTGATACTTCACAGCCTGTTGCCTCACTCTTTCTTCAAGAAATATAGGTACGGGCATATGTTTCTGTTGCAAACCTGGATTGCCTTGTTCTCTTTTTTCACAAAAAACTTTAGAAAACCGAGTAGAAAGCGTAGCAAATGCCTTAAGATCTGCGTACTGCCTTAACGAAATTTGACTCAAGAAAATTTCTTAGCTATTCCTTGTACGTCATTTTATATGGAGTTTTTGCTATTCTTGAGAGCTGCGCAAAGGCCTTTACGCATCAAATTTGCCTCGTAATTTAACGAGGTGCGCGTAAACTGAGCTCGATACAAATTTTGACAGTAGGGAAATTCATATAAACGTGTAAATGCCTCGGACCAGCGTAAACCTCATAAGCTTACTTGATTGATGTATGAAACACCAGTGTATTTACGAGGTTTACGCGATTACGAGGCATTTACGCATTTATATGAATACCCCTAGTTCTTTTACAAGGCTCGCAAACTTACGAAGTTTGCGAATTTGAGAGAATGCCCCAAATGTATTAATGACATTTTGAAAAATATTCAGTGGCCGAAAAAATTATAGCCGTACCACATATTGACAAGTTGTAACATTTTTTTCTGTTTTTTCATTTTGCAGAGTTGCTTTTTTGAAAATAAGAAAAATTCGAGTGTGTCCGAATTCTAGTTCGATTTCGAAAATTCGCCATTTTGGAACTAAAATACGATTAAAATTCGAACCTCGAAGCTTCTAATATAGAATTTACCCATCCCTAATAGTTACAATGTATTTCTGGAAGAAATGGCTGAACTTTGCCTAAAACAAATAAATACATGTCCAAATAAGTTCGGAAAGGTTTTGGATCTTGTTTACGTTCCTAAGTTCTCTATTAATCGGTGTGATCCCCTCGTTTTGCCAGAGGATGCATACCATCCCGCTCTTGAGTTAAGCTACGAAATCATAAATGAAATACAGAATAATAAGATATATAATTTATAGTTCAAGTAGTAGATATGTTTTTTGGAAATCTAATTTTAGAACAATTAACAGAGAACTTTCAAATTTATCTTGGCCAATATATAGGATGACGTGTAGCGTAGGTGACAGGTAATAAGATCAACGGAAATAAGGCCAATTGACTTTATTTCCTACCCTGGTGCTAAATAAAGTCAATTTATATTATTACCTTTTTAAAAACGAAATAAAATCCATTGACATTATTTCTCTTTCAAACATTAAATTTGCTTAGCTTCGCGGCGGCCCGCGTCAGTGCGCCACACCGCGCGCTTTGCGCTCGCGCCCCGCGTACCCCGCGCGACCGGCGCGCACACCACGTCACGCTACGCCGCGAGGGTATTAATGAATTCCAGCCCTCGATATTTCACATTTTTATATTTGTAAGTTATTAGAAGCAGGGATGCCAACTTGGCTCAAACCGTGCCATTTGTCCCTATTTTACTTCAAATGGAACTTAATTTTTCAATTTGGCACAAAGTGCCAAAATGGCACTGTTGTAAAAAAAATTACATTTCAATACATTTTTGTGAAATCCTTTGCGTGCACTTCTTTTTCTCAACTAAAATTTTCTAATTTATAAAGGCTATTCAACTGGTTTATCTTATTTTATCAGTGCACTTTTGTTTGGAAAATGTAGCTTTATTTTATTGCTAAATGTGAATGATTAGAAGGCAAAAAAAAAATTACACCTTTTTTGGCACTTTTATTTTTCTATTTGGCACATTTTGGCCCTTTTTTATCCTCGATATGGCACCTCATAACTAAGGATAGTTGCCAGCCCTGATTGGAAGATTTTTGCTGCGTTTTGGGGCAACAACTTGTCTGCAGTAAAAAAGCATATAATTTGTGTTTCAAAAGTGTGTGAAAACCAATCAATTAACTTATATGATCTGGGTTCCGATATTAAATAATCAACAATTTTGTATACCCGCATTTTGGCACACTGGCTCGTTGAGTGTGCCATCTAATAAATAGCGTCGTCATTCTTCTTAGCTGCTTTTAAATGATGTCGTCACAAATTGCTGGCGGAGACATGAATACAGTGTATTCTATAATTGTTTCCTTATAGAAAGGTTAGTTTCTTTTTCACCTTAGACATTCCGAATTCGTTCAAAATATGCTAATTTAAAACACAGAATTCTTTCAGTGTTCCTCCGGGGTTTTTGGACATGGACTGTTTCTTCAATTATAGTGTTCGCTTTATTTTTGTGGAAACGAAACATGTTTTGCAAGTTATGGATCATTTCTACACTCTTTCTTCAAATATTTCTCGTTTTCCAGCTGTGCGCAGGCGTTTAGTTTTTCGCATTGTGTTTTTACATATTCGTAATTTAAATTTTTTTAATAAAATCAAATGGTGGTAGTTCATGATTGTGTGTGGATTAATATCACAACACTGAGGATTTGGCAATAACCTTTTTCATCTATTAAAAAACAACACTACGGGGCAATGTTTATTGTAAGATCAACATTTTTTTTTATGAATCGACATACTTTAAGCATTGTTGACGCTATTTCGACTTGAATGAGGAAATAGCGTCAATGACTTTATTTCCAAAATTTTTGTTGACTTTATTTCGCTTTTGAAAAGGTAATAATGTCAATTGACTTTATTTCGCACCAGGGTGGGAAATAAGGTCAATTGACCTTATTTCCGTTGACCTTATTACCTGTCACCGTAGCGTAGCGTTGAGCACTTTAATGATACTGTTTTCATTTTGTTTCGAAAGTATATACGAAAACGTAATATTGTTCATGAAGAACCAACACATTTATGGTTCACTAAAGAGCTTTAAAAATTGAAAAACAAAAAGTCACATTCTTTTAAACTATATAAATATGTAACACAGTGATTAGGTAAGGTACTCAGTTTTGCGGCATAGCTACTTTGCATATTTATGTAAAATTAAAAATAATAATGCATTATCGCAACACTGTATATAGGGACTAGGAATGTTAATCCCGGGATCCCGGCTTTTTTTAGGTCACGAAAATCCCGCGCTTTTTAGCAAATAATTCCGTGATTTTCGGGATTTGTAATTTGCACTGATGGCAATAATAGAAACTATTTTTCTTGACCAGTATTGGTTGTATTAATATTTTTTATTTAATAATCAATATTTTTTCGTAAATGTCTAGTTCATTATACATACAACACCGTGCGATTTTACATACAAAAATCAATATATTCGTAAAACCATGGGCCAAATATTGCAAAATTGCGTTTTTAGTTTTTCACCCTGACGTAAGTAATTCCAAAATGATTTAAAAAATTCGTCGAAATGTGCATATGGACTGGTAAGTATTGAAAATGACCTTTTAAAATTTTTTCCTTGAAATTTCGCAATATTTGTTTTTGAAAAATGTATTTGTTAAAGACTTATATAAACTCGATAACACCCTTGAATTTCGTCCTTCTAACTTTATTGGCTTAAAAAATTACCTATTCGTCCTTGTGAATCCAAAAAATTTAAACTTTTTTAAATTCTAAAGAAATTTTCTTCCTTTTGGTACCCATATTTTTATTCTACAATGCATTGAATTTTTTAAATAATTTTTGGAATTAATCATATCTTTGAAATTACAAAGTCCTTTAAAATAAATCCTGACGTCAGAGAGAAAAAATAAAAACGCCAGTTTAAATAAAAACGTAGGTTTCAAACCCATTTATTTATTATTTATTCCATGGTAGGATGAGTCAGCTGGGGTCGTTGGATCGAATCCCACTGAAAAAACTCTGATGATGAAATGAAATTTCCCAAATAGCTATCACTTCTACCAATTTTTCAAATTATTGTTGCTTTTCCACAATTGTTTTTCATTAAAAACGGCCTCAAGCTCAATAAAAATTGTTGAATATAATTGTAATAAGGCCATAAATAACAAAAGCAAAGTAGGAGAGCTTCTCAAACAAGTTAGAAGCGATTTTTTCGATTTAAGTTGTTGAAAAGTAATGAATATCTAAATCCCGCGACTAATACCGGGATTGTGATAACGACATCGTGAAAATCCCGGCATCGTAAATAGCCAAACAATTAGTTTCCCTACTAGGGACAGCCTACTCATTGCCAACATGTTTGTCCAGTCCTTTAGTCCCAATTTTTATGTAGACTTCCCAATAAGTGGAGACTATCCATACGAACTTTATCCAATTTACTCTGCTTATATTCCAGTAATTTCTTCCGATGAAGTTTTACACTATTTAAAAACCCTAAAAGCGTCATTTAGGCCTGAACCTGATCATATTCCGACCTGTTTTCTTTAAAACTGCGCTGAGAACATCTGCGAGTCTTTAACAACTCTATTAAACTTGTCACTAAAACATGGCGTTTTCCGGCAGCCTGGAAGGAATCTTTCGTAATAATACTTCACAAAGACGGCCGCAGGTCTTCTATAGAAAACTATCAAGGCATAGCGCAGGTCTCCGCTATCCCCAAATTATTCGAAGCAATTATTGTCAATCAGATCTTTAATTTCACAATTTCAACACGGGTTTTGTAAAGTAAAATCTACTATCACTAATTTATTGGAGTTTACAACTCATGTCTCAAACGGTTTTAGAGAAACTGCTCATACCGACGTAATATACACCGATTTCAATAAAGCTTTTGGCAAAGTATGTCACTTGCTACTCATCCGTAAACTCGACATAATCGGCTTTCAGCCTAGCCGTCATCAGTGGATATCTACTTACCTCCCTGATAGAACACAAAGAGTTAATTTTAAAAATTGTTCTTCCAACATCATTTAAGTTTCTTCAGGAGTTCCTCATGGTCGCCACCTTGGTCCGATTCTGTTCCTGATATTCATTAATGATATTTCTTCTATAATAAAATATTCAAAAAATTTAATGCATGTCGATGATGTGAAACTTTTTAAAGCATTGTCGTCTATCGAAGAATGGTATTTGTTATAAGCGGATCTAAGCAACGTGGTTAGTTGATGTAATGCAAACTATATGCCAAAAAATGTAAAGTTAGTGTTTCTCTCGAAGCTGTTTATTCAATATCATATCACAATCTGGAGTTGGTATGCAATTTTGTCGATCTTGGTATAACAATGGATTCCAAACTCAATTTCAACCTTCATATTAATCTTACAGTCAATAAAGCCAAAGGCGCTTTTGCATTTGTAAAGCGATGGTCAAAAGAGTTTAACGATTCTTATGATACAAAAGCTCTTTTTACCACTTTAGTTAGACCTATGCTAGAATACCGATCTATTGTTTGGAATCCCCGCTACCAAGTACAGTACATTCAGAAAAGATTGAATCAATTCAAAAACAATTCTTTCTTTCTGAATTGCGTGATTTTAACTAGGATTCAGACTACAATCTCCCCCCTTACACTAGTCGTCTGAAGCTCATAGATTCGCAAGTCGTAGAGAAATGCTAGGTATAATCTTCTTCTTCTTTATTGGCGCTGTCACCGCCTAAGCGATTTTGGCCGAGTCCAAAACAGCACGCGAGTCATTTCTCTTCTGTGCCAACTGACGCCAATTGGAAATGCCAAGTGAAGCCAAGTCCTTCTCCACCTGGTCTTTCCAACGCAGGGGAGGCCTTCCTCTTCCTCTGCTACCAGCATCGCGGCCCACGTTGAATATTTTCAGAGCAGGAGCGTTTCTGTCCATTCGAACGTCATGGCCAAGCCAGCGGAGCCGCTGGCACTATGTGTACATCGTTGTAAAGCTCATACAGCTCATCGTTAAATCGTCTGCGATATTCGCCATCACCAACGCGTAAAGGTCCGTAAATCTTTCGCAGAATCTTTCTCTCGAAAACTCCAAGAGCCGCCTCATCAGATGCTTTCATTGTCCATGCCTCCGCGCCATACACCAGCACAGGCATGATGAGTGACTTATAGAGTGTGATCTTTGTACGACGAGAGAGGACTTTACTTCTCAATTGCCTACTCAGCCCAAAGTAGCACTTGTTGGCAAGAGTGATTCTCCGTTGGATTTCAAGGCTGACATTATTATTGGTGTTAATGCTGGTTCCCAAATAAACGAAGTCGTCTACTTTTTCAAACTTGTAACTGTCAACAGTGACGCGGGTGCCAAGACGCGTATGCTCTGACTGTTTGTGTGATGACAGAAGATACTTCGTTTTGTCCTCGTTCACCACCAGACCTATTCGCAGACGTAGCCCTTGTTTTTACCGATAATATCGATGTCGTCGGCATACGCCAGCAATTGTACGCTCTGCTAGGTATAATATTTATCGTAAAATTAATGACAGGCTTAATTAATAGTCCGGCCCTTCTGGCTGAGGTAAATTTTAATGTTCCCTCTCGAGTGTCAAGACGCTTTCGACCTCTGTTTTAAAGCCATACAAAACTAATTTTCGGACGCTGTGGGGTAGTGGTAAGCAGTGCGCGCTTTCACTCATCAGCTCCTGGGTTCAAGCCCTTGTCAAAGCAACATCCCAAAAAATATAGAAAAAGGATTTTTCTTAAGAGCGGTCGTCCCTCGGCAGGCAATGGCAAACCTCCGAGTGTATTTCTGCCATGAAAAACAGCTTCTCATAAAAATACAATCGCCGTTCGGAGGCGGCGTAAAACTGTAGGTCCCTCCGCTTTGTGTTACAACATCAACGCGCACACCACAAGTCGGAGGAGAAGCTCGGCTAAACACTAAAGCAATGATCACACGATTTGTACATTTGTACACAAAATACCAAATTTAGATTTGTCCACATTTGCGCATTTGGATAGCGATGTACAAATGATTTGTTTTGCGATCAGACGATTTGGCTGCCAAAGATCCAAATGATTTGGTACACATTTGCGCACAGCAGTAAAGTGACAAATATTGTCCACATTCATTCACGCGATTTAACCATTTGGTCATAAATACTTAAACAGCTGACCCGGTGTCAACCATACTTTTACATTTATGATTTCGTATGATTTGAAGTGAAATAAACAAAAATAATATATACGCATATACATATAAACTCAGAATTTTGAATACACCCTCAAAATCTGGGCTGAAGGTAAAAAACGCGTTTTTCATAGGTTGACGCATATACTTGCTCGTAACTTTATTTCTGTTTGCCCGATGAAAAATACTTACATATGCCATTTAAGAGAAAACATTTCGTTGTTTACAACCATTTATAAATGGTTAATTTGTCTTGAGAAATGGTGGAGCAATCTGTGGAACGTCTTGTCCGGCTTTTTTGTTCACTAGTATATAAATATATACGTATATGCAGACCCCATCAAACCATCAATAAAATTTATCCCATTATAAGTCCAGAACATATTGGTCAAAGTCGAATGTCTCAGCCAAACCCTAATTGATTATCAAAATGTATAGCTAATTAAAAACAAAACTCCTTGCGGCTTCTTTCTTATACATATATGTACATTAAAGTGGCCCTTATTTTTGAAAATCGGAAATTTGTGGGTGCTACCCCTTGAAATGGTTACATCTATTGAAAAAGTAATTCCCTAAAAATTTTGGCTCAATTAATCAAGTCTAACCCGTGCCACAAACGGGTCGAAGTTGAGATAACGACAGTATCACTTTGCGTCAGTGCTGCCTCTGGCTAGCCACATTATTAGCGGCCTTTGCACGGTTACTGTTGTATAAAACATAGCATGATGCACAACAAAATTATTTCTGTTCACCCCATCATTCATAAATAAATGGACAAGTAATTTTTAAGCAAAAAACAAAACCGACTTCAATTCTCATATACAAATTTAAGATTATCGTTAATTTCTTCATGATTCAATGATCGGATATTAACCAAATTAGTATGGGACCACCTGTGGGGTAACACCTTTCCTTTAAAAAAAAATAATTATAGAAATCGGTTAAGGTGGTCCAAAGTTATGCGGTAAAATGCGTAACAAAATATATTCCGACGAATTGATAATTGATAGCCTTCGCATTTTTGTGAAGTCGGTTAAAAATAAGTTTGATTTTGTTTCTTTAAAATATGTATGTATATTTAGGACTTTTTACATGTACGAGTAAGTAGATAATAACGCACAGAACCACGATACATGGTTCATTATTCCAACACGTTTGTGACATTGGTTAATCTGGGTCAATTGAGTCTATATTAAATGATAAATATTTTCTCCTTATATGTAACAATTTTAGGGGGTAGCACCTCAAAAAACTAAAAAACAAAAATTGTAAATATACCTTTCATTTCATTTCATTTTAAGCTAGAAAACGGGGTTTTGTACATTTATCAGTTTTGAATGACTATATTTCATTAAATTTTAAAGGTCGAACATGTTGTGAGAAGAGGATTTATAGGCCTTTAAAATGATATATAATAATCTGTTGTCATTCTTGGATTGTGGGGATTTTCATTGAGCAAATAAAAAAAATTTTATTTTCTTATTTTTTTAAGTTTTGACGATTTCTTATTTCAACAATTACAAAACATGTAGTACAATTAAATTGATAAATCTATAAAACCATATTTTCTGACCTAAAATGACAAGTCGCGAACTTTAAATGATTTTTAAAAAACCTATAAAAATAGGCAATAATATTTCTCATAAAAAGGAAGGAAATTAGGGGTTAGGGCCTTGAAATAAAAAAATAAATAAAAATTCGATGGGCACGCTATGTATGTATACAAGTAAACAAAATAGTCGGACAAGTCGTAATTTAAAATGAAAAATTGTTAAAAATTAAAAGTTTGGATATACTCTGTAAGATTCCTTTCAGTGATCGGACGTCTACCACATTGTGGTAGATCTGCCACTTTTTTGAGCATCTACCACATCTAACACACAAGGCCTGAAATCTGCCACATATTCGCGTTTTTGGGTAGTTTTATTTTTGCTCGACATAATTTGCTTAATTTTAAGAGCGAAAATTGTCCAACACTAAACACTAACAACAGGCAGAATGGGAGGATAAAATAAACTGTAAAATAGTAAATTTTCTCAGTATTAAATTTTTCGACATCAAACGTGGTTTTATTGTGTTAAATTGCATTTGATTTATAAAAAGAATTAATAGCGAAAATGATAAAAACCGGCAATTTTTGTGAAAGGACTAGCAAATTTCAATGCATCTCAAATTTCTAAAGCGTTGTTTAGTTTTACTTGAGAATTGTCAAAATCGGCAAATCCCAAGTAGCATTTCTGGAACGAGCCACATTTGTTCGCTACATCGTGATGTGATAAAAAGAAAAGCTGGCAGCACTCCGCAAGGTTGCAGAAATCTTTCAAAATATGTTCGAAATTGTCAAGGAAAAAAATTGCCAAAACTCAACGCAATTTTTATCAACTTCAATCTTGCACGTTATTATACTAATATTAATTTTGTTTTAGATTCTAGTTAAAATGTTTGCAATTTAGGTGAAACCTTGCAGTTTTTTTTTAATTTTTGTACAAAGTTTGATCCAAAACCTGAGATCTATTACATTTTTTTTAAATCTACCACATTTTTTTTCTGATTCTACCACACATTTTTTTTTTAAGTCCGATCACTGATTCCTTTGCCATTTCTTAAGATAAACTATCAATTTAAACATTGTTGTAAGCAGCGAAATGTCTTATCTTGAATCACATACATAAATACGTATTTCTCACCGGGTAAACAGAAATAAAGTTACGTGCAAGTATACCTGTGCGTCACCCTTTGAAAAACGCAGTTTTTGACCTTAAGCCCAGATTTTGAGGGTGTATTTAAATTTCTGAGTATGCAGATTTTACTGCTTGAATAGACCTACAACAAGTGTGAACCTCGAAAAAACTATATACATTTTTTTTGTCGCACAGTGTAATTTAGATCGTCTTTAATAATCTGTATATCGTCGTTTAAAGTACAAAACCGCGTATCAACAAAATGCAAAGCCGCCTATGTGAGGTTGCATAAATTATTATCTAGATAGTAAAAACACTCATATTTCAAAATGGTTCTCTTTTTTATAAAGCAATCGCATTTCTGGATAGTATATTTCAGGACGAATGGATAAGGATTGAGCCAACAGCTTCTGGAAGCAAAATCAATGTTTGGCAGCAAATGTCAGTTACGCGATTTTGCAGAATGACGATACGCGGTTTTGTACTTTATTCGACGATATGCATGTATGTATATGTGTATAGCCAGCAAAAACTGCGGAAAGAGATCCGAAAACTGAAAGAAAGGTGAATAGTAAAGTGCCACGAAGGGTTGTGAAATGAATACTTTTCCGGTTGGTTTTCTGAAATTTTTCATTCTGAACTTCAAATATGCTTTTTCATAGTTAATTATACTCAGAAATTAATTATACTTTTAATATGTTCCTCTGCCGGCATAAGAACCTGGACACTCAGCTACTGTCGAATACGTATATGTACATGTTTTCAAATGTTCAGTTTGAGAAAATATTTTAAAATTATTGTTTTCAAATAACGTGATATTTTTCGATTGTTTTCGGATACGAATATTATATTAAATATTAAAATTTTACCAAAATTGGAAAATACAAAGGTTCACAAGCACGAAATGGCAATACCGCTCAACAATATTTGTTTATTTGTCACTGGCATTTGTCATCAAGTGGCAAATCAGATATTTGTCATTTGCGTAATTTTTATTTGGCTTATGTAGCAGCATTGCGTTCACACGATTTGGCCACCAGGGTTGTTTTTCATTTGCCACAAGAAGGCAAATATTTAGCTTTTCTGATAAATGACAAATGTAATTTAGCGTTCACATGATCTGTCTACGAATTTGACAAATTTTTAGCCAAATGTACAAATCGTGTAATCCCAGCTTTACATATGTGTAAGCGCCAATCTAATATTATTATTATACAACTAATTTCAACTTAACGAATCATTCCGTTGTTTATGTCAAGATTTTAGCTCTCATTCCAACACGTTTGACATATCGGACACGATTTTACAACGCTTTTATCAACTTGCAATGTTGTGTTCCAGAAACTTTCAATGTTGTGTTCCAGAAACTTTCAATGTTGTGTGTCCGACACCATAAAGCAAAGCTTTGAAAAGCTCCTATAAAAAAGCATAGTGAATAGGGCGAGGTAGATGACATCTAGATGTCGCCCTATGTACTACGTTTGCTACACCGGAAATAGACGACACGCCATTTCTTTAAATAAAATTAATTGGTGCTCGTTTGTATTTACATACATATGTAAATGCATGTGTGTGCACCTTTCTATTAATATCGTTGAATTATTTTAATATCTATTGCAAAATTTTATTCAGACAGGACTAAAAAGTAGAAAATAAATAATATAAAAAAAACTTTTTAATATACAACGCTTTTATAAATGGACTAAAAAGTAGAAAATAATACTTCTCAGTCCCATAGAATTTGTTTTGATAACTTTTGATTTTGAAATTTTAGCAAAAGTCATTATAAACAATCTATGAAATTGAAAATGAAAAACGTGGGGCGCATGCGATTATGACTGACCAATTACGTATAATATGATATATGAAAATTCTAGTTAAAAATTAAATTAAGTAAATTACTGTGAACCAAGGTGGATGAAAGGGCGGTGGAGGGATGGGTA
The DNA here is from genome assembly GCF_013731165.1 of Rhagoletis pomonella. Classification (NCBI taxonomy): domain Eukaryota; kingdom Metazoa; phylum Arthropoda; class Insecta; order Diptera; family Tephritidae; genus Rhagoletis; species Rhagoletis pomonella. Next base: position 9,413,431 of record NW_023458563.1, read on the forward strand.
TGGGAGAGTGATGGGCGAAGAAGAGACACGGAGGCAAAAAAAATGCCGCATTATTCCAGAGAATCCTGAAAACCCCATAAATCCGAAATTGGTCCCAAACATCCGAAAATAGTTCCCTGAATCCCGAAATAGTCCCGAAAGTCCCAAAAATCCCTAAATAACCCCGAAAGTCCCAACAGTCACGATATTAGTTCCGAGAATCCCGAAATAGTCCCGAAAGTGTATGCTACTCCACAGATCGCCC
>NW_023458563.1:9413774-9418958 GCF_013731165.1 Rhagoletis pomonella
CTTTGATTAACAAATATGAAACAATTAAAAAAGTTTTATGTGAAAGAGAAGAGATTAGAGCAATTATTTTCAAATACCGAACTAGGTGATCGTTCACCATCAGAATTTTATAGACATATGAAATCTTTAGCAGGTTCCAAATCAATTGTTAGTAAAGAACTTTTATTTAAATTATGGAGTAGGAAATTACCGCAGCAAATACAAATTCATATAACTTCTTGTAGTAATCAAATTACTGAAGAAATTATTTCTCTTGCAGATAAATTGTTTGATTTGATAAATAAACCTCAATCGTCTAAATCTTTTAATGTCGCTAGTGTAGAAAATAATAATAATATTCTTGAACAATGCATTAGAAATCAACTGATTTAACTACAGCTATTTATCAAAATCTTAACAAAATTACAGAAGATATTAATGAATTACAAATTAGATCAAGATCTAGAGATAGAGATAGAAGTCATTCTAAATAGAGAAGGTTTTCTGGATCGAGAGACAATTCTAATCAAAACATTTGTTGGTACCACAGAAAATTCAAAAATAACGCTTATAAATGTATTCAACCTTGTAATTTTAATGCAAATAGTGATCATTCAAATACAAATGTTTTAAACTAAATCGTTCCATTATGACGGTGGCTAATAATGGGAATGAAGTTAAACCATCTCGCCGCCTATTTATTTATGATAAATCTAATAAATTAAATTTTTTAATTGATACTGGTGCAATCGTTTCGGTCATTCCTTCTTCAAAATTCAAATCACATAAAAGAAATTCAGATCTTAATTTGACTGCAGCTATCGGCTCTTTCATTAAAACATATGGTACAAAACTTTTAAAAATTAATCTAGGTTTAAGACGCGATTCTGAATTTCCTTTCATATTAGCGGATATTTCAACACCAATCATAGGCGCTAACTTTTTAGAGAAATTTGGTATATTAGTTGATATTAAAAATAGAGAAATTACTGATTCAACAACAAAATTGAAAGTTTCTGGATCATCTGGTTTTTGCGATATATTTTCAATAAGGATACCAATTTCTGAAAATAAATTTTCTAAACTTTTAAATGATTTTCCTTCAATTACTTGTGAACCAGATTACACTAAACCAGTGCAACACCAAACGGTTCACAGAATTGAAACAAAAGGAGTTCTACCTTTCTCTAAACCACGTCGTCTTGATCCAATTAAACTTAAAATAGCAAAAACAGAATTTGAATTTTTAGTTAAAACAGGTATATGTAGACCTTCATACTCTCACATTGCATCTCCTTTACATTTAGTTCCTAAAAAAGAACCAAATGATTGGAGACCTTGTGGAGATTACAGAAGACTTAATTGCATTACTATTCCAGATCGTTATCCGTTACCTCACATTCATGATTTGACTATTGATTTAAAAAATAAACAAATTTTTTCCAAAATTGATCTTGTTTGTGCCTATCATCAAATACCGATGGTTGAAGAAGATATACATAAAACAGCAATTACTACACCGTTTGGAATGTTTGAATTCGTACGGATGCCTTTTGGACTACGAAATAGTGCACAAAAATTTCAACGTTTTATTAATGAAGTATTTTCAGGTTTAGAATTTGTGTTTGTCTATATTGACGATATTCTTGTTGCAAGTGATAATGAAGATCAACATATTGAGCATTTAAAATCTGTATTTGAAAGACTTGAAAAATATAGTTTGAATATTAAACCTAGTAAATGCATTTTTGGAGCAAATAAACTAGACTTTCTAAGTTATGAAATTTCAAGTGAAGGAATCAGACCTTCTGTCGAACGAGTTGAAGCAATAGTAAATTTTTTAAAAACCACTTTCAATAAATAAATTACAAAAATTTTTGGGCATGGTTAATTATTACCATATATACGTTAAAATGCTAGCAGCAGAACTTAGTCCTCTGCACGAAATGTTAACATTAGCAACTAAAAATAAACTTAAACAATTAAATTGGACAGAAAATACAACTAGGGCTTTTGAAAATGTGAGGAACTTTTTACACAGAAGACTTTACTCACTTATTTTGATAAAAATGGTAAATTATCACTTCGATGCATCGAATGTAGCAGTCGGTGAGGTTTACAACAAATGAGTAATAACACTTTGGAACCACCAGCATATTTTTCAAGAAAATTATCCCCTACAGAAATTAATTACTCCACATTTGACAGAGAACTTTTAGCAATATACAATTCAATTAAACATTTTAAACACTTTCTAGAAGGTAGAACATTCACCGTTTATACTGATCATAAACCTTTAACACATATTCTAAATCAGACAGATCACCTCGACAAATTCGACACTTAGAGTACATTGCACAATTTACAGACGACATTCAATATATTTCTGGAAAAGAAAACATAGTTGCTGATACCCTTTCACGTATTCCAGATGTTAACACGATTTTAGCCCAAGACATTAATTTTCAAACATTATTTGAGGAACAACAAAAAGATCAAACGCTTTATGGCATAATATCTGATCAAAATTCCAACAGTAATTTAAAAGAAATTAATATTCCGGTACTTAACCTTAATATTTGGTGTGATATTTCTCAACAGCCTTTTAGACCATTTGTTCCGAATTCTACGAGAAAAATCATTTTTGATAAAATTCATTCTTTATCACATCCAAGTGTCCGTACAACTAGACGTTTGATTCAATCAAAATATTTTTGGCCCAATATGCGCAAAGAAATAAATAATTGTACTTCCACTTGTATAAGTTGTCAAAAATCCAAAATTTCTAAACATACTAAGTCGCCTGTGCAAAAAATTTATATTCCATCTGGACGATTTGAACATATTCATATGGATCTTGTTGGTCCATTACCTATGTCAAAAGAAAATCGTTACATTTTAACTATCATTGATAGACATACACGATGGCCAGAGGCATATCCACTTAGGGATATTTCAGCTAATTCTATAGCAACAACATTTGTTCAAAATTACGTTCCTCGTTTTGGCATTCCACTTTATATAACAGTAGATCAAGGATCACAATTTACATCAGAAATGTTCACGGAATTAACTAAATTGTTAGGATCACACAAAATTCATACGTCCCCATATCATCCTCAATCAAATGGAATGATTGAAAGATTTCATAGGACATTAAAGACTGCTATTACAGCTTCAGATGATTCTACCCACTGGTCTGAAATTCTTCCTTGGATATTATTAGGACTATGTACGTCTATTAAAGAAGATTATAATGCTCTTCTGCAGAATTAGTTTTTGGGCAAACATTAAGATTACCAGGTGAATTAGTTGTTTCGAACAGTTATAATAATGAAGTTGACAATACAAATGAAATTCTTTTCAAGCTAAGAAAATATTTTTCAAATGTTAGATCAAAGGTGGTACATCATAATAAAGGATACTCTTTTGTTTCAAAGAACTTGGATACTTGTGAATACGTTTTTGTTAAAGTTATTCACAAATCAAATTTACAATCACCTTATGAAGGACCATTTAAAATTATTTCGAAAAATAGTAAAGTATTCAAAATTCAATATGGAAATATGATTAAAACAGTTTCAAAAGATTTACTCAAACCTGCAAATATAATTTCTGATACAACACAAAACTCTAATTCACTAACAATTCCAAATACAAAAAAGAAAATAACATTTAATATTAATTAATTTATCGTTTTACTGGAGGGGGTGTATATGTAGGGTATTTTACTTGTATTTTTTATACTTGTTTAAATTCTTGATTTTCAATTTATGGTTCTATGAATTTGTTTGTAGTTGAAAAGAAAATTTTTGATTATTAATAAATAAACTTTCAATATATAACCATTAAAATACTTTTATTTAAAAATAAACTTAAATATATATATGTATATTCTACAACGCGTACTCTACGCTATACATCTATAAGTATATAAGTCCACCAGAATACATTTTTTTTAATCCCTTTTCTATAAAACATGGACCGATTTGAAGGATATAACTTCGTCAAGTCTAGAAATTTTATCTCCGATAAATAGGGGCCGTGGAATATTTCGCATACGCTACGCTACACCTTTAAATATATATAGGTTAGAGTCTAACGCATACTATACGGTATACACGTATATGTATACAAGTCCGCCAGAATAAAGTTTTTAATCCCTTTTCAATAAAACATAGACCGATTTGAAGGATATAACTTCGTCAAATCCAGAAATTTTACCTCCGATAAATAGGGGCCGTGGAACATTTCGCATACGCTACGCTGTACCAATAAATATACATATGTATATACGTTAGATTCTAACGCATACTCTACGCTATACATCTATAAGTATATAAGTCCGCCAGAATACATTTTTTTAATCCCTTCTCAATAAAACATGGACCGATTTGAAGGACATAATTTCGTCAAATCCAGAAATGTTTTCTCCGATAAATAGGTGTTGTGGAACATTTCGCATACGCTTCGCTATATTTATAAATATATATACGTTAGAGTCTAACGTATAGTCTACGCTATACATCTATATGTATATAAGTCCGCCAGAATGAAACATAGACCGATTTGAAGGATAAATAGGGGCCGTGGAAGATTTCGCATACGCTTCGCTATACCTATAAATATATATACGTTAGAGTCTAACGCATAGTCTACGCTATACATATAGATGTTATCGGAGATAAAATTTCTGGATTTGACGAAGTTATATCCTTCAAATCGGTATATGTTTTATTGAAAAGGGATTTAAAATATTTATTCTGGCGGACTTACATACATATTGATATATAGCGTAGAGTATGCGTTAGACTCTAACGTATATATATTTATAGGTATAGCGAAGCGTATGCGAAATGTTCCACGGCCCCTATTTATCGGGGGTAAAATTTCTGGATTTGACGAAGTTATATCCTTCAAATCGGTCTATGTTTTATTGAAAAGGGATTTTAAAAATTTATTCTGGCGGACTTATATACATATAGATGTATAGCGTAGAGTAGAGATGCCCAAATCAGCACATATGTGTCGCGGGCAAAGCTTTGCACAGCGGTGCTGGGCAAGCGCGGAAGCAAAAAGTTATCGGAAGGGGAAAACGAAGTCAACAGAATAGTGAGATTGAATGTGTGACAGTGAACGAAAATGAGTGTGCATTGTTCCATTTTCGGCCCTTTCGGAAGCAGCCGGCACCTTCAGCACAATCGA
>NW_023458563.1:9419058-9433010 GCF_013731165.1 Rhagoletis pomonella
CCCCCCCTAACTTTCAAATTTTCCTTATATATATATATAAAATAGTACCCTGAAATGCCAGCTTAATAGGGTCGAGCCTTCCCCCCCCTAAATTTCATTCTGGCTACGCCGATGTATGTAAGTAGTAGCGGCACATTGGGTGAACTAAATGCATACATACAAACATAGTTATGTACAACTGTAGGTATTATTGTACGCGTCTTTCCAGGTTGGTTGAGTGCGGGTGATAAACCCATGTAGAATAGTTAAATACTGTGTACATACCTGCAATTAAAATGGGGAAAAATGTTACAATTTCGGCATGTGAAAAAAAACTCTAAAATACACATAAATTGTGGCTTCCAAGACATGTACGCAGTGATTAGCACAGCTGCATCATTCAACTTGTCAACTCGCGGGAAATTCCCCGATTTGCAGGGAATTTCGGTTTAAGTGGCAACCGGGGAATGGGCAATTTTTTTTTCGGGGAACTGGGTATGTTATTTGTGTATCTTAAAGTAACCAAATTAGACGGATTTGTTAATTTTTAACCATTTGACCCTTTTTGGAGCGACATTTTTTCAATTTGAATCGCAATATCTCCACAACAAGAGTTTTCCCAGATATAAACTATAAACCAAATGAAAGCTAAGGTTTTGGGCTAGACTTGTGGAGACCTAGAATAAAATCGACTGATCAGTTTTTGAGAAAATTCCCGAAATGTATATTTTCAGCAGTCCGATTTTTAGTTTTCAGGCGATAACGTTATGACATGTTTATATTTTATAAATGCAATGACAGCGTTAGATAGCTTGTTTTAAGACCCTTCTAATGATATCCACATCAATGACATGGACTGAGTAGTGTGGCCTCAGTGGTAGTTTAAAAAATTGCCTTTTTTCGAATTTCAGGCAGCAGCCACGCCCACAAAGGCTTACGAATCAAGAAATCCTGGAACAAAGCCTTCTTAGTTTTTTTTCTACTTTAAGTCCTGAAAGTTTGAACAAAATTAAATGATGGTACGTACAGACGCCACATACATACCAAAGCATCTCGTAGTGGAGACACGAACCAAAACACATTTACCTCTATATCTTTCCAACTAGTAGCCGGAACTTAATATATGAGGTATCGTTTGAAAGGTATTGGCCTACAGAATAACACCAAATATGTTGGGTGTACCCACATGCCCCCTTAAACCGGCAAAAGCAAAAAACGTTTTTTGATTCGCAACACTTTAGCCTAATTTTTAAGAATATGGTTAATCGTCTATGAAGCTTAAATAAATGTTCTGGACACACTCTGCAAGACCTTTCCAACGATATCTCAAACATGTCGATTGGACGTCTGGATAAAAACTTCCAAATCTCGTGTATATATAAGCGAGTCATTTCAGCATGCTACTGTGGCTGCTTTCGTCACTCGCGCGCACTGCCGTCCGCTGTGATACATTCATACATATGTACCTATGCATTCGGTGTGCTTAAATTAAAAAAGCATCACTTAATACCGCACCAAGCATTGAATTTCAATTATTGTGGCTTTTTGGTTTCCCAAAAGCACTAAATTTAGTGCAAAATGCACGACCTTGGCAACAGTGAGCTGAGCACATCAATGCTCAAACAGTGATGCCAGACCAAGTATTGAGTAAATGCGCTATGTATGTTTTTCTTTTAAAGCAAAAGTTCTAATTGGCGAGGGGATTGATTTTTGGTTCTTATATAGAACACTGATAAGATTCACAAACTTATCTTAGGACTTAATTAAAACAATCAACATTATTTGTAGGCGAAAATATTTGTGTTCGTATGAACCCTGCAAAAATCGTTGGACCATGTGGTCTATTTGTGGTATTTTGGAGTACTTACAAAAATGCTCCTCTGTCATGCTGTAGCGGACCAACTCGTGTCTATGCACCATTTTATTGTTACCCCGATCACTGCTCGTGTTTTAACGAAATGTGATTGAAGTTGAGCATTTGAAAGCACATTTTCATGTCTGGCTGTAGTTGAACGTGTAGAGATGCTCGCTGTTAGTTGTTAGCTCCCAGCATGTTCGGGTTCAAATACCGAAAGAGGCAACACGTAATTTTTTATTTTTGTTTTTGGTTTTTATTAATTGCGAAAAAGCATCTGTGAAATTAAGAACAAAAGCGTGTACAAACGAAAAAGCAAATCAACAACGTCATTGTTAATATGTTGGAGTAGTTTTGTGCTACTCTGATGTAATGCAGAGATGGAGTATATGGTCCTGCCCTAGGACATCGCAATGTTAATTGGACCATATTTTTTATATGAATTCTGGTTAATTTTGGAGTACTCCGTGGCCCTTAGGGAGTACTCTTTACACGCATACATGGAGTAGTCGCGATTTTTGCAGGATTGATTATAGGAAATGGTACATTTTACTAAAGCCAGTCTTCCGACATAAGCTACTATTCTATACGAACACAGATATGTATACTCCCTAATAGGCTTGTAAAATGCCCAATACCCAAATCACTCGCATGAGTTATTATCGGTGAAAAATTGGGTACGCTCAAATCTGGCATCGCTGCAGCAAGTACAGCGCCAGTGAAACAGTGTTGATATTTTCAGTACAATTGTACTTTTTTCAGTACAATTAATTTTAAAATGTACAAAAGTACAATTTTCCGATTTTAAGTACAATTTCAACATCAAAAATACTTTTTGTACCAAACGCTCAAATCTCTTCTAGCACTTTGATCCTTAATCCATTTAGATTTAAGTAAATGGATATACCTATATTTCATATTTGCTACAAAACGAAATTTTGAATTGTAATTTTGAATGTAAACGTGATTGTGAACAGTAATATTAGTGATGTGCGTTATGGTGATTGCGATTTCCCTCGTCGCTATTTATTTTGAAAAAATCTTTGGAAATGCAATTTACCAATTTACTTAATGGCGATCCTGCAGAAATAGAAGTAATTGAGCAATTCGGGGGTTGAAAGTAAAAAATGTATGTAAATTCCATGCGTTGAAATTATAAATTTCCCTTGAGGATTTCCATTTTACCGATAGTGATCTCATTTTATGTTCATTAATATGAACTGACCTATACAGTGCATTGATGTTTTATCATCATTTTCTTCATCTTTGCTAAAATTACACGGTCACCCGGTATTTATTTTATTTTTTTAAATAATTTTAATTATTTTTTTTTTTTATAAAATTGTAGCTCGTTATCAAACAAAAACCTTGCAAATAAATCGAAACTTGAAAGAATGGAAAAAATCAACAAAGTTTCATCAAATTTTCACAGTTTTTGTTCAGAATTTGTAGACATGTTTTGGGTTAACAATGTGCAAGTTTGAAGTGTCTAGAAAATAACATTGATTTTTTGAATTTTTCTGTTTGCGGTGTTGCGCACTTTCTTCCATATAACGAAAGTTCGCATTTTATGTTATATGGATGAATGCGCATATAGCGTTGTTGTTTTTTATTCCAATATTTTAAATTAGGCTTTATTTTACAGTTTTTCTTAGACAATGATAAATGATGTACACAGATTTCAGTATGGAAAAAAAGTGCAACACCTTCAACGAAAAAAGTTCTCAAAAATCTACGCGAATTGAATGTACTATCTCGATCATTTAAACATCTCGGACTCGCCCACCACTAAAAATTATTATTTAAAGCTAAAGTATATATTAAATCATATTTATTGTTTGCTTTAGAGATGAAATTTCGACAAATTTGTTTAAGCAAAAATGTTAAGCGCATATGCAGAATGTGGAAGCGAGATTCTTCTACTTGCGTTTCTATGTTTATATCATTTATCAGTTTAAGCACATACGATTAAATGTAATAAAAATATTTTTAATTGCGGATCCGAAAGAAATATTTATTAGTTGCATTGAGTTACGCAAAAATAGTGCCGAAAATCAATCGATTGTGCTGAAGGTGCCGGCTGCTTCCGAAAGGGCCGAAAATGGCACAATGCACACTCATTTTCGTTCACTGTCACACATTCAATCTCACTATTCTGTTGACTTCGTTTTCCCCTTCCGATAACTTTTTGCTTCCGCGCTTGCCCAGCACCGCTGTGCAAAGCTTTGCACGCGCAGTCGCAATCGGACAATATCATTCACAAAAATAGCAGATAGTATCGGACCCAGAATTGATCCCTGCGGCACTCCAGAGAAGATTGCATTGCGTTGCGAAAAGATATCTCCACATTGGACTTGTTGCAGCCTATTAGAAAGGTAGCTTTTCATCAATTTAATTGATGTTGCATGAAAACCGAAGTAGTATTTTAGTTTCAAGAGCAGAATATCATGGTTTACTGTATCGAAAGCTTTGGAGAAGTCTAGAAGTACTAATATGGTGAGTAGTTTACTATCAAAGGCAGGGCGAAAGTCGTCCATAACCTTTACTATGGCTGTTGGTTAGGTCTAAACCCAGATTGAAACTCACTCAAGAGGTTGTTTTCATTCAGATGAAACACTATTTGATGGGAAATAAACTTTTCAAATACTTTTGATAGTGCCGGTAAAACACTGATAGGCCTATAGTTAGAGGCAGAGTCATGAAGGTTACTTTTGGGAATTGGAACAACATTTGCCACTTTCCATTGGTTTGGGAAGGTAGAGGAGGTTATGGCAAAATTTATTATGTGAGTAAGTGAGGCAATCGCGTGAGGAAGAATCAGTTTTAAAAAACGCAAACTAATACCATCCACACCAACGGCATTCGATTTTATGGCGTAGACACACTTTACAATTTCATGTTCAGTGGCTACATCGAACGTGAATTCATAGGCAGGTTTAAAGGCTAAAGTTTGATTCATCTAATATGATGAAATATTTGTTTGCTTATTTGCACCTATAAAATATGAGTTCATCACATTGGCATCAACGGTGCAGGTTTTCTTATCCTTAGCGCAGACTCCCATTGAATTTATATTTTTCCACATAACCTTGGAGGGAACGTTAGCATTAAATTTAGTTTTGAGATAGGCCTTTTCTGCCTGACGTAGGCTTGCAGTTATTTCATTTCTTAAATTTTTATATTGGTTCCAACGATCATCAGTGGGATTCCGTTTCCAGTATTTGTAGGCTGTATTTCGCTTTAAGGCTTAGAGTGGCTTTAGTGAACCACGGCTTTCGGTTGTGAAAAATTTTAATATTTCTAATAGGCACATATTTTTCAAACAAATATTTTACCAGCGTGTTGAAATGGTTTAGTTTATTATCAACGTCTGAGAAGAACCAACAGGAGTTCCAATCCAGTGAAGCACTTTCTTCAAATAACTCAGTCATGTTTACGTTTTTGTAATCCCTAAACTTAAGTTTCACTTTGCAAAATTCTATATTATAACATAAAAACATCAATTCATGGTCAGATACACCAGCTAAGGGAAATTGGTCAATATGGTTTACACTACCAATTACACTTACGGCAAAAAGGTCCAACATGCTTGGCTTACACTCCGTCGCAAAGCGTGTTGCATATTTGTTGGCAGTAGTAATGCCACTAGCATTAAAGCTGCTCAGTAAATGCTTACACTTGGCGTTATTTGTTAAAATGTCAACCAGAGACCGGCTTTGAGTACTAATAAAATTAGAGCACTTATCCATGATCCATAAAAATTAGTGCAAATGAGCACTTACACTAATTCAAAAAATGACTAAGAGTAATTTCCACCAAAACAAGAACACACTCAAAATATACTAACTCTTATTTGTGGCGGCAATTTTTGTCTCTATCGAGTATAGTTAAGGTGACCAGAATTTTTTAGCATTTCCGGAGGACAAATAGTCCACATTAAAAACACAAAAGATTTGTTTTATATTTATTTTAACACATAAATAACGAATAAGTTAACTTTGCTAAAAAAAGCAAACACAATTCAAGGTTGCTCTAAACACAAGTCAAACGAGTTGCATAATTATAAGACCGAAACATATTACCGTGAATTTTTGATGTGTATACATCTTTGGTTTCGGTAGGGGTAAAATTTGCGAAGCTGTAACGCATATCCCAGCACAAAATTTCGAAGGGCTTAGCATGTGTATTTCAGCATAAAATTTTCATTTTCATTAGAAGCACCCTGTGTTCGCTTGCCAAATGGTTGCATACATTTAGGCATACGCATAGTAAGAGGAAATGCGCTACAACTGATTATTAGCCGTCATCGATTCGCCATCAGTTAGCAAGTGGCGAAACGAACGAACTCAATGAGGTACAACCAAACCTGCTATCGTCTATCCGTGCCAGCTAACTTTGTTGTTGCTTTCACATGCAAAATTTTTCGTTAAGCGACCGGAACTCAAACATAGCGAGCGAGAAGTGGCGAATCGACGACGGCATGGCATCCTATGACACCCACAATGCACAAGATACTAATTCCTTATTAACAATAGGACAATTATCGGGGAGGCTCAAGAGGCCCACAACAAACACTACCGAGAAAATTATTCCCGGAAGTTTTCTCGTGAAGTATGTAACCGTGACATATATAACCGGCTGTTGATGAGCTCGGACTCGTTTTTAAGCAGTATTTCGGTTCATGACCAAAAAAAGAAAAAATATCAAATCGTTTTCCCCAGACACAATAAAGCTGCTGTTACCCTCTAAATCCGTTGTCAAAGATGTGACAAAGGAATAGTTTGAGGCCAGCGAAGATTCTGAAAGCGAAAATTAATTAACCAATGAGAGTGTACACACATTTTATAAATAAAGGTAGTCAATATATTTAAATAGTAAATTATTGGCTAATATATATATTTTATTAATATAACCTACCTGTAATACAAATTACTTCAATTTTACATTTGATAAACAATTTTGAGTAGATAGAGGCAATAAAATATTTTCTGCCGCATAAAACTTGAAAATCTACCTATATGCGGTGTTTCCAAGATATTTTAACGCCCTTGAGTCACAAGTATATACAAGTATATTTGATCAATTATACCGATAATGTCATGTATTAAAAGAATTAAAAATGAAAATGAATAAAAAAATTAAATCAGCGAAATGAATAAAATTAAGTGAAATTAATGTTTAATTTCTAACCTAACCCACATTTGTATGTGTGTAACTGAATCGCCTTTATATATAAAAATATTATCCTAATTTCCGAGCTTGACTCCCTAATCTGTTATTAGAAAAAGAGATTAGCCATGCAAAATTATAATTAAAAATATCTCAGATTAAACCGATAACTTTTTGGTGTCCAACCCAGTTTTATCGATTATACTTGCGAAGAAGAGGAGGAATGTCAAATGTTAAAGTAAACAAAAATTGTCGCTAGTAAGGAAAATAGGTTTGTAAAGGTATTTTTAATAAAATATTAAGTTAAAATATATTTAAATGGCCTAATATGTGTTGCAAAAAAAAAGTGACCACGGTGGCACAGAGAAGAAGTTTAACTTTTCCTCGAGTTGTGTGAATAACAAGCACAACCAATTTGACAGCTAACGAGCTTTGATTGAGATTATATTTATATGTAAACGTACTTTTATGCTTTGCCGTTCGCATATGTATACACATCAAATTTCATGAGTACCTAGTACTCACGCCTTTTTTTTTTTGTCGACAGTGTTGTACATTTTCATTTTGTCAAAAAATAATTGATTGAATAAATAATTGATAATACAATGATTGTGTACGATTAGGAAATAATAATATTCTGAACGAAATTTTTTTTAAATTTTCATCACTGCTATAAAACTTGAAGAGGAGGAAATTTTTGCTCAAAAGGAGGACAGAGTAGTACAAAATTTTTGAGGAGGACGGGTCATGTTTGAGGAGGACATTCCTCCTCAGAGGAGGACGGTTGGTCAGCTTAGTATAGTCTACCCAGCTGGATTTTACTCATTTAGTCGAGTGAGAGGCTGAAAATAATTTCAACGAGTTTAATATTATTTGTGTTCTGCTTTGTTCTACATCAGTGTTGCATTTTTGGTACAATTGTACTTTTTTGATACAATTTTGTTTACTACGCAGTATTTTTTAGTACAATTTTGTGATGAATACTATAAATATATACGTAGCTCTGAAAATTCACAGCGGGAATTCGTTTTATCTTTTTGTCGTCGCCTTCTCGTTTTTGCTTTTGTAAGTTTTGAAAAAAGGTTTGAAATAACCATAATAACATAGCAAAGGGTGTGCTATCAACCTCACATTCCTAGGCAAGTTTTGAAAGAATATTTTCGATACTAAATCTTATTAAAGCAAAATGTCGAAATCAGCTTCATATAGTTAGAAACAGTGTCATCGTTAATTCTTTATGTTCTTAAATATCATAACTTCACGACACTCATATATTGACTAGAGTTGACTATTTATTTTATTATTTTTTAATTCTAATTATTTGTTTATAAAAATATAGTTAATTCCTTAACAAAAACTGTATGAAAATAAGTTTAAATCTTTGAACTAAATTAAAAAAATCGACAAACTTTCGTAAAAATTTCGAGCTTTCTATTTCAATTTTAGTATAATAAAGTGCAAGTGCGATTTTTTTTTAACGAAGAAAATGAGCAACACCTTCATCAAAAAAAAATATATATATATTAAAAATCATCGATAAGTCGCAGCAATTTTAAACTTGCACTTCATTTAAATTGATCGGACTACAAACGGCATTCTCAAAACATGTATTTCTAGGAAATCGAGTTAAAAGCCCGAAATTTTTACGAAAGTTTGTTGATTTTTTAATGTTGCGCAAAAATTGAACCTTGGGGTTTTATTAAAGTTTAAACTGCATTTTTATAAACAAATAATTAAAATTAAATAATTTTAAGATAAATGGCCAATCTTGTCAATATGTGAGTGTCGTCAAGTTTTGATAAGCACTTGAAATACTACAAATAAAATGTCAAACTTTAGTACTGAATTCAAAGAAGATGTCTCCTTTATCCATGCATAATAACTTAAAAAAATTTGTTTGTTAAGAAGTGTACCTTAAAATATGTGCATACACATTTATGTTCAAAGTGTAAAATGTACCTACATAAACTTTCCCATGAATACCATCAAATCATTGATCTTGAAGGGAATCAATGTATGCATGTACTCAGAAAATATATGAGCAAATTAAAAGTCGATGCAATTTACAGTCGAAAAGTATAGTTTTTGTATAGATTTCGTACTGAAGGAACAATTTCATTTCCCAACACTGTGCGACATGCGGGCGCCACCATAAACAAGTGTGAGCTAAAAGTGAGAGTGTGTTAGTGTGCCTTCGCATCAAGAATTAAGCTCGGAACACTCTGACGACAGCAAGCGACAAGCAGCATCTGTCAAATTTTAAGTACACACGTTCTTACGGACACAATTATTTTGACGACAGCACGACATCTTGGCTGCAGGACTGCAATTGTCGACGTCGCCAAATTAAATCTATTTCTAATTTTGCCGGCGACAATGAGTAGATGTAGTGCTGCAAAATTAAATTGTCGCAAAATTAATCACATATTCTTGATTGTTCATGTTTTTCTTATTTACTTAAATAAAAATACACAATTTGTGAAATAAATATACCAAAATGTCAAACTTTAAAATCAGCTGTTTGCTATGTCGCTGAGGTCTTCAAAATGTTTAAGAAGCTGGCTTCAAGGCGACATTAGTCGACAAAATGATGTCGCTGTCGTTACGTCGTGAAGTTGCAGTCGTCAAAGTGTTCCGAGCTTGATAGAATACAAGATTGCGCCGATTGCAGCAGGATTCGTGAGAGTAATTTTAGCGTGACGTCATCGTAGAGTTGACAACTGAGAGCGGCGAGAATGAGGGCGACTAGTGATGTGCTGAATTGTCCCCAATACTCGGTACCCAATACTTAAAAAAGATTTCGGTACCCTATACTTCCTTTTCGGTATCACCGATTATTTACATTAAACCCTCGCCATTATATGCATTTCAGGTTTAGAAAAAACTTTCATTACTAATTTATATGATATCGGCTAAAACACTTGAACTTATCGCCACAGAAAAATATTATTCTATCAGTTTTAACCTTAGTCGGTCCAAGGTTCAAGAAAAATACTTTGACGGATGAAGAAGCCTTTCAGGGGAGAGATTCTGTAGCCAGTTAGCGACAAGTTTCGGATCGATATCGCACTTGTTGACTTACAAATATTTGATATCAAACGTCGACAAAACCGATACCGATTCGAAAATTGTCGTTAACTGGTTACAGAATCTGTCCAAGGCCTACAAGAATGATATCGTCCGATTCAGCTGGAACAAAAATGTTTCAAACAAGTAAGAGTTTCTCTGTATTATGGCATCGAACCGACATATATACATCTTTCATTTGAATCAGTAAAAAAGCTCTATTGGCTCTTACATTCGGGTTTGGTTAGGCGTTTTTTCCATATTTTTGGCCTATGTGCGCTTTTATTCGAAACCTATATGTTTCGGTACCGAGTATCGAGAGTATTGGGTACTTACAAGTATTGACTCAGCACATCACTACTGCTGTCTTCTCTACTATGACGTCACCAAAACAGCTGATTCTGTCAAAATCACTGAGAGCCGAGTAGCGGTATCGTCATCGGCGCCACCTCTGTATTCTCTCCACCGTGCCTTCGCATGCTGTGGCTTTCTCGTCGTTTGTACATGTTTTGTTACTATAAACGACGAAAATTACTAAATTCACTAAAATCACTCAACTGAACTATTGGCGCTTCTGTGTGCTCCTACTCATTTCGGTATAACTTATTTGTTTAATGGCTCAATGAGAGAATTGAGCACTACACCAATGCATATCAACAGAGAACTTAGTCATTGTACATGCTCTCGCTTTGTGTGCCGAGTGTAAAATAGGGTTAGTGCAATGTGTGAATATTCTGCAATGAATAATATCCACTAACACTATTTCTTGTGTTATTCAACCAATTACTTAAAAACACGAATAATTGCAGTTCCCTGATGTCAACATTAAAATCGCCACAGATGAGGACATGCATATAGCTTACAGATAACTCAGATATTTTAGTGAAAAGTGTCGTCAAGTCATTGCATTTATGGGGGTTGTAAACACAAACAACAAGACACTTTTGAACACCATCACTAAACTCAACAAACAGACTTTGCACAGTATCAAGACTGGGAGACTTATGTAAAACCTTACAATTGAGCCTGGCATTAAAATGAATCGCAATGCCGCCACCTCTGTAAAGAGTGGATCTGTCGTTTCTTATAATTGAAAAATCGCACAAAGCGTAAGTCTCTGTTATACAAACCACATCAATGCAAAGGTCATGAAAAATGTAATTTAAATATTCAAGTTTGCCTACTCTTAAGCGCATTAAAATTACATATATTGAACTCTTTGTTATACTGGCATGTTAGTTTCAGAGATAGCCTTAAGTTATCTTCGTTAGTGCTCATACTTACATCATTGCTCATACCTATAATTATCAAGAGATGCCTGTAAACGGCTGGTTATATACAGAAAGTAGGCAGAAAATGGAGCAGAAAAATAAGAAACTGAAACAAGCAAGAAACAGAAGAAGTAAATACTTAATACTAAAAATTATCAAAACTAACACTCCTAGCATTAATAAATATGTTAACATATGTGTGTATGTGCATGTTATGAAGCAGCTGCAATATTATCGACGCTTTTACGATCTAAGGGCCGGTTGTTCAATGTCTGATTAGCACTAATCGGAGGTAGAAGCTCCGGTTAAATACAACGACTGCTTTATCGATCACATGGTATATTCATGATGCCGAAAACGTCGATAACGATGTTTAACCGGCTGGTAGTGATAGCCAGACATTGAACAACCGGCCCTAAAACCTTCACTGCTTCGCTGTCGGGATGCTTTCGTACATACATATGGATATGTGCCCACGAATTGAAAATGCACTCACCAAACGTTTCTGTCTCTTCATTTGAGTTGCGTATTGCATTAGATCACGCTTCGCCTTCGCTAAGCATTCATGGATGAAGAACTTTCCATCAGCATTGACGCCGACGTCGCGGAGAATTAAAGACTTGAGGCTAGATTTAAAAAAGCCAGTAATCTCTTTAAATAATAGTGAACGGTCATAAGCCGAGTTCATTTTAAAGATGATTGGAGAGGCGTTGCTGCAATAACATTTTATGCATTCGAAAAGATGAGCGGATGGTACGAGGGGCAAGGTTAATTTTCGCACATAGCTTAGTAAACAACGAAGGTAAATTATCGTCAGCTACCTGCGGTACACCATACATGGGCGTAGCCAGGTAGGGGCAGGGGCCCGGGCCCCCTAACTTCCAAATTTTTGCCTAGATATTGAAATATATTACCACGAAAAGCTTGCCTGATAATTTCGGCCCCCCTAACTTTAACGGTTTTTCCTATCACAGCGAACGGCAGTGCGCGCGAGTGATGAAAGCAGCCACAGTAGCATGCTGAAATGACTCGCTTATATATACACGAGATTTGGAAGTTTTTATCCAGACGTCTAATCGACATGTTTGAGATATCGTTGGAAAGGTCTTGCAGAGTGTGTCCAGAAAATGTATTCAAGCTTCATAAACGAATAGCCGGATTCTTAAAAATTGGGCTAAAGTGTTGCGAAACAAAAAACGTTTTTTTGCTTTTGGCGGTTTAAGGGAGTATGTGGATACACCCAACATATTTAGTGTTATTCTATAGGCCAATACCTTTCAAAAAATACCTTATATATTAATTTCCGGCTACTAGTTGGAAAGATATAGTGGTAAATGTGTTTTGGTTCGTGTCTCCACTAGGAGATGCTTTGGTATGTATGTGGCGTCTGTACGTACCATCATTTAATTTTTTTCAAACTTTCAGGAGTTAAAGTAAAAAAAAAACTAAGAAGGCTTTGTTCCAGGATGTTTTGATTCGTATGCCTTTGTGGGCGTGGCTGCTGTCTGAAATTCGAAAAAAGCCAATTTTTTAAACTACCACTGAGGCCGCACTACTCAGTCCATGTCATTGATGTGGATATCAGTAGAAGGGTCTTCAAACAGGCTATCTAACTCTATCTTTTGTGTTTATAAAATATAAATATGTCATAACGTTACCGCCCGAAAACTAAAAATCGGGCTGCTGAAAATATACCATTCGGGCATTTTCTCAAAAATTGGTCAGTCGATTTTATTCTAGGTTTCTACAAATCTAGCCCAAAACCTTAGCTTTCATCTGGTATACAGCTTATATCTGGGAAAACTCTTGTTGTGCAGATATTGCGATTCAAATTGAAAAAATGTCGCTCCAAAAAGGGTCAAATGGTTAAAAATTAACATATCCGTCTAATTTGGTTATTTTAAGATATAAAAATAACTTACCCAGTTTCCCAAAAAAATTTCCCATTCCCCGATTGCCACTTAAACCGAATTTCCTTGAAAATCGGGGAATTTTCCGCGAGTTGACAAGTTGAATGATGCAGCTGTGCTAATCACTTCCTAAATGTCTTGGAAACCACTATTTGTGTGTATTTTAGAGCACTTAACCTACCTGGGAAGACGCGAACAATATTACCTGTAGTTGTACATAAATATGTATGTATGAATGCATTTAGTTCACCCAGTGTGCCGCTACTACTTACATACATATGTATAAATTGCCACTGAGCAAAACTACTTGAGAAAAAAGCATTAGTTTAGTAGCACGATTGCAACATCGTACACGTAATAGAAGTGAAACTTCTTAAAAAGAGCACATGTGTGCGCCCCACACCCGGTAGAAATCTTAACAAAAATAAACTACGAGACTATCATACGAACATAGTTGTTTATTGTATCCATAGTTGGTACCAAGTTGATAAGTTTTTATCATTTCTTATATTTTTAATTTGTAATTTTTTCGAATACAAAAAAATTCGAAAAATTATGTGTTTCAATGGACACATCGATTTGAATATATAATTTAGATTTAGATAATATGTTTAGCAATTTATTTGAGAAAAATAAAACATTTAGATTATTGTTTGTATTTTGGTCGATTTTAAATTTGCTACCCCAAAATAATTGATATCA
>NW_023458563.1:9433110-9442374 GCF_013731165.1 Rhagoletis pomonella
TTTGTCGACATTTTTATGCAACCTATCTTCGCTTCCTGCCCACCGTGTCTAGACATCAACCTCGTCGCCTGGTATCATATCAAAACTCTAGAGGTAGATGACGCACAATGGACGACATTAGCCGGAAAAAAATCAAAGTGGAATTTTGATGTTTTGATAATTCCAACTTGTTAAGATATGTCCACTTACATAGAAAAAATTATCCTTTGGTGTTTTAAATCCCAGTTTAGTATTTTTTTGTAGGTCAAATTTGGTGTTTTGAAACTTTGTTTTCTAAAAGTTACACAAATCAAATCGACATTTTTAAAATGTGGTGTGTTGTTTATCACAGTGGTGTGCCAGAACGCTGAAAAGAATGCATTTGGTATAGAAAACGATGTTCTTTTATATGAAATAAAAACAATTTATATGTGATGAGGGACGTAGCTAGAGTAATGTGTCAAAATTAGACGTTTCTTCGTCAAAAAATATGAACAAAGTCGAAATATTTGGACAATCTAAACACTGTATTGTTATGTATTTTTCTTAAAATTTTTTTGTGAAGCTCTTCATGATATGTTCTTTTAGATATTACTTAAGCCAGACTTCGCACGACCTCGCACCAATGTCAAATTCCATATTATATCAAGCAGAGTCTGTACGAAAAATGGTTACCCAAGAGTTGCGACTGATGAATCAGATGCAAGTTCACACTCCGACAGTGACATTTCGCATGCATAATTAAAAAACAAAAAAATATATTAAAAAAAACAAATATGTAGTTATAAGTTATATATTCATTAAAAAAATAATTGAATATATGTATTAAACAATTTTACATTCAAACTTGAAATAGTGTTTTCTTTGCAGTGTAAAGCTTTAATTAATTTAAACTGTAAATAAGTTTTTCGATTATATTGGTCTCAGAGCCCTTGGGAAGGTTAAAAACTATATTTCCAACATCTACATAAACTCCTCTTTCTCTTCATCAGAATCGGTAGAAGTTAAGAAAGTACCTCGAAGGTGTTCACACAGGTTTTGTCAGGACTGGGCCAAAAATCAATATCTTTGCATCACACGATGGGGTAACAAGTATTCAAAAGATGAAGCAAATGTGACCATAATTAGGATTCTTTAGGGTAGCTCTCAATCTCTGAGCCCCCTATTGGAAGAAACCTTTATAAACCTTTCCATAAAATAACAATCACTCAAAGCGATTTTGAAATCTGGGAGAAAATTCTTTCCAATTGAATGATTCTTGCCATTTTATGGTTTGTATATGTAGGCGTATCCATAACCTTATCATAAGTAGTTCTAGAGAGTAGAGTTCCAATACAAACCACTTTTCGCCATATGTACGTTAGCAAAAGCGGTCCATAGATAAGCGATATTTGAAATTCGGTTTGTATAGGAGATGCCATGTCCCCAGCTTCTGATTGAATTGTTGAACCACAAGCCAGAACTCCTCCTATGCCTGAAGAACTGGTTCTCAATACAGTTAATGCAATAACAGCTTCTTCCAAGCCATTAAAAACATGCACTTTGTTAGGTCCACCACCTGTTGCGCTTGCTTCTGCCTTCGGCCGCGCTTAGGGATTATAACCCTTACTAAGTAGAATTCTCCTTTCTGTGTTGCCGGAGAAGAGGGGTTTCCGCATGTCAAAGCTATACAACATTTCTTGTGAATATCACTCCGGCGGTAGAACACATATCGAAATTTGCAAAAAAAGCGTATAGTGCAAACCGAATTTATTAATAAGCTAGTGGTCGGAAATTTGAAACATTTATTTTAAATAAAAGCTTAATCTTGGAACGAATTTGCGTCATCCCCTGTCAAGTTTGCTTCGCAGACAAACCGGTTTCGGTGATGTGCCATCTTCAGTGACATTTTCGTTTCGTGACAAGGGATGACGGAAATTCGTTTCAAAATAAATCATCTTACCACCATCTCGGAAAAAGTTTAATCCTTTGATTACACGTGTATGTTAATGGTTTTGGATTCGGGTTATGCGTTTGGACACAACAACCTTGTACAAAGAACTAAACCGGACCCAAGTTTCTCGATAAGGGGCAGCACAGATTCTTTTTTGCTTGTTTATATAAAGCAGTGGATAAAAATATACGTATATGCGAAATGTTTAAATGAACACCACTAATATTTCCTGCAAACACACATCGATTTACATGTTTTATCTCGCCTCCGACACAGAATTGTTTTCGTACAAAATTACGCAAAAAAACTTACTCGGTCGTTTTTAGGCACGTCATTGTTACGAATTTCGAAAGTTTGAAAATACGATTCGGATTGCAGCATACTATTACGAATACGAAAGAGTTGCAGAATAGGGGTGGAAATTAATTGGTCCTCGTATGTATGTACATACATATATGCATGTGTGTGCACCAATCTATTAATATCGTTAAATTATTTTAATATCTATTGCAAAATTTTGTACAGACTAGACTAAAAAGTAGAAAATAAATAAAATAAATAAAATAAAAAAGCTTTATAATATACCACGCTTTTATAAATTGACTAAAAAGTAGAAAATAATATTTCTCAGTCCCATAGAATTAGTTTTAATAACTTTTGATTTTGAAATTTTAGCAAAGTCATTATAAACAATTTATGAGATTGGAAATGAAAAGCACGGAGCCCATGTAATAGACTTGCATTGATATGAAAAGTAATGTATGTATTTATATACGTGGGTATATGAATGAGGATCTCTTAAAATCGATCTCAAAGTTTGTACTTGCGCTGTAGAGATTTTAGGTCTATGTTATGTAGTTTTACTATTGTCAATTAAATCTAATTCTTTGTATTGCATGCGCTCCACGTCTTTCGTTTTCAATCTCATAAATTGTTTATAATGATTTTAGATAAAGTTTCAAAATCAAAAGTTATCAAAACAAATTCTATGGGACTGAGAAATCTTATTTGCTACTTTTTAGCCATGGCTAATATGGCTCATGATACAAATATTTAAAGGTAAAACCGCTCGCTCAATTCGTTGGTCATCATTTAGTTTTTGAAGTTTGTCTACTTTATAAAGTTTAAATTTTGGAAGCAACTGAAATGCCAAATAAAAGTAAAACAAAAAATAAATAGATGAAAATTTTAAAATTTTCTTTTATTTGAGACTGAAAATGAGAATGTATTTGTGAGATTGAATATTTGAAAACATTTTTGTTATGTTAGAAAACTTCAAAAATGTTAAGGCTGCCTCTCAGCGGTTTTACCTTCAAATATTTGTATCATGATAATAACATAAGAAGGTAGAACCGCTGAGAGGAATTTTTCATATTCTTGACGTTTGCAAGCATTTTAATTTTAAAATTTTAGACACAAGCTCACACACACATTCTCATTATAAGCTTTTATTTAACTTGGTCATCCCGCGCAAATCGTGGAAATTTCCAATCGATTTTAAACTAACTTCCCGACAAGTTAGAGACTTGAAATTTTCAGCATAGTTCCAATCACGATGACAATGCAATTTAAAATATAAATGAATTCCCTATATGGTCCAGGGGTCTTGATTCAAAGGCGATCAAAAATTAGTAAAATTTATGGCTAACAGAGCGTAATTTGCCAAAGAACGTAAAACCAGAGCAAAGCTATTTATGGCAAATTCTAGATATCAACCTAGTCTAGATATGAACCTCGTTGTAGGCATCATATCAAGGAGATACAATTAGAAGACTCGAGAAGTTTCCCGCCAGAAGAACTTTAATATTGCGCCTAAATATATGCCATGCTACAGCGGAAGTGGACGATACGCCATTTCTTTAAATGAAATTAACTGCTGCTATATGTATGTATGTACATATGTATGTTTATACAAAACGTAAGCAAACAACATTTTGCATGCATAGTCTTCTGTTCTCTTTCATTGCAAGTTGAATTATTTTAATATCTATTGCAAAATTTTGTACATAAAATAAAATAAAACTATTTAATATACAACGCTTTTATAAATGGACTAAAAATTAGAAAATAACGTAATGTAAAAAAAAATATTTTTTTAAAAATAAGCTTTTATTTAACATGTTTAATCAAAGGAATAAAATGAAGTAGTGAAACAAAAGATTTTTTAGCAAGAAAATTTTGTCAAAACTGCACTAAAATGAATAAAATAAAATAAGTTAAGGTCTCGTTAAAGTTACTAAAAGCCATTTAGTGAAAGGAGTTATTCAAACTCTAATGAAAATTACTAACAATTTGTACTAATTTACTTCGTTTTTAAAAAAGCTTGTCGGCGAATTCAGCGTACATGCATAATTGGTTAGGTATGTATGTATTTATATGTATGTATGCAGATATTTAAATGCCGGTTTGCTATTCGCGCGACAAGCTTTTTTAAAAACGAAGTAAATTAGTACAAATTGTTAGTAATTTTCATTAGAGACCTTAACTTATTTTATTTTATTCATTTTAGTGCAGTTTTGACAAAATTTTCTTGCTAAAAAATCTTTTGTTTCACTACTTTATTTTATTCCTTTGATTAAACATGTTAAATAAAAGCTTATTTTTAAAAAAATATTTTTTTACATTACTTTATTTTCAATCTCAAACAACAACAGCTTTGAACAATTCCTTTTTTTACTCTCAGTTTTATATGATTTTAAAATGTTGGCAAACTTCAAAAAAAAATCATGGCCGACGAATTGAGAGAATGGTTTTACCTTACCGCTGAGAGTCACTTTCAAAATTCTTGACGTTTCCAAACAATTTAATTTTTAAATTTACTCACAAACTCACACACACATTTTCATTTTCAATCTCAAGCAACAACAATTTCGACCGATTTCATTTTTTTATTTTCACTTTTATATGATTTTAAAATGTTGGCAAACTTCAAAAACCGAATCATGGCCGACAAATTGAGAGAACGGTTCTACCTTGCTATATTTTTATCATGGTTTGTATCATGATTATGGCTGACGAAAATTGTGAGTGAAACTACCTTCATATTTTTGTATCATGTAATATTTGTATCATGCTAGCAAAATAGAAGTACTACATACATACATATATGCAGGAAACCATGGCGCATGTACACATATTTTACTCTCGTGTAATTTAATTTGATGAAAATTTATTGCGTCGCAATTTTTACTCGCGTGTTTTGGCACAATGTTTTTTAAACATTTTTTGTAACCTTGGTGATCAATCAACTTGTTTGTTTGGGTTGGACAAAGCTGTTCAGTGATTATTCAATCTGAAGACGTACGAAACGAAATAAAATAAAATATATTTCTTTCTGATGAGATTAATACGAAAAGACAAACCTTTCAGCCAGAGGATTACAAGATGGGATCGAATTCGTAAACGAAATGACTGTAAAAATTCTTGTTCAATTAATTCAGGCATTGTACAATATTTCTTTTGGAAGGAGTACATCAGCCCATATGATAATTCAGTGCTATGTGGCAAAAACGAACCAAACAAAGCACTAAATCCTTTGGTAGTTATGGATATACGTCATGAAATGGTAATAAAAGCATAATTATGTGGCTTTTGACACATTTAATCAGTAAATTGATTTTATTTATAATGTAACAATGAATCATTTATTTAATGGTAATAGTTTCAAAAGACACCACGAAAATCGGCGCTGGTTACAGTGGGCGGCCAGCGTACGTTAGACGCGTGTATATCACATAATCTGGTTGTAGAGGATCGTTACATCAACAACGAACTAAAAAAAATCCGCCAGCAGTTACGAAACAATACTAAACGAAATACAGATAAAAAGGAATTTACAGAAGAGCACAAACAAGATGTAAGTATTTTGGACAACAGTTTTCTAATACAAGGCTTAGAAAGAGCAACTAAGCATATGGAGAACTTTTACACAACACCTCTGGATGTATTGCAAGCAATTGAAGTGTTATCTGCCACCGAAACAAATAAGAACGACACACAAGAGCATAAATTAACTCCAAAGAATGGCTTTGGAATAATTGAGGCAATCTTTACGGATGAAGTGGACAAAAAGAAATATACAATGAGCGCAGTTAGCAACCGAGGCCATGCTTTAGGAAAATATATACAGAGAATTAATACTCAGAATTATAAACACGAAATATTACAGGAAACCGTTTTAAGCAAACATATTAACCCTCAAGCAAAGGAATATGAGTACAAAATTGTGTCTGATAGCAATTTAAAAATAGAAAATCCGCTTATTTACAAATTCTCGAATGAATACAAAAATCCCATTGCTCCTAATACTGCAACTGATAGTTATTTATATCAAACGCGATGTGTACGTTTTGATGAATCGGTAGAAGTAAGAAACTTTAATCGAGATAGCTCTAAACTTTCGAATACCAGTTGTAGAATTGATTTGGCTGTATCGGATATAACTGAGGAGGCACTTTTTGAACTGCAAATTGCAGCTGAAGAAAAATTGACTCAAAAAACACGGTTCGAATCAGTAGCAAATAAACCGCCACCAACTGATTTCAATAAATCTTTAAAATGCTCTCAAAAGTCTCTAAAAGTTAAAAATGCATCAGAGCTCCTGATTATTAAAAAAATAAATAATGCGAATCAAGTAGATTATGATCATATTACTCCTGAAGAGGTAGAAGAAGAAAGCATTTCCAGCTTTGAAGAAAACTTAAGTATTACACAACTCTTCCAGCCAAGAGCCAACACCACTCCCACATTGCTACGAAAATATTTTTTTAATTGGATTCATTTCGTCACCATTGAGAAAATTGATCGCGAAAATGTGTCTATCAAGGATAATCGCATACATAAAATTAGTTTGTTTTTGGACAAAATACGGAAGGAAAAATTGCGCTTGATGCGTAGTTACCGTCAATTTACTGCTGCACTGGGCCGTAGGGCAGCTCAACCCAAACCAGGGGTTTCAACACGAGTAACAAAAAAATATCTAAACAAGTAAGTAATTCGGAAATATTTAAAATTTTGAGCTGATGCCAGAAAAAAGACTCCTACATATATTTGTACAACTCAAGGATGCATTGTAACGTTAATTCTAGCGTTTACAAAAGAAAAGCAATCGCTTCTGTTGAAGCGATTCAGTTTTTTACAGAGACATAACTATTATAAGAGAAAAGAATAAAAGTCAGTCAATAATCATTTTATTAAGATAAATATTTTTCGAGTCATCTACAATTATTATTCAAGGACTTATATTATAAAAGTCCTTTCATAATAATTATCAGAAAGATAAATATGTTTAAGTTTTCAAATACTTTTATTTTAAGACTTATATTATAAAAGTTTTTTTTTTAATAATCATCATTGAGATAAATATTTTTAAGTCTTCAAAGACTTTTATTTTATGACTTATATTATAAAAGTCTTTTCATAATAATTATGAGCGCGGAAAAATTTTTTAAGTCTTAAAAGACGGGACTTGTTCAGGAGCATTTCAGGATTAGTTGGGGACCAGTTCGGGCCTTGTTGGGGAGCAGTGTGGGCCCGTTCGGGACTATATACAAAATTTTTTCGCACTGATAATTATTATCAAAAGACTTTTATAATATAAGTCTCAAAATAAAAGTCTTTGAGGACTTAAAAATGTTTATCTCAATGATAATTTTTATGACAAGATTTTTATAATATAATTCTCAAAATAAAAGTCTTTGAAGACTTAAAAATATTTATCTCGGTGATAATTATTCGGCCCTATTCCCATTGTCGAAACGACAGTCGTTCGTCGAAATTTGAGATTTTCATTGGCGTTATGAGGCAACCAGTGACATAATCCATTACAAATTTTTATTCCTATTATCCCTTCGAAATGAAGAAGTATTGAAAACGTGTTAAAATCTGCCGTTAATTTTTTTATTTACGACATAATTCAGCGAACGACTGTCGATGCGAACGACTTATGACAACCAGAATAGGGGTGATTATGAAAATACTTCTATCATATAAGTCTTAAAATAATAGTTATCGATGACTTAAAAAAATTTTCTCTCACATAATTATTATCAAAAGACTTTTATAATTCTTACGAAAATTTTGATGACTTCTTTAAAACTCTACCATGAAATAATTATTATTCTGGGCCTCTGGTTTTTTTATCGTTTAGGTAATTTTCAAAATAATCCAATTTTGGTTATTAACGAAAAGAAAGTCAATCGTTAATTCTGAAGCTGTAGCATGCATTTAGGTGCTAGGTGTTAATAGCAGGGTTCGGAAATTCTCATTTATGATTCGTTTTCATTCATTTATGAGATTTATCATGATCGATAATATTTCAAATCTATTTTTGAATTCTTTTATCGCGAGTGAAAAATGCAAACAAATTTATCATCTCTCACATTCGGAATGCGATCGACAAAAAAATTTCCGCTCTTTTTAATTCGCGATCGAAAAAAGCAAAGAAATTTCCTCTCACTCGAATATGAGAAGTCCGAGCATTGCCGATGTCGGCCTGTCATAAATGAGAAAAACGATGCAAGTAATCCATTCGCGATCACTCACAACAACTTATCGCGATAAACTTATCGCGAAAAATTTTCAACGACGTTGTATGGATATTTTTCGGGTTTGTTTTGGTTATGCATTTTGTTATACATACATACATTTTTATATGTAAGTAATGCAAGCAAATCCTTTTCGGTTGGAACCAGGGTGTCCAGATTATTAAAAAAAGCGCAATTTCTGAAAAAAATCGCCGTTTTTTTTAAATAAAATTCATGAAATCGACTTAACAAACCTTTTGTTTTAAGGTATCCACTAGACCGTTCGTTAAAAATAAAATTTGGTTTGCCGGGCGGAAAAAGATGTGTTTTGGTCTAAAAATAAGCTGTGCAAAATTTTATTCGAATATGATAACTCTAAGTACTTGCGCGTTGCATTTGAAAATTTAGAAAACCATATGCATTCTGGGAAAAATTTTTTTAACAAAATAGTTGAAAGTCGTGAATTTTATAGTCATTTGCCATGTAAAATAACCTACACAATCTGAATATGAGGTCAAAAATTAAAAAAGTAGAATAGGTTTTAAGAATTTGCGAAATTATCGTTTTTTTCAAATTGAGAAAACAGCATTTTCAATTTTTTCCAAAAATATCCGGTTGTGATTATCACACCACAAAAAGATCTCCACCAGATTAAAGGTCTTTGAAATCCCTACGAACCTGCTATACAATGTTTTGCAATCAAATTATCAGTTTAAGAGTTATCTGCCAATTTATAAGTGAAATCGGACTCAATTTTAAGTCGCATCGTTATTCTACTGTGCACGGTGGGCAGGAAGCGAAGATAGGTTGCATAAAAATGTCGACAAA
>NW_023458563.1:9442474-9461014 GCF_013731165.1 Rhagoletis pomonella
GAATTTTGACATTTTTGATACTTCACAGCCGGTTGCCTCACTCTTTCCTCAAGAAATATTGAAACGGGCATATATTTCTGTTGCAAGCATGGGTTGCCTTGTGCTCTTTTTTCACAAAAAAACTTTAGAACACCGTAATAGAAAGCGTAGCAAATTTCTTAAGAACTGCGTACTGCCTCAAGAAAATTTCTTAGCCATTTCTTGTACGTCATTTTATATGGAGTTTTCGCTTTTCTGGAGAGCTGCATACTGACCTTTAAGGGAATACCCTATTTTTAAAGCATTTGTTAAAGTCAGCAACAATTTGTAGAAATACTGAGATATTTATTAACAAATCTTAAAAAGACTTTATAAATTGACTATGGGAAAATCTGTGAGATGCTCAATTATTTCAAATGGGGAAATTTTTTCTTTGATACTATTTTCACATAAATAACCTTAGTTTCGATCAAATTACTCCACTTAAATCAAGGGCTTTCAGCCTTGATTTCACGATTTCTATATACATTTCATTAGCATGTGTACGTAGGAATGTGCGGTTTGTAATTGATTTCAAAATAAATGGCTGCATACTTTTTGGGCATTGTTTTTATAAATTCCATCAACAGTTACAAGTTACAAGTCGGGTTTTTCTTAATTTTGTTCTTGATTTATGATAATTTATCTCATTTCAATTACAGTATATTTTTCTTAGCTGCCCATCCTTCTTTGCAAGAAAAACTTGTGCGCTTAACCGAAAAAACACTTAAGGGAATTTTCTTTAGTATTCCAATTAGGAAGGTATCCGAATCCCTATAAAACCAAATAATGGAGGAGCACTTACCACGTAGAAATTACTGCAAGCGGAATGTTTTTCCGAATGGTATCTAATTATCTATATAACTACATGAAATGATAGCCGTTTTCGTTGTTCTTCGAGATGAGAAAAATAAATAAAAGCTTGTAAAATTGGGAGCCAGTGTAGGTAAACGTAACAATTTCTTTGATAATTGATAACAGTTGCAAATTTTTAAGGCAGGTATCGCTAATGTGCAGATATGTTGAATGCATCTATTGGAGCAGTTTCCTTATAAATGTTAAAAATAATGCCGTTGATGCCCATTTTGCGGTAGGCATCTTAGATGTGCACTTAAGCATAAAGGTAGGGTTGCCAGATTTTTTACGTGCGAAATCAATACGTTATACTTCTTCATGCCAAAAAAATCATTACTTTGCAGTACAGTTTTATTCAAAGCAAAATTATGAATATAAGTAAGAGATAATACTTGAAACCGCCAGAGTACTTGTTTTTAACAATATTTTGGTGTATAAATAAAATATAGTTCATAAAAAATAAAGGTGTTATTCATTTTAACATGAACCAATAAATTTTTTTATATGTATGACATTTTTGAATAGCAATAATGAGATAATTTCCATCTTCAGGGTTTAAATAGTCAAAGAATTCTATACATTTAATTTTAAAATTACTTCTAATATGAAGTTCACTTTAAAAAGTTTTAATTAGAAGCCGGTTTCTCTCTTTGCGCCAGGAAACAAACTTTATATTTAAGACCCTCTCAGTTGCTTCGTTTGAACAAAATTACATATTTTTTCAAATGTGGAAAAGTACCACTATTTAAGGACTTCATATATAATTCCTCATAGCTTAAATTATTTTTTTCGACTACGCAAAAACTTTGAAAGACTAAAAAGTCGCTGAAAAGAGTATCTAACTCTATGTCTTGTATGCAAAACTCGTTTACAATGTCAGTAAATTGTGAAAAAAGAATTGTACGTTATAGGCAAAAGCAATTCGAATATTAAAATTTTTTGTTATTAAACTGAAAGTTATTTTCGAGATAACTAGCAACACTCGACAAAAAATCGTCAGCTTTCTTTTTAAATAATTTAAGCTCATCACATTATCGTAACTGGCACGTAAATGACCCGGCGATATGTCCATAAAATGATTGATCTTTTTGTTGTATTAATTTCTTTGGCACATCAAATATTATCTGAAGCATGTCAACTACAGTACAGTTTAAGGAAGTTCCACCGTTATGTAAAAACCGTCAGAAAATCTTAAAGTGTTTTGTTTGAATTGAAAACTCAGTACAAATCAGTGCAAATTTTTAAAAATCAGGACATTAGCGTACTGATTGAAGAAATGAATAAAATCAGTACAAGAGTTGAAAAATCAGTACTGTACTGATGAAATCAGTACGTCTGGCAACGGTACTTAAAGGCAGCCAAGCAAAATATACTGTAAACTTATTAACAGATTTAACAAGTAAGAAAGTCTAAGTTCGGGCGGAGCCGAACATTAAATACCCGGCGCAAATATTAAATATATATTTTCCACCTTTCCGAAAGCTACCGCTACATGATAAGCCGGCGTGTATAAATTTTAAGTAAACTAGCGTCCTTAAATTTCAAAATATTGAAATTTCAAGCATTTCTGAAATTTACCGTTATATGAAAAGCGGCCGTAATTTTAGTGCGATTTCAACAATTTTCAATTGTTTACTTTTATGTGGCAAGCACAATAACCATACCGAGTTTGGTACAAATTGCTAGAACGGTTAGCGAGATACATATACGTGATCATAAGTGGCGGTGCCACGCCCATTTTCCAAAATTTTATCATAAACATATTTCCTGGCAAAGAATTGTTGCAACCATCATTTTGAATAAATTAGCTTTAATATTTACTGATTTATCGAGGATTTCGTATTTCTCGAAATTACCGTTATATGGGATGTGGGCGTGGTTATTGTCCGATTTTAAAAATTTTCGGCCATTTGGTTTGGAATAAATTGATGCAGCGGTTACCAAGATATACACATGTAACCATAAGTGGGCGTGGCTACGCCCATTTTCAAAAAAATTTTAATATTCTTATTTTTCGTCTAAAATTTATTATAAATATCAATTTTGAGTGAGTTATCTTCAGTAATTACTAAAATATCGCAGTTTTTGTATTTCTGCAAATTACCGTTATATGGGAGGTAGGCGTGGTTATTGTCCGATTTTGCCCATTTTCAATACCATCCGTCCTACGCCCGAAAGAAGTACACGTACCAAGTTTCGTTAAGATATCTTAATTTTTACTCGAGTTATCGTGTGCACAGACGGACGGACAGACGGACGGACGGACAGACAGTCACCGCTTAATCGATTTCTCTTTTCATTCTGATCATTTATGTATACATTTGTCTATATCTATCTCGATTCGTTTTGCCTGTTACAAACAACCGTTATGTGAACAAAGTTATAATACCCTTGTGCACAAGTGCGCTCGGGTATAAAAAGGCGAAATAATTTTTTTTCAGCATGATTTGCTTACAACTTACGAATGAACCGTAAATTACGATAATGTGAACATGCTTTAAATTAGAGGTTCCCAAACGTTTGATGCGTATACATCTTTGGTTTCGGTAGGGGTAAAATTTGCGAAGCTGTAACGCATATCCCAGCACAAAATTTCGAAGGGCTTTCAGCATAAATTTTTTATTTTTATTAGAGGCACCCTGTGTTTGCTTGTTATTGTAAATGGTTGCATACATTTAGGCATATGCATAGTAAGAGGAAAAGCGCTACAATTGATATTTAAACTCCGCACATGCATACGGCTTTGTACCTACCCTGTGGGGAAAATCTCTAGTTCTGAACTGGGGCGCTTCTAGTACATTTAGACCCAGTACTGGTTCGCGATAAATCTCTTTTGCATGCAAGCAACTGGCGAATTTAACATGGCGATGTCCTAGGAAGTGTCAATTGCCCCCCGCTGCATCCCTTTTTCGATAGTTCCGAACTAGTCCTAAATTCTATAGTTCCGAACCAGATCTAAAATCGACAGACGAAAGAAAAAGGTATCATGATTTTTCAATCTTTTCGGTTCTTCCGTGTGCGATTTTACATTATTTTTAAAGAAACGTTTTTTCAATTAAATTTGTTGAAATGTACGTTTACATACGTTGCTGTTGACTTTGCAGAGGTGCTCGCTGTTATTGGTTAGATTCCATACGGCCCCAAGATGTTAATATGTTAACACAAAGCTTTGTTTTGTATTACCAAACTATGAAATAGCATCTGCGAGGCACAGAATAGAAGCGTATTTCAACGAAAAAGCCGCCGAACAAATATCTATGTAAAGTAAACAAGCCCCCCGCTGCATCCCTTATTCGATAGTTCCGAAATAGTTCTAAATTCGACAAATAGGATCTAGTTCGTTCTGCATCCCTTTTTCTATAGTTCCGAACCATTTCTAAATTCGTCACTTTAGATATAGATTTGTAGTGAAAAAAAATGAAAAAATTAGTTTCTTAAAAGTACCACTTTTCGCCGATTTTGGACTGGGGTGGATCTAGTTCCTATGGGACTAGTTCCTTTTCGGCGATAAAGACCTAGTACGGAACTAGAAATTTGATTCACTAGTCCGCGGTTTCCCTGCAGGGTATGTATGTACATAAATATGTATGGACTCATTTTTTTGCAACTGGGCATGAATCACGTAGCTTTGAAACGA
Source organism: Rhagoletis pomonella (assembly GCF_013731165.1). Lineage (NCBI taxonomy): Eukaryota > Metazoa > Arthropoda > Insecta > Diptera > Tephritidae > Rhagoletis > Rhagoletis pomonella. The sequence goes on from NW_023458563.1 coordinate 9,446,985, forward strand.
TAGTCGTTCAAACGATACTGACAAAACGATGTTGTCAAAACACTGATTTATGCATTTGTGTTGCTGTTACGTCTTACAGTTACTGTTACGTGAAGCAAAACTAGAACGAGTTGACGATATCGCACAAACGATCAAACAATTTTGGATTGTATGAAGCAAGACAATCTCGACACGATATCGTTCAGACGATTGTCGTCATATGTCAGACTACCACTGACGTCGTAATTGGTGTCAATAAAAGCACGGATCTCGACGTAGTTGCAACTGGATCCATCTGTCGTCTTTCAAATCTTCTGTCAGTACCGAAAACATCATAGCCTATGCAGCGAGAAACGCCGCAATTGATAGCAGCCAAATTGCCTGTTTAAAAAAGATTCTGACATTAACAAACTAAGAAAAATGAATTTTAAGGTTGGTGTCTCGACTACGCTCCTTGACAATGTTCTAGATCCTATGCTATGGCCAGCTGACGTCAAAGTTCGACATTTTCAGTTTATTGAAAATGCAACCGGAAAACATAAAACTGCCTAGCAACTAACTAACAAAAAAGATTGCGAGTTTAAAGAACTAAAAATTTATTTTCAAAACATGTGCGGTATTCGGACTAAATCTGAGGCTATTCGCTTTTTAAGTACTTATCCGGAGTTTGACGTTATTATCTTTGTGGAAACGCTGCTGACTTCTGACTTTTTTGACCAAGAGTTTTTTGATGCCAAAGTATATAATGTCTCTCGTAAAAACCGAGATGCAATAAAAACGGTCTGTTCACTTGGAGGGGGCGTTCTAATTGCGGTTCAACGGAAATTGCAGGCTTTTCAAGTAACTCTTCGGAATTCGGATACCTTTTTGGATCAATTGTGTATCTGCATAAGGGCATCACCTGCTTATGGCTCCTTATATGTAATTTCATCGTATATTCCGCCTAATAGCAACTACACTATTTATAAAGCACACACAGATAATATTGTTCATTTAGTTCATAACAACTTAGCTGATAATCATCTTTGTGTTTTTGGTGACTTCAACCCTCCTAACATTTCGTGATCTGGGAGCTTCTCTAACTTGGGTCTTACTACAACCAATATTACAGCTGCGCATGAGTCGTATTGTATAGATAATATCTTAAGCCTAGATTTAACTCAAATTAATTCTTTTAGGAACAAGCTTAATAGAATTCTTGATTTGGTTTTCACCAGTGCGAATATTAACACCACCATTTCTCAGTGTCTTTCCCCATTCTCTCCGGCAGACAAACATCATGTCTCGTTAACACTTAAGGTAGAATTCTATGAATTCTCAGTCAGCCACTCTGAAGAAAAAGGTAGGTTCAAATATGGATGTTGTGGCTTTGTTAAACTTAACTCTTGCTTGCTTGAATCTGACTGGGAGAATTTGTTCTCCGGCTTAGATGTTGCAAGCTGTTATTGTTCTTTTAAATATCGAGTAAACGAAATTTAACTTAAAAATATTCCAATAATGAAAAAAAGCCCGTGGTACAACGAACCAACGTAATAAGTTTTTTTAATAAGTTCAAAAGAACTAAGGTACAATCTCATTTTATAAGGTATCAGCAACTGTTGAAAAAATTGAACTGCCTAAATAAGTTCCTTTAAAGAAACTATATTTTCAGTGTAGAATCGAACATTAAATCAAATCCAAAAACTTTCTGGCACTACATTAAGTCTATCAAGTCCAGCGTAGGTGTTCCTTCGGCGGTTTGTCTTGGGGAAAAACTTGCTAGCTGACCTTTAGAAATTGCCAATTTATTTGCCGATTTTTTCAAATCGAATTTTTCTAATGACGACGTTAGCGACCCGTGCTACGCTTCTCACAATAACCAACCTTCATCACTAAACTTTGGCTCCTTAAGTCTTAAATCATAATTCGGGGCATTAATCCTTTAAAAGTCTCTACTCAGACTGACATTGATGGCATTTGTCCCGCCCAGCACTAATATCACCTCACCACGTACTGGAGTTTTTTTGGATAACTGGAAATTAACATCAATTACCCCAATTCCCAACAGTGGCAAAAATAATGATGTTACTAACTATAGGCCAATCTCCAAGCTGTCTACAATTTCTAAACTGTTCGAGAATAGTGTATAGTGTGAAGGAGAAAATGTACTTTGTCGTTAAGAGTTTAACCTTGCGGTCTTTAGTGAATACTGCATTGACACGTTTTCCTTTCGGCTCCAAGTTGATTGTATATACACTGACTTTTCCAAGGCTTTCGACAAAGTATCCCATTGCATTCCTGAAGTGGCTGAATTCTTATTTAAGTAATAGGTGCTGCGTGGTCTCAATCAAGGGGGTGTCTTCTATTCCCTTTACTGCATCATCTGGCGTACCTCAGGGTAGCATCTTAGGACCTTTACTCTTTGTTCTTTTTATTAATGATATAGGCAGCTGTTTTTCGTTTTCTAGGTTCTTGCTTTACGCGGACGACCTAAAAGTTTTCTCTTCGATTAAGAGTTCTGAAGATGCTTCTAGGGTTCAATCAGAAATCAATAGATTGTACTTATGGTGTTATCGGTCTCACCTACATCTCAATATTAGCAAGTGTTATCATGTAACGTTTTCCAAACTACGTAATGATGTGCGAACGTCATACAGTATCTCTGGTAGTCCCCTTCAGTCAGTTTCCGAGATCAAAGATCTTGGTGTAATTTTTGATCCCTCTTTTTTATTCATTAACCACATCAATTTTATCATATCTAAATCATATGCTGCGTTGGGCTTTGTTCGTCGAAATAGTTCTAATTTTACTGATCCCTACACTCTGAAATTACTCTACACATCTTTTGTTCGTCCAAAGCTTGAATATGCAGCATCCATCTGGAGACCTCATCATAAATTTGCCATCGATAGAATTGAGCGTATTCAAAAAGTTTTCCTTAAATATGCCCTTTCTTCCCTCAATTTCTCCACTCCCGTCCCTCCGTACAATTCCCGACTCCTTTTGATTAACCCTAAGTCCCTCGAAAGCAGAAAAACTATTCTATCCTTGTCTTTTATGCATGGTTTGATAAGTGGTGAAATCGATTGCCCCGCATTACTGCTTGCTATTCAATTTCTTATTCCTGCGAGAACACTTCGTTTCAATCATCCTTTTTACCTCAAGGCCCTCAGTACAAATAAAGCAAGAAACGCCCCGTTAGTGCGTGCACTTTGAGAACTCAACTCGAATTCTATTTTGCTTGACTTTTCTTTGCCCAAGAATATATTTTGTAGTTTATTGAATTCAATTTTATCTTAGTGCCTTCTGCACTTTAGTTCTCAGGTACCGTTTTAGTCAGTAAGAACCTCTGTAGTTTATTGACTTTTTGAAATAAATAAATGAATAAAAATGGTTGCGGACCGAGGAATGCCTGGTCTTAGCCAATTCTGGTCAAATGGTCAGATGTCTCATTACCAGGTACTGTTGAGAGACCTGGCACCCAGAGTAAAGCAAGCTCGTTATATTTACCACCATATGTAAGTTCAGACTTGCATTGCCGAACTAGTTTGGAAAGAGTTAGAGGGCTGGCCAATGCCTTAAGTGCAGCTTGGTTGTCACTGCAGAAACGTAAACTCCTTCCGGTCCACCTATGTTCCACCACGTGGTCCATGGCTTTGAAGATTGCAATTATCTCAGCCTGGAAGACCGAAGCATATTCCCCAACAGAAAAGTGAAGCTTATCCCCATTTACTTCGAAAAATACTCCAGATCATAACCCAGAGTCAGTTTTGGAGCTATCAGTAAAGATTCGACAATGTGTGAGTCCGGTTTCAGTGATGGAATTAAACCAGCATTCAGGCTCAGGGAACTCAACATTATAGAATCTCTTCAAGAAAGATAATAGTAGGGCGTACTATCCTTTAGCATTGAAAAGACACAAGTGCTTACATCTCTGCCGCCAGAAATTTCCGCCGCGCCCCACTTAATGTTGTACCAACATCCGGTTCTTTTTAGTCTGCAGGTGGCCTTTCCCACGTATGAAAACACGAAGTGACGGTAAGTGCAGTGTGTCAAGAGCATTACACACCACTCAAAAAAATTAAAGTTAAATAAAGAGGCTATCAAACAAACTTTTTTATCGAAACCAGATACATTTTCGTGAACCCCCACTTACAACTCATGGACCACCATATTTTTTCACGCCAACGTAGACCTCCGTCGAGTCTCCCATGGACCCCTGGGGGTCCACCTGGACCACTTTGGGTATCACTGTTTTAAATTGTAATTAAAACAATGGCTTGCTGCGTGAAGTAAGCATGCGACTTTTGTTTTTTTTTGGCTTAAATTAAAAAACTATCTAAAATTGGATTAGGAAACTGTGGCACTATTGCCTTGCTGTGAGGAACTCTGATTAAAAAGTATAGAACAAAAATACGCTTGCCAACTTTACGCAGGTCATAAACAAACACAAATTAAAAGGGTTTATTAACCTTCGCTTCCTCGACAGCCATTTTTTGAGCTTCATTTTCAGCATCCTGCTGCAATCGTCGTTGACGCGCTTTCTCATGACGAATGCTTCTTTCCATTGCGCGGTCTTGCATTTTAAGTACAAATTTTGGCATAATCATGGCTTTCCCCTGCAAACTCGCCATGTTTTCGTCATTTTCTTCTCGCAGGTTACCAATAAGCTGTAGGTATTTTGCTTTTGCTTTGAACTTTGGGTTACCATGGTGTATAATCGACTTCAATTCGTTTTTTAAATCTTGACGAGCTTCTTTGGCCTCGGAAGATAACTTATAAAAATTTAATTCCATAATAACACGCTCTTGGCGCTCAAGCTTTAGTCGTTGTAGCTCTATGATGTCCTGTTGAATCCTGATTCTGTAAAAAAATATATCAATTGTTAATAAGTCATAATTATTTTACATCGCTTTAGATCGGTGGTGGGCATAAGCTTGCCCGCGGGTAAAACTCTTTCAAGCTTTCTATACAATGAGGGAAAAAAATATTAAAATCAAATAGAAACGTAATTGATCTTACTATAAACGTCAACGAAAGTACTGTTCATTCTGAAAAAGCATCCGTGAAGTAAATAATCAAGACAAAAACTAAAAAAAAATATTTAATATGCATGTTGCCTGCAGTGGAATTCGAACCCTGACCATCTCTGCATATCAACAAATTGCGGCAAGCATCTTTGCGCACTCAGCTACACCCAGCTTTCGAATGTTGAATTTTCATCAAGACCACAGCACGCGATTTGTACGGATATACATGTGCTAAGTATGTATGTGTGTGTTGTCGCCGCCCAGTTAGAAAAGGTAATCTATAGCAGACATGGGCACATTTGCCCGTATTGCCCGTACGGGCAAGCGAGCCCATTTCGCGGGCTAGATCAGGGGAAAATCATGGGCAAACATGAAGGGGGCAACGAATCTTACTAATACAATTATACCAATGAGATCCACACGCATTCTGGAGTAAAAACCCTGCAAAAATCGATGGACAATGTAGTCTATGTGTGGTATATTGGAGTACTTACAAAAGTGTTCATCTGTCATGCTGTAGCGGACCAACTCGTGTCTCGTGTTTTAACGAAATGTGATTGAAGTTGAGCATTTGAAATCACATTTGCATGTCTGGCTGTAGCTGAACGTATAGAGATGCTCACTGTTAGTTGTTAGCTCCCAGCATGTTCGGGTACGAATGCCGTCAGAGGCAACATGTAATTTTAATTTTTTTTTTTTTTGGTTTTTATTAATTTCGAAAAAACATCTGTGAAGTCAAAAACAAAAGCGTGTACAAACGAAAAAATATAACAACAATGCCATTGTTAATATGTTGGAGTAGTTTTGTGCTACTCTGATGTAATGTAGAGGTGGAGTATATGGTCCTGCACTAGGACATCGCAATGTTAATTAATTAATTTTGGAGTACTCCTTGGTCTTTAGGGAGTACTCTTTACACGCGTGCATTGAGTAGTCGCAATTTTTGCAGGGTATGGGTGGTTCCATCGGAAGGTCCACCACGACAAAAAAAAATAAAAGTCTTATATCTAACGTATTTACGGGCCAATTTGTCTGCTTTTTATACCCGAGCGCACTTGTGCACAAGGGTATTATAACTTTGTTCACATAACGGTTGTTTGTAACAGGCAAAACGAATTGAGATAGATATAGACAAATGTATACATAAATGATCAGAATGAAAAGAGAAATCGATTAAGCGGTGACTGTCTGTCCGTCCGTCCGTCCGTCCGTCCGTCCGTCTGTGCACACGATAACTCGAGTAAAAATTGATATATCTTAACGAAACTTGGTACGTGGCCTTCTTTTGGGCGTAGGACGGATGGTATTGAAAATGGGCTAAATCGGACAATAACTACGCCTACCTCCCATATAACGGTAATTTTCAGAAATACGAAAACTGCGATATTTTAGTAACTATTAAAGATAATTCACTCAAAATTGATATTTACAATGAGTTATAGACGAAAAATAAGAATATTATAGATTTTTGGAAAATGGGCGCAGCCACGCCCACTTATGGTTACATGTGTATATCTTGGTAACCGCTGCACCAATTTCTTCCAAACTTGGCACAGTTGTTGGTCCTGGTACAGCATACCAAATGGCCGAAATTTTAAAAATCGGACAATAACCACGCCCACATCCCATATAACGGTAATTTAGAAAAATACGAAATCCTCGATAAATCAGTAAATATTGAAGCAAATTTTTTCAAAATTGATGGGTGCAACAATTCTTAACAAAGAAATATGTTTGTGATAAAATTTTGGAAAATGGGCGTGGCACCGCCCACTTATGATCACATATATGTGTCTCGGTAACCGTTCTACCAATTTATACCAAACTCGGTACGGTTATTGTGCTTGCCACACAAAAGCAAACCGTTGATATTGTTGAAATCGGACTAAAATTACTGCCGTTTTTCATATAACCGGTAAATTTCAGAAATGCTTGAAATTTCAATATTTCGAAATTTAAGGACGCTAATTTACTTAAAATTTATACACCCCGGCTTATCATGTAGCGGCAGCTTTCGGAAAGGTGGAAAACATATATTTAATACTTGCGCCGGGTATTTAATGTTCGGCTCCGCCCGAACTTAGACTTTCTTACTTGTTAAAATATATACTGGCTATGTAAGTAGAATCATCTTTGCGTAAAATGGTCTTCCTAGGTGGCGCCAAGGTTGAGATATTTCGAAAAACCGTATTTATGGTCCGATTTGGTTCGAATTTGGCGTATGTAGTTGAAACATAATAAGTCATAGATTTCCAACAAATTCACCCTGAATTGGCGCTGAAGTCAAAATATAAAGTATATTCTACATAAAATACATGTTTTATTTGCGTTAAAAATTCATTTAACAGCAATATTAATAAAAATATAACGACGAAAATTTATATCACATGACGCTACGTCACGTGACGTTTCACACTTGGGGTTGTAAAAGAAAATTGAAACAAGTTGCATTAATTCAAAAAACTCTAGAAACAGCTAGAATTGCTCCAAATCATACTAAAAGAGGTTTCGTGAAAATAGCCATCCACAATTCGCAGAGTTTTGCGATTTTGTAAGAAAATAAAAAATCTAGTTCCATTTTTTGTCACGTAACGACACTCTCTTTAAATGCTTATATTTCAGGACCAAGCAGTTCGATTGTTTTAATTTTTCGGTTAAATATAGAGCTAATTATGTGCTATACAATGGCCCAAAAAAGTTAAAGAAAACAAGTGGTATTCCTTGTTTGTAACACATTGAAACGTACGACTGTCACGTACGCGACATATTGAAATACCCATATGTTATGGTATGTTATGTTATGCTAAGTACTAAGCCAAACTCCCCTCCACTTAACCCATTCCAACTAATGTTATTTCAGCACAACTCAACTCACATAAACTATCCTTAATTTTAGCGGTTGAATTTCAACCGCTGGGCGAACACTAGTTATATTAAATAAACAAAAGGAAAACAATAAATACTAAGGATTGAAAAGTGTGCAATTCAAATGACGAGGAGTGTATATGAGCAGATGTGATCACTACCACAAGTAAACGCGAGCTGAAAGTGCGATTGCGTTAGTGTGCCAATTACCCCAGTAGAAATCGGTTGTATGCATTCATGAAGAATGCTTTCTATATGAGTGAATTAGTTTGAACAATTCATGCGTAGTCATGAATTTCCACGAATAAATTCAAATTCTAGCGAATTGCAAGCGATTTCTTGATAAATTTGAAGTGGAATTTTTGTAATATTTTCAGTCTTGTACAAAAATCTTAGTGAACGGACGTGCTGTGCGATACTATTTTCAGCACAAACAGGCTTTTACAAGATATGCATTTGCATATGTAAGTGCTAATTTCTTGTATGTCCCCGTATATTAAAATGTATCAGAGAAGAATCATTTACATATGGGGATACATATCTTGTAAGAATGCTTTAATACAGTTCCATTAATGCATTTTTGTATGTTTAAAACATTAACACAGCCATATGCATACAACAGTAGTACAAGTGTATGGTTAGAGTACGCATTCGCTCTGAGAAACCACGCGTGTTAAATGGAAATGAAGGTACATGTATACTGGCATGTATACACAGCAGCAAGCTCATGCCATCAACAGCAATGTCTTATGCATAAAAAGAAAAGTAATGTCGTTGTAAGTAGACGTGTTTTTGTGGCGCTGCTTTAAATTACGCTTTTCAAAGTAATTACCGGCTTTTTAAATCGATAAATCTTTGCAAACTTTCTGTAAAAACACTCGCTGCGGCAGCTGATCGTTATTTGCATTATTTGTATTCGATTTGTTTTATTTTAACATTTGTGAGACAATACAAATTTATTCAGTACGCAAATATGTCACAACAAAGAAAAGCGCCCGCAATGTCTCCTCTCCACAACAAACTCCAGTACAACAAGTAAGAAAGTCTAAGTTCGAGCGGAGCCGAACATTAAATACCCGGCGCAGGTACCGCTACATGGTAAGCCGGTGTGTATCAATTTTGAGTAAATTAGCGTCCTTAATTTCGAAATATTGAAGTTTCAAGCATTTCTGAAATTTGCCGTTATATGAAAAGTGGTCGTAATTTTAATCTGATTCCAATAATTTTCAAAGTTTTGCTTCTATGTGGCAAGCACAATAATCGTACCGAGTTTGGTACAAATTGGTAGAACGGTTACCGAGATACATATATGTGATCATAAGTGGGCGGTGCCACGCCCATTTTCCAAAATTGTATCATAAACGTATTTCTTGGTAAAGAATTGTTGCAAGCATCAATTTTGAGTAAATTAGCCCTAATATTTACAGATTTATCGAAGATTTCGTATTTCTCCAAATTGCCGTTATATGGGAGGTAGGCGTGGTTATTGTCCGGTTTTAAAAATTTTCGGCCATTTGGTATGACTGACAACTGTGCCAAGTTTGGAAGAAATTGGTGCAGCGGTTACCAAGATATACACATGTATCCATAAGTGGGCGTGGCTACGCCCATTTTCCAAAAATGTATAATATTCTTATTTTTCGTCTAAGAATTATTGTAAATATCAATTTTGAGTGAATAATCTTCAGTAGTTACTAAAATATCGCAGTTTTCGTATTTCGGAAAATTACCGTTATATGGGAGGTAGGCGTGGTTATTGTCCGATTTTGCCTATTTTCAATACCATCCGTCCTACGCCCGAAAGAAGTGCACATACAAAGTTTCGTTAAGATATCTCAATTTTTACTCGAGTTATCGTGTGCACAGACGGACGGACAGACAGTCACCGCTTAATCGATTTCTCTTTTCATTCTGATCATTTATGTATACATTTGTCTATATCTATCTCGATTCGTTTTGCCTGTTACAAACAACCGTTATGTGAACAAAGTTATAATACCCTTGTGCACAAGTGCGCTCGGGTATAAAAACAATCCAAAGGAGCAAGCAGCCCAACAACGGTTCGTTTGTTGGCGAGAATGGAAATAAATTGGAAACATTTATGGAGAGCATTATCCATAAATTGAACGAGAGTGAAGAGCGCGTAATGCAAAAAATTGGTGCTGAGCTAAGTAACCTCAATTCAGCAATTAAAACTGTTGATGAAAGAGTGTGTGCGCTGGAGAAACTGCGCGACGAAAATGGGGAACAAAATAAAAACGTTCTCACATTATGTCAGCAAGTCGATGAACTGGGGAATGCGTTGGTGTCAGCTGATGTAATTGTATATGGTGTCATGGGCGTAGCCAGAACGAAATTTAGAGGGGCGGGGCCATACAAAAAAAAAATCAAAACCAATAACTTACTTACTAAAAAACTGTTTATTACAGTTTAAAATTATTGTAACCAATAGAGGTAAATATGTTGTAACTAACTGTTGTAACTGTATAAAACTATTCGTCGATTTAAATTGTTAACTTTTTACTGAGCATGTTTATTTTACGAGAAGGAAGCATCGAAAGTCTAACTCCGTCAGTGTGAGACTTTAACCCAAACTAAACTTCCTACCGTCATGTACCGTTCCATTCCCGGTACCACCGTCAAGGATTTCGTGGGGATTATAACACTGTGTGACTGATAAGGTTATAGATCTATTCTCTTCTTCTTCTTCTTATTTGGCGCTGTAACCGCCAAAGCGATTTTTGCCAACTGACGCCAATTGGAAATGCCAAGTGAAGCCAGAATACTTTCAGAGCTGGGGCGTCGGTGTCCATTCGAACGACATGGTCAAGCCAGTTGAGCCGCTGAATTTTAATTCGCCATATACCAGCACGGGCATGATGAGTGACTTATAGTGTGGTTTTCGTACGTCGATAGAGGAATTTACTCCTGAATTGCCTACTCAGTCCAAAGCAGTACTTGTTGGCAAGAGCGATTCTGCGCTGGATTTCCATGCTGACATTATTATCGGTGTTAATGCTGGTTCCCAAGTAAACGAAATTCTCTACTTTCTCGAAATTATAACTGTCATAGGGATGTCGGAAAAACATCGATGCATCGAAAATATCGATGTCTTGCTTCGATGCATCGAAAATTTTCCACTTGATGTATAAATAGTCGATGTATCGATGCATCTAAGTATCGATGTTTTTTGAAAACTGACATCTACGGTACATTGAACCGTCATTCCAGTTTTTCAATTGTTCAAAAAAAAAGAAGTGACTTTGGCCAAGAAATTTAAATGGCTGCAAGAAGTTCCGTTAGAAACATAATTAGCTCAGTTGCAGTAATTTATTTAAAATTTTCTACAATTTTGCTAATAACATATTTTGTTGTGAAACATTATCTGAAAAATCCTATTCAAATCGATGCATCGATGTATGCCCTTCGATGCATCGAAAAATATCGATGTACATTTCGATGCATCGAATCAAAGAAAAACATCGATGTATTTTTGCCACTGACATCCCTAAACTGTCAAAAGTGGCGTGGGTGCCAAGGCGCGAATGTGCTGATTGTTTGTTTGATGACAGGGATACTTCGCCTTGTCTTCGTTTACCAACAGACCCATTCGCTTTGCTTCCTTGTCCAACTTGGAAAAGCCAGGACAGGCTTCGCGGTTTTTCTTACCGATGATGCCAGTGTAATGGGCATAAGCCAGCAATTGTACGCTCTTATAGTAAATTGTTCCTGAGCGGTTCAGTTCTGCAGATCTTATTATCTTTTCTAACATCAGATTAAAGAAGTCACATGAAAGGGAGTCGCCAAGTCTGAAACCCCGTCTGATGGCGAACGGCAACAGAGCAGAGCTGGTGGTATTGCTCAAGGTCATTTTTCACAGCCGTATGAGTTTTGAGGGGTTATAGGAAACTCCTTTTAGTGCTGCCGAAAGCGGCTTTAAAGTCGACATATAGGTGGTGAGTGCCGATCCTTTTCTTGCGGGTCTTTTCCAAGATTTGGCGTATTGTGAATACTTGGTCTATGGTAGACAAAACATTCGATAAGAACTTGCAACCTATGCTTTGAAGGCTGATCCCGCGTTAGTTGGCACGCATGGCGGGGTCGCCTTTCTTGTGGATTGGGCAGAGCGCATTTGAATTCCAGTCGCCGGGCATGCACCTTATTACCTCCTTTCCATCGTAATTAAATAGCTCAGCTGACAGGCCGGCAGCTCAAGCAGCTTTGGCACTTTTCGTCATAGTCAGGCGCTGGGACATCGACTCCATCGTCATCGAATGGGACCTCGGGTTCGTCGTCTCCACTTCTTTCAGTGCTTCTGCCATTCAAAAGGGTCGAAAAGTGTTCCCTCCATAATCTGAGTACGTTCTGGACATCGGTCACTAGGTCGCCCTGGTTGTTCCTACAAGAGTCTTGAAACCTTCCGTAAGACGCTCAACTCTCTACTAAAAATTTCGGGTGTTTTCCCTGTCGGCCAGCATTTCAAGCATTTTCTCACACTCCCCATCATACCAGTAATGAGCGGGAAATGTGGTTCCACTGATCACGCAAGTCGGTTTGTTGAAAAGTGCTCTCTCACAGCAGTTGTAAGGATCGAGCGCCGAATTCATTGGCCGTCTGTTTTGATTGCAGCTTTTCGACGTTGAACTTTCCTTGCATTGTTGGGGGCCCTTTTTTTGCTGCTCCGAGGTTGGGTCGTATATTGGATGCATCAATATAGTAGTGCGAGTCGATGTTTCATCTCTTACATCTAAAACATGGAAGAATGCCTTCCGTCTATCACAACATGCTCGATTTGGTTTCCGGTTTTTCGATGTGGAGACATCCATGTAGCTTGATGGATCTTTTTATGCTAGAACCCAGTAATACATACTGCCAAGTTTCCGGCGAAGTCGATCACCCTCAGCTAATATGTACGCTCTAAGATAAGAGAGCCTTGGATGCCTCATCCTTCTCTTCCATCGGGGCATTGGCACATATGAATGAGATGGTGAAGAATCTCGCTTTGATGCGGATTGTGTCTAGACTTTCGTCCACTAGAGTGAACGCCGGTCTCTCTCCCACCACAAATCCAACACCGAATTGCACTCCTTTACGTGGCAACTGTAGTAGACGTCGCAAGGCTCCACGCTTACCTTCCTCGCCCCATCCATCGCATTTCGTGGATGGCGGTGATGTCAGCCTTTATTTTTCCCTAGGACATCAACCAGCCGGGCAGAGGCACCATCCCGAATAAGTGTTCGGATATTCCAAGTGCATACAAATCAAAGTCCTTCCTATGTTTGCCGTGATCGTCATCAAGAGAAGGGGGTATCATCCGAGGCATGTGTTTTTTTTCATTGGGCAGGGTTTTAACGTGGCGGGACCCAAACCCAGCGCACGCGGAACACTCCCAGTTGAATGGCAGTCAAAATCTTTGCATTACTGGGAAATGTACAACACATAGTGGTCAAAAGCGAATATCTCATAGCTCTACATACCTGTATGGTAAACCAAAAAATAAAAAATGTAAAAAATAAACTTTTTTCCGCATACTCTGTAATATTCTTCCGCAATTTTGTAAGGTAAACTAACAATTTATAATCATTGCTTTGCAGCGAAATATCTTATCTTAAATTATACACATAGGTATGTATAAATATGAGGACGTATTGAACATTTTGAGTATACAGATTTTTTATGCTGGTATATTCATTTATGCTAAATATAACTTGATTTTGTTTTGTCACACTTAAGAAGTAAACGTCTTGGCTGTTCACCCAACCGGTCTAATTTTTATCCATAATCTCAGATTGTACGCTTAGAAATGACACAAAACATAAAGACAAAGTAATAAACAAATGAACTATAAATTTATTTATAGTTTCCGTTCAATCCATTTTTGCTCATTGTCGACTGCAGCCAGGTTTTTACCCTTTTTAAATGGAACTGCTTTGAACATAGAGAGAATAACTTGATACAGAACCATATGATCCACATATCCACTTTTTAAATCAATTTACTAATTATTTTGTTAGCGTTGGGAGTATAATTTGTTGTACAGTGTATATATATCAAATAAAACACCTCTTTGAAGTAAAAGTTTCGAGTGACGAAAGCTGAACTAGAAACACAAAATTTATGATATCAATTTCGTGACGAAAATTATACGCATTTTTTGACTGCCTTTGAAACGTACGG
>NW_023458563.1:9476014-9495279 GCF_013731165.1 Rhagoletis pomonella
TTGTTTGTAACAGGCAAAACGAATCGAGATAGATATAGACAAATGTAGGCGCTCACTCTCTGTCCATGCTTGTATATGAGCAAATTTGACATCGCTATAACTGGCAACAGTGCTTTGTGCCTTTCGCAATAAATTAAGTGCGTTTAGGGAATTACAACGCGAAAATTTTTTAGTTTAGCGCTTATTTCGTTCTTTGGTGCCCTTTTCAAGGCAATAATAAAAACGTGATTCTGTGGTGACATTGTATTTATTTTGTTCATTCATTTATTCATTCCAAACGTACCGAAAACTTTATCCGTTGACTTACACATATGTTAGTGTTTGGTCGAGCTTCTCCTCTGGATAATATGCTACCAGATAATCCAAACGCAATATTTTCACACAGTCTCTATCACGGAATTCATAGAAAATTCTGCTAATTAGCTGGGTGTGCGCATTTGTACAAAAGTAAGCAATTGCATGAAAATAAAGCCGCTAGAGAAACCAAGTGAAGTTTTGCAAATTGCTTTACGAATAAAAAAACATTTTGCAAATTAAATTAATTAACTGCGCTTAGTTGGAAATATTTACAAGTGACATTACGTGATTACTTAAAATATTTGAATATACAGCTTTATATGCAAAAATACCATTAAACATAGGAACACAAATTTGGTGTTTTTTTGGGAAAATTGCGCTATTTTCAGTATTTTGGTGCTTTTTTAACACTTTTTAAACAACTTGGCAATACTGATCACTAGCTGACCTTCATCGAGCGATCTCTGCTGGGTTCGGACTGAAAAAATGGGAGTAAAAATCAAGTTTTCGTACTAGATGTGAATTTCTTATCTTTATAAAAAACAATTCATTTCTCCTCGTATCACTGTATTCTGGGACTAAATAAGGGCCGAAGCTGCCTTTACAAGGGTCGATTTCTGTAGACTGGAAAATTGACTACCTAAATCATTTACACTTTACGGTTAAGATGTCATTTACAAGGGTCGATTTTGGTTGAACGACAAAAATCTACTAGGAAATCGACCCGAGTAAAGGCGCCTTAATCCAGTGAGCAATTATCACTAAAGTTAAAATGCCTTGGTTAAAATTAATAAAAAGTTATTTCATTCTTTCTTTACCGGGACAATTGTTACATCGGTGGGTAACGACGCAATTACAGAACTTTAGACAGAGCAATATTTTTCGATCGGGTTCAAATCGGGCGATTGTGAGAGCCTATTCACGAATTCTGGTGTATTTGCAAAGGTGCTGTAGCTCACAAAATGTAACAATCGTGTCGATAAAAAGGTAAAATATAACTTTTAGTTTGCTATTAAAAACCCCACCTCCTTTCTATTTGAACAGTGAATTTGTTGATGCAACAAAACGGATCAGATTTTCAGTTGAGCGGAGTAGAGGACTAGGCTTCAAATTATTTCGACAAAACGGAACAAATCTACTCCTATCGGAGGGATGTGAATATGAGGAAAATTTACGCTCTTTGTTTGGTGCACAAAGTCAGTATCACCGCAGTAGAGGTGCAAAACTATCGTTGGTCAGGCCATCGATAGTTTTCGATATTATTTCTAAATATGTTGTCGATAGTATCGTATTTATATGGTTTTGGCTCAATTTTCGTATGAAGATTTCCTTAAGAATATATTCCGAAATTACGTTTCGATAACCTTGTAAACTGCTGGACATTTTTTTTAATTGTTTAACCGTCAAGTTAGAAGTAAAGTTATTGAAAATTTTAAATGAATTGAAATGAAATAAAATTGGGCGTACTGAAATTTTATATTTGTGGTTTTCGATATCCTCCGTCATATATATGGCATTCATCAAGTAAATTTAAATTTTAGAAGAAGAAAACATTTTTTATCTGAGAAGTAATGGTTTTTATCTACCTTTTATTAAATAATAAATAGTGGTACATAGATAACATTGAAAGTTTTGGTATAAATTAATTTGTATCAGTTTTTTAGCGGTATTTTAAAAGATGCAAGGTTTTCCGTCATTTTCGAATTTTGACATTACTCTTTTAAAAAAGTAGCAATCAAATTTTTAGTTCAACTTGGATGTTTAAGAGAAATGAAAAGAAAAGAAGAAATAAAACTAAAATAAATAGTGAATCACATGTCTGTCGGACTATCGATAGGACCAAAAAACAATCAATAGTAGGGAAAAATAAAAAACATCGATACTATCAATAGTGCCATCGATAGTTTTGCACCTCTACACCGCAGCCGTACTGCGATGAACATGATGTTGGTGGAGATATAAATAATTTGTTCGCAACTTTTCATACCCTTCCTCCCGTAAACTGTTTTTCCCTTTCTCTAGCCCGCGCTCGCCCTTTCGCTGCTGCGCGGGCAAAAACGTGCCCACCTCTGATCTATAGGAATGCAAAAAGTAATGTAGTATATACGCACGAAAAGATGCAAGAATTTCTCCACAGCGATGTCATACGAAAGTAATATGTCGCATGTCGCTTTACGAAACTATAAATAGAATCTATAAATAGTATAAAAAAATAAAAATAAAAAATATAGTCCGTGCCACAGGTTTTGAACCCGTGACCAACAACTCGGCAGAAGAACACGCATCCATTCGGGTACAGCAGCTGTTGAACAAAAAACATGCTTGAGTTAGTTTTCAAACTTTTTGTTTTGTTTGTCGCTTCAAAACTACACATCATCAGCTCGCTTACATTGCGATGCATCTTTTCGTTCAACCGTAGTTATTAATCTTTTCTTGGTATTTTCCCACTGGATATTTACACTTACATATACATACTGAGATGTAAACAGTCAACACAAGGGTATTATAACTTTGTTCACATAACGGTTGTTTGTAACAGGCAAAACGAATCGAGATAGATATAGACAAATGTATACATAAATAATCAGAATGAAAATAGAAATCGATTAAGCGGTGACTGTCTGTCCGTCCGTCCCTCTGTCCGTCCGTCTGTGCACACGATAACTCGAGTAAAAATTAAGATATCTTATCGAAACTTGGTGCGTGTACTTCATTCGGGCGTAGGACGGATGGTGTTGAAAATGGGCAAAATCGGACAATAACCACGCCTACCTCCCATATAACGGTAATTTTCAGAAATACAAAAACTGCGATATTTTAGTAACTACTGAAGATAATTCACTCAAAATTGATATTTACAATACATTTTAGACGATAAATAAGAATATTGAAATTTTTTGAAAATGGGCGTAGCCACGCACACTTATGGTTACAAGTGCATATATTGGTAACCGCTGCACCAATTTCTTCGAAACTTGGCACATTTGTTGGCCCTGTTACAGCATACCAAATGGCCGAAAATTTTTAACATCGGACAGTAACCACGCCCACATCCCATATAACGGGAATTTCGATAAATACGAAATCCTCGATAAATCGGTAAATATTAAAGCTAATTTATTCAAAATTTGATGGTTGCAACAATTCTTTACCAGGAAATACGCTTATGATAAAATGGGCATGGCACCGCCCACTTATGATCATATATATGTATCTCGCTAACCGTTCTAGCAATTTGTACCAAACTCGGTATGGTTATTGTGCTCGCCACATAAAAGCAAACCATTGAAAATTGTTGAAATCGGACTAAAATTACGGCCGCTTTTCATATAACGGTAAATTTCAGAAATGCTTGAAATTTCAATATTTCGAAATTTAAGGACGCTAGTTTACTTAAAATTTTTACACCCCGGCTTATCATGTAGCGGTAGCTTTCGGAAAGGTGGAAAACATATATTTGATACTTGCGCCGGGTATTTAATGTTCGGCTCCGCCCGAACTTAGACTTTCTTACTTGTTTGTATGAAAATATTATTTTTAAATACCAACATTTTTAAACGGCAATTAAATATAAAGTATTCATTTTGACTATGCATTATTTCCCTCAGTGTACTAAATGTGCATAAAGCTTTAAAGAACTTTGCCCGCGAACAGGCTGGTGCCCACCACCGCTTTAGATCATAGCTGGCAGTGGGGCCAGATATAGGGATTTCACCTCATTTGGGGATGTGGGGATTTAAAGGGGATTATTATTTGGTTTAAACTTTTCATATTGAAATTAATATACATATATTTTACTGGCTGCCCTTAAAAATTTCTCGAAAAAGATTTTCTTTGTACATACTTCTTGCGCGGTATGTTTATAATTGTTTTCTATCGCCGTCAAAGCATTATTCGGCGCAAATGTCTGCTTTGATTAACTTTCGCTGAGCAAACAATTTCCTCCCACTTCATTACACCAAATTCTGATTTCTTTTCTGATTTCTTTGCACCGACACCATCGGTTCTTCATTTAAGATCAAAAAAAATTTTCAAAATGGCCAGCGCACAAAAAAAGTAGATTAGTTGGGCGAATTTACAGACAGCAGAGTGAATAGCAACCTTGGGCCGAAGGTATGTTACTAAAAAAAAAAAACATAAAAAACAAGAAACCGCAATACATTAAAAACCAAGTGATCTCTTACATTTGTACATATGTGTACTAGTGTTGCCAGATTTTTTTCCAGTCATACGGGACAAAGGCATTATTTGTCCCAAAAATACGGGGTTTGCAAAAATTTAACGGGACAAATGAGAAATAAAGGATTTGTTTTAAAAGCCAAACTACGAACCCATATATTGACAAAGGTGATCCATTTCAACGAAGATTTAATTATAAACTTGTGATAAATTTCGCTAATTTCATGACAACACTTTTTAATCTATGCAAAAATATGTATGTATGTACGTAGACATATAATTGACAAAACCATAAAAACAATGTAAGAGATACAATTGCGGTCAAAATAATAGCAACAAAGTTCAAAATGATACTGTTGGAATTTATTATTATTTATTTATTGTTAACGATATTCATTTAAAATATAGGTCGATCCTTATAAGATTCCACATAAACAAAAGATTCAAAGCTCGCACAAAGTTTACAAAAACTAATTGAAGTAGAAGCAATATCACATTTTATAATTCTTTCAATCTGTTTAATTGGTCATTCATTTTAATGTTGTTCGTTTTAAATCAATGTAAACACCATGTAATGTAATGTAATAGATTTGTAAAACCATTGCGAACCTGCTTGGTTTTGTGTAATAGGGTACCAAACTCCTTTTTGTGCAGCGCTAGCAAATGCACCACAGCAACCCATGTTGGTTTCGTTGCTTGCGCTTTAACTTGCCGACGAACGAAAATTCAATTGGCTGCGAGCTTGCGACAGCATCGGACGTGTGCGCGCAATACTGATTTGGTCAACACGCCGGAGCTATAATAAGAACAAAGCCAAGAAATAAAGTGAGAAAGTTTTTATAAAGGGCATACACCGTTTATTAATTATAAAAATAAACAAGGAACAGAGTTTGTATTTGACCAAGCCGTTAGAGGAGATGCGCACACAATATTATTTTGAGCAGCACTCCTAGCACTTCAAATGCACTACACTCTACGCTCGTCGAAGCATCCAACTACTTCAGTGGGCCCCAACCTGTTACCACAACCAGCGACAAACCCGTATGCCCCAGTGGTCCCCAACCTGGTGCCACAACCACCGACAGATCATACTTTTATATTGGCGCCCAACTTAGCGGCCGCGAACAATGGCAACGTTTTCGTCTGAGCAATTTCAACAAATTTTGGCAGCGTTAGCGAGTGACAAAAATAAGGGCTCGTTTACTGGATGCACTGCGCGTTTCCGTGGACAACGAAGCCCCGAGGCTGTGGAAGAGTTCCTCGCAGCTATTACCATATATAAAGACATCGAAGAAGCTTCCGACGCAAACGCATTGCGTGGAATGTCACTACGTTTGGAAGCAGTAATGTGGTGGATTGGAGTGAAAGAGAAGGTGGCTACATTTTCTGAAGCTATCGACTTGATCCCCACGACATTTTCACCGCCAACTCCCGGTTGGAAAATATTTTTGCAAATTTTTGAGCACAAGCAACTAGCGCGAGAGCCAACCGACAGCTTTATATGCAAGAAACGGCTACTATTTTCGCATCTTAAAGACAGCATAAGTGAGACTGTAGAAGTCAACATGATTTACGGCCTCTTGTCCGCTAAGATAAGAGATCGCGTTCGCCGTGAAATGTGCGTAACATTCGATGAACTCTTGAAATGCAGCCGCGAAGCAGAAATGTTTTTACAAGAAGTTACACAGAGTGCACTGGCGGTAAAGCACGCCGATCAAAAGCACGTGGAAAACCCAAAGCGATGCTCGTTTTGCCGTATTCGTGGGCACACCGTCGAGGTTTGCCTGAAGCGTAAAAAGCAACAACAATCACAAAAAGAGGTACTACAAAAACAGCAACAAGCGAACGTATCAAGTACAGTTGAATCCGCTTCAAAAAATGTAGGAGCGAGACGAAATGCCACATTCGCATGCTACGGGTGCGGTGCTCCGGGAGTAGACCGTTCAAACTGTAACAACTGTAGTGGGCGAAATAAAGAGAGTCCACAATATGTCTCCTTTAATAGCATCTCAACCACCATTGTTGGTAGATAATTACCGTCCGTCCACATTGATATGTTTGGGTTAAAAGGCGAAGCTTTATTCGACACTGGCGCAAAAACAAGCATTGCCAGCGCAAAATTAAAGAAAATCTTGACTCACAAGGTTTGTGTGTTTCAGGACGTCAAAGCTGAGGTTACATTGGCAGATGGCACCACCACGACGCAAAAAGTATTGTCAACCATTTGCGATATCACAATAGGTAATCGTCAGATGAAAATTCGGCTAGTTTCCTTACCGAATGCTACTAAAAACCGTACTCTTATTGGTGCTGACTTCATGGAGCAGGCTGGCATAGAGCTGAACATGGCGCAAAGGCCTTGGTACTTCGAAGATGAAATATGATTTCATCAAACCCAGCGTAGACAGTCAGCTCTCTGCAATGGATATTGCTGGGGAATATATCAACGCCTGCAAAATTTCGGGCGTCGGTATAGCAGACATGAACAACAAGTCGAAGTTTGTCGATTTTGTTGAAAATGGTTAACGAATGAGTAAAGCGCCTCGTATCCCAGAAATTGTTTTTTTTTTTGTAAAAAAAAAACTCGAGAACCGCAAGCAAAACAATGAATATTCGCCACACTCGATTCAGAATATTTTCAGGGATTCAATTCCTGTTGGTGAAGGTGCACCTGAAAATACATCACGACTGTTTGCACCACCAATGGAAGTTCAAAATGAGGACTCGTACGACGATAAATATTTGGACATCCATTCCATATACTTAACTATGTTGCAAGGAAATGATGCTATAGACTTATCGGATGGCCAGAAGATCAAAGCTAGACTCCTTGTTATTGGAAAACGCGGATTTATTCGCTGAACCAACTTCAGCAACACCATTCGTTACGCATAAGATTGATACTGGAAAGCATGCTCCTCTCGCTTTACCTCCATACCGTTTGTTATCAGCACGCAAAAGTGAACTAAAGAGCGAAATTGAAAAGATGTTAGAAAGTGGGGTAATAGTCGAGTTTGACTCGCCGTGGGCCGCACCAGTCGTCATGGTTCCGAAGAAAACAGGAGGTGTACGAGTTTGTATCGATTATCGGGAGCTTAATGCT
Source organism: Rhagoletis pomonella (assembly GCF_013731165.1). NCBI lineage: Eukaryota > Metazoa > Arthropoda > Insecta > Diptera > Tephritidae > Rhagoletis > Rhagoletis pomonella. Next base: position 9,483,594 of record NW_023458563.1, read on the forward strand.
ATAACCAAATCAGACCGATACCCGCTTCCGCGCATCGACGATCTGTTGCATGATGCCAAAACTTCGAAGTTTATGTCTACGATCGTTTTACAATGTGGTTACTGGCAGATTGGCGTAGAGAAACAAGACCAAGACAAAACGGCTTTCGTCACACCATTCGCAATGTACAAATTCACTCGTATGCCATTTGGGCTGCGAAACACACCAGCAACTTTTCAACGTCTCAGTGACCGTCTAAAGGTATCGCTGTCCGGTCTGACACTGGTCGCATACTTAGACGATATCATTTAGTGTTCAATAAGTTTCGAACATCACTTGAAAGAGTTACAGAAAGTCTTTGATCGTCTGCGTTATTTCGGCCTCAAAATCAACAAAGAAAAGTGCAGATTTGCGTGCAGTGAGTACAAGCGTGTTCCTGGTACAGGCGCTTCGTTCCCCACTTTGCCGATGTATCCAAACCACTGTCACAACTTCTAAAGGAAAACGCTACTTGGTTGTGGGCCAGTGAGCAACAGAACGCCTTCGAGAAACTGAAAGTAGCCGTGGGTAACACAGTGCGGCGCCGCGCCATTGCGCTGATACCGACAGCTGAGTTACTGGCGCCGATACCGATTTTCACAACTCAGTGACGCAATGGCGCCAGCAAAACCGGAACGCTGATAACACCGGGCGCCGCAAAGAACCAGCAAAGAACACAAAAAACGAAGTGTCACTTATAAAATGTGCAGCACAAGGCGAATTTTTACAAGGTGGTGTTGCTAAAATTAGCTACGGTCCTTCTGAATGTGAAAATTATGTGTTTGTTGTATTTTTGGGTTTTGAACTTGGGTATACTTGAGTTGTTTTTGCCCAACCGATACCACCTTGTATTAATTCACCTTAGCTCAACACCGGAACACTGACAACACCGGGTGTCGCAAAGAACCAGCAAAGAACATCCGCAATAGAAGTGTCTCTTGTAAAATGTGCAGCACAAGGCGAATTTATACAAGGTGGTGTTGCTAGAATTTGTCGCGGTCCTTCTGAATGTGAAAATGATGGATTTGTTGTATTTTTGGGTTTTGAACTTGGGTATACTTGAGTTTTTTCTCAACCCATATCACCTTGTATTAATTCACTTTGGTGCAGCGTGCAGCAATAAAGGAAATGAGCTTTAGCCTGAAGAGGCACAATTGTGCCAACACACTGTGCTGATTCCGACAGTGGCGCTGGAGTTAATGTGTCAGCGCCAAAAAATTTGCGCCGTTACCCAGGCCTAACTGAAAGGTCTATTGGTAGTTTCACCGATTCTAAAGCAAGTAGATGACGATTTGCCTTTTTTCTTCAAAACTGACGCCAGCGGCTACGCACTTGGGCCAGTTCTACTCCAGGGGGAGGGCCCCAACGAGCACCCCATAGAGTACGCCAGCCGACTGTTAACGAAAGCGGAACAAAATTACTCGACGATCGAACGAGAAGCACTCGCTATTGTGTGGGCTGTACAAAAGTATCGAGGCTATATCGAGGGTCCGAAGTTACATTGATCACTGATCATCAACCCCTCAAATGGCTGATGACCTTGAAGTCACCAACCGGTCACTTGGCACGGTGGGCGTTAAGTTTACAACCGTACAACATGCGAGTCGAGTATCAGCCAGGGGAAAACTAATGTTGTGGCTGATATGCTATCGAGGCCACCCTGTGAAGCAAATCACGACGATGTGGAAACGTGCACAATATGCTCTTTCGACGTAGAGTTCCCACGAATGGGCGCAAAGGACATCCGCGAAAGCCAACTTAAGATCCAGAATTGAAGCGCATCTTCCAATGATTCGAAGAAAAGAGAGGATACATATGTAATAAATGATGGTGTTCTCTATTGCTATCATGATGAAAACACCGAAGAAGCACAATTGGTTATACCCATAATAAAGACATGGCAGGTCACTATGGAGTTGACCGAACAGCGGCCAAAATAATCTCCCACTATTACTGGCCTGGCATTCGTCAAGATATCAAAAGACACGTAAACAACTGCACAGACTGTCAACGCTATAAGGCAACGAACCTGAAACCGACGCACTGTAGACAATGTCCAGCACGAAGTGAGAGCAGTGATACACTCTCAAAACTTCATACCAGAGATCACTCCTTATCTGGCTACTATAGCTGACGCGTTCAAGGAGGCTAAAGAACGCGAAGAAAGATAGCAAGATGCCAACAAAGAAGTGACGAAACCCAGCGACGTGAACACAACCCTCTCAAAGTGGGGTCGAAGGTTTTGGTCACTACCCACGTCTTGAGCAATGCAACGAAGGGAGTAACCTCGAAGTTCGCTCCAAGACGTGATGGGCCCTACGTCATCATAGAACGTTAAGGTGCAACTACGTACGTTATCGCGCACGAAGACGATTTACAACCACTCGGTATGTACCGCGCATCAGCGCTCACTCCTTATGTAAGTGCCAGAGATGCCCGCGAGACTCCTGTCAACATTATACGCCGACGGGGCGTCCACGGAAGACTCGGAAGTAGGCTGCCTCATCGGGACGATTTCAGCAGGGGAAGATTGACGCAATCTCACATTTTATAATTCGTTCACTCTGTTCATTGTTCATTAATTTTAATGCTGATCGTTTTAAATCAATGTAAACACCATGTAATGTAATGTAATAGATTTGTAAAACCATTGCGACCCTGCGGGGTTTTGTGTAATAGAGTACCAAACCCCTTTTTGTGCAGCGCTAGCAAATGCACCACGGCAACCCATGTTGGTTTCGTTGCTTGCGCTTTAACTTGCCGACGATCGAAAATTCAATTGGCTGCGAGCTTGCGGTAGCATCGGACGTGTGCGCAGTGTTGCCGTTGTGCGACTAAAGGGGCAATTTGACCCTTTTTAAGTGCCAATACCCTTTGACCCGACTTTTTAAAAATTTCGATTTTTGACCCTTTTCCAAAATTATGTGCGACTTTTGCCCCTTTTCAGAGATTTTTCTATGAAATTTTAACAGAACCATGCTTTTATAAAATATTTCCTCCTGTAATTACGAAAAAATTCATCACTTTTAAAGGAAATGCTCTTCTCCCTGCAGCAACTCGATTTTTGTGTTTTATGCAAATTTTTTACCGCTATTTTCTTTTAAAATTCAGCAGCGAAAAGACTTTATAATATGTACATGTAAATTAGATTTTGACTTTGGTTCTCAGATTTATTCTTTTACTAGTAAAGAAAAGCAAAAATAATAAGGTGACCCTTTTTTTCGTCAATTACCCTTTTTTTGCGACTTTCTGAAAATTCTCAACGGCAACACTGCGTGTGCGCACAATACTGATTTGGGCAACACGCCGGAGCTATAATAAGAACAGAGCCAAGTAATAAAGTGAGAAATTTTTATAAATATACATACAGCTTTTATTGATTAAAACAAAAAAACAAAGAACAGAGTTTGTATTTGACCAAGCCGTTAGAGGAGATGCGCGCACAATATTATTTTGGGCAGCCCTCCTAGCACTTCAAATGCACTACACTCTACGCTCGTCGAAGCATCCAACTACTTCAGTGGTCCCCAACCTGGTGCCACAACCAGCGACAAACCCGTGTACCTCAGTGGTCCCCAAACTGGTGCCACAACCAGCGACAAACCCGTGTACTTCAGTGGCCCCCAACCTGGTGCCACAACCACCGACAGAGCATACTTTCATTAAGTTAAAAAAATGTTCATCACAATCTCGATTTCTTTAATTAGATTTCCTAGAAAGATTTCGCATAAGTATGCAGTTGTATAGCTCATTTTAGTATAATAAAGGGCCTGTGCTATGGTGGAAAAACTTTTTACTATGGTGAGAAAATTTTACATTTCTGCTGTGCCAATTCGTAACTTTTTACTGCTGGAAATTTTTGACAGTTGCTTTGATGCAGAAAAAGAATATCGAGTTAGCAATTAATAAAATACAGCGATTATATAGAAAATATTCGCCTTTGCTGATTTCAGTTCTTCCGGAACTGGAACCCTTGAACTTATCAGACCATTAAGCCATTTTTCTCTAATACTTTACTCGCTTTGGTTTTATTTAATTTATGTGTATACATATACATACATACATGCGTTGTTCGGTATTCTTGATAATCGGGCATGTGCTGCAAATCGTACGAGTTGAAATCGGTGCGATTTGCAAACTATTTTTGAATATTTTTAAAGAAAGTAATAAATATTTCAAATGGAAATAGCGAGAAACACATCATTTACGTCATATCTATCGATTCAGTGCCAAAATTTGCCATTTTTTTAAGAAATCTCCAAAGTGGGCTTTATAAATCACACCGATTTCAAATCATACGATTTGCAGCACATGCCCGATTATCAAGAATACCGAACAACGTATGTATGTATATGTATACACATAAATTAAATAAAACCAAAGCGAGATTCTTTACTTCTCAAGCATGATTCAATAATAAAAGTTTTGATAATTATTGACAGCCACGGTTTGAAACTCATTTGTGTTTACGAAAGACGGAGAAACGGTAAAGATTGGAATCCCTTGGTGCGAAAATGATAGTACAAATGTAAATAAAGTAGTCAATTAGTAGTGAAATAACTTTTGTAAATTCTAATCAGTGTTGCCAGAACTTTTTGGGCCGACCGGCTAAATTGGCAAAAAAGAACGGCTTAATACTTCAACTAAAATTAACGTGATTTAAATAAAGAAGCAGAAAGACTAGTAAAGTCATGAAATTATTTTTGGTTAACAAAAGTGATACGTAGCTAAGCGTTACATCACAAGTCATGTTTGTAGTACTTAAATATAGAAGAGAAATCAATTACAAATAGGGTTTTCATTATACTGAAAAATTTTGCCTTCTTATATTGTAGCCTTTGCGCAACGCTACTTTTCGCTCTGCAATGGCTATGAGTCAAACCACGTCAAGTAGGCCCAAAAATTTCTGTCAAATGCGATTTTAATAATAAATACATTTTTGGATAGGGAATCCGCCATGTACTTAATGGTATAAATATTTTTTTCATATTACGCTTTTTGTTTATTTTATTAGCAATTGAAATTTGCGAGTATTGCAAGTTATACATAATTGTAAAATCAATTTCTCGTAAACTACTAAAGATATTTGTATGAAATTTGGTACACTTATAGACAAATGTGTATACTATATACTACTTATTTAGTTATGCTATAAGTGTTAAACAGTAACATTTTGCAATAATTTTTCATAAACAATTGCAATTTTTTCGTGTTTTTTCACGCTGTAAATTAATAAAGCTAGTGTCAGATTACGCGGAAAACGTTTACCTTTCATAATCAGTGTTGCCGCGAAACATTTTTAGTGGTAGCTAAATTCCAGCTAAAAAAGGGCTAAAAAAGAGCTAAAAATCGTCGTTGTGGCTAAAAATGGTAGCTAAATTTTTTTACCTACATCTTATATATAAAAATAAGTGCACGTTTTCGGTGTGACCTCATAACTTGAAAACAGCTTCACCAAATTCAACCAAATTTATGTGGCATATTCGATTTATCATGCAGATGGTTTATGCGAAGTTTTCCCGAATTCGGAAGAGGGGGCGTGGCACCACTCATAGTAACTAAAATATAAAAATAAGTGAACGTTTTTGGTGTGACAATATAACTTAAGAACGGCTTCACCGAATTCAACCAAATTTATGCGGCATATTCGGGCCATCATGCAGATATTTTATGTGGAGTTTTCCCAAATTTGGAAAAGGGGCGTGGCATATGTATGTATCTTATGTATACAAATAAGTACACGTTTTTGGTGTGAGCTTATAACTTGAGAACGGCTTCACCGAATTCAACCAAATTTATACGGCATATTCAGGCTATCATGCAGATGGTTTATGTGAAGTTTGCCCGAATTCGTAAAAGGGGGTGTGGCACCTTCCATACTAACTAAAATTTTTTTGTTGTATATCTCTTGAAATATTTGTGGTAGAGTACTGGAAGTTGGTATAGAGGTATAACAAATAATTCCATACTCATGGATAAAAATGGGCAGTATTGGAAAAGAGGGCGTGGCACCTCACATCTTATATATAAAGAATAAGTGCAAGATTTCAACCAAATTTATACGGCATAGTCGGGCTATTAAGCAGATGGTTTGTGAAAAGGGGGCGTGGCACCACCCATACTAACAAAAATTCTCATCTGGTATATCTCTTGAAATATTTGTGGTAGATTACTGGAATTGGTAGCTATACGTGGCCTGTTCAAGAGTTGGCATTCCAAATTGTTTATTTATTCATACCCAAGATGGAAAAACAAAAAATGTTGTATATCCAAATCTGTTGGATTAAGATTTAAAATAAAGAATCAAAAATTTTGAAATAAAATAAATGATAAATTTTCATATAGAAAAATTCCAGGACTTTTCATTCGTTTTTCAATATTTGGTGTAGAGAAGCACACCGGGGTACTGCTAGTATAAATATGTAAGTATACACGCAAACATTTTCTATAATTACTGGTATAGAAAAACAATGAACTCTGAAAAGAATTACTATTTTATTCAACAAAAAAAACTTTTTGTGTAACACATAAAGCATATTAAGGGCCACCAACTTACCTATTTTAAAGTATAGTTAAATCGTTAACGGATAAGATAACGGCCCAGAAACGTAAGGAACATACATAGAAATATGTTTACTTCGCTTTATGAGCGAAGAGTTAAATTCATGAAAATCATAAAAAAAATTTTGAATGTCAATGATGAATAAATTTTGAAAAGGGCTAAAAAAAGGGCTAGGGGCAATTTCAAATTTTTGTGGCCAAAAAAAGAATTTGGTAGCCAAATTTAGCCACCAAAGGGCTAAAACGGCAACACTGTTCATAATCTGTATAAATAATTTTGTTCGTCCAATCCGTTCCGCAGATATCGAATTTTTTGTTAGTCTGTGTATCGCCCTTATGCGCGGCATACTCACCCAACTCGTAGGGCGCTTTGCACTTGGTCTTTCCGCGCATGACTCTTTGTTCCAACACATAATAACGCTCGAAATCGCCACACAAAATTATTGACAGTTTAAGGAGAAAGGTGCATTACCACTCGGATTTTTATTGTATACATTTATCATTACATGGAAACATACAAAAATATAGCTTAGCAATGTAATTGATATATACATGCATACATGTTTTTTCCTCTTTGTTCACAATTAATTTTATGAGGCTTTATCTTCTAATATTTATCTCATATTACACAATATAAGAACAGGGTTGGGGGGAATTTATTGAAATGCGGAAACTGAGAATAATGTTGATTATAAAAATTTAAATAATATAACTTAAATTATACATTTTAATACTTCAATGCTTGCAAACTTAAATTATGTTCTTACACTGAAAATAAAATTTCGTAAAAGTGCTAGGAAAAACTTTCGTAGTCTTCGTTATTGTATAATGTACGAAACTGTCGTTCATAATACGAACACATTTTCCACAACGAAACAAGATTTTACGAACCATTCGTAAATATAACGAAAGGACTTTCGTAAAGCCTTTTTTCAGTACAACTTACGAAATCTTACGTTTATTTTAAGAAACACATTTGTAAATTACTGAACAAATCTCTGTACGAATAATTTTGTATATTGTACGAAAGCATTCGTAATATTAGGTATGGTTTTAAAATTTACGAAATCTACAATTCTGTATTCGTACAATTTACTTAATACTTTCGTACATAGAACAAATGCAGAAACATTTTTTTAAAATTCGTACAACAGACGAATATTTTCGTACAATATACTAAATTACCGTCAGTTTAATATTTCATCATATTTTTATGTACCGCTTGTCATTGCGAAACTACTGGTTGGCTACTATGAGATGTATAATATAATTTTAAAAGTTTTAAGAAGTTTTTGCTGGATAAAAATACAATATAAAATTAAATGTTAAAGCTGTGGATAAATGCTTTAAGCATACAATGTTTTTAACATCGCCCACGCTGAGCCTTGCTCTGCAATCTGGGACTTCATAAATAGGCAATTTTATTAGTTAGCTATCAACGGCAAGCCAGCCAGGAACAGACGCACTACTTAATGAAATTTTAAATAAGTACATGATTGATTTTTCTCTGAAACTTGCCTTTCAGACGCCTTATAATTTTCCTTTAATTTATAGTCGAGAAAAGGAGCAGACATCGAAGAAGCTGCGAATCTGCCAAGTACCTCCACATAAAACATTGCAAAACATTTTGTTAAAGAAAAACGCTTAAAATTAGGAATAAAAACAAAATAAAAGTGTTGTGTTATAATTCGTCTTATTTTTTTTACAGTGTGGTGAATGAAAGCAGTCGGAAGTTCTACGAAACAACCGCAGATTTTAGGAAGATAATTGCGTTAAATATACGAACTATTTTGTGCATTTTACAAAAATTTCGTAAAAAAAATAAAGAAATAGTACGAAATTCTTTAGTAAGTAGTACGAAATTCTTTAGTAAGTGGTACGAAATTCGTTCGTTAATAGTACGAATACGTTCGTAAAATGTACTTAGATCTGATGTCTCATATTTTCGTAGTATGTACGGAAACGGTTTTGTACAATCAACGAAAGCTTTCCTGGCTCAAAATGCCGAAAACTTTCGTAAAATGAACGCAAGTTTTCTTTATATTTACGCAGATTTTGTTTTCAGTGTTGAGATGTCAATGAGTTATCATACTCTCGGAAAAAGACGTGTCATTTGATAAATTTTTACTACGAATTTTTTTGAGGGCTTCGAGTTCAATGTGATGGAATTGCCGCGTTTTTTTAATCGATATTGCCTTATTCCTGCGCTTGGAATATTTTTTTTTTCATTTATTTTTTTTTGGGATCAGAAATCAAAGTCTATTGTTTTGAAAAATTGAAAAAAATGAAAATTCGATATCTTCGGAACTGAGTGGATGAACAAAATTATTTACAGATTAGGAAAGGTAAACGTTTTCCGCGTAATCTGACACCAGCTTTAATTATTTACAGCGTGCAGAACGCGAAGAAAATTCTAATTGTTTATGCAAAATTATTGCAAAATATTAATGTTTAACAATTATACCATAAATAAACATGTAGTATATAGTATACATATTTTTCTATAAATGTACCAAATTTCATACAAATATCTTCAGTAGTTTACGAGAAATTGATTTTACAATTATGAATAACTTCCTATACTCGCAAATTTCAATCACTAATAAAATAAACAAAAAGCGGAATATGAAAAAAATATTTATTGCATTAAGTACATGGCGGATTCCCTATCCAAAAATGTATTATTATTAAATTTTTGGGCCCTCTTGACGTGGTTTGACTCCTATATTATTTAGTAGAAGTATTGCACTTTTACTTAGTCGGAGGCAATATTTTGAGAAATGAACACGGAAACCTGAGAAAGGACTGAGGACTATTTGTTAAATGAATAAAATTTTTATGGGACATTCAACAATGTGGTTAATTTTAATTCATATAGAGAAAAAATCACTCACACTCACATTTTGCGGTACAGTACTTTCGGCTTATAAGCATCGTCAAAAATGCACAACTTTAGATGCTTATAACCGTAGAAACCTTATATCCGAAAACCCGCTTATAAGCGTCCTCTACGCTTATAAAACGATTTGCGCTCTGGGGCCAAACACGCATACATATGTATTTGTATGAGAATTCAAACAGTACAGTGATACACATTTTATAAATTATTGAAGCAGTTTTTTTTAGATTTCGAAATGTGTTTTTAATGTATATATACTTATTTACATATAGTTATTTTGGTTATTAAGTATATTCATGTATACTTAAAAAAAAATTAAATTCGTTCGGTTGTTATGAAATAAAAAAACATTTAGAATTAATAACAAAAAATAGCTATCCCAGCTAAATCACAAACTACATTAAATGTCATCGTTTAATATCTATCCTAAAAAAATCCGTCAATTTTGACTGACTTTTGAATTCTTTATAAATTATTAATTCCACATCATCAAGTTCTTTCTAAATGGCAAACTTTCTGATACTCGGCTTCACCTTCGGATTCATCTGAAGACGGATTTAATATTTCTAGTAAAATTTCGGATTCAAAAAGTTAGGCGCTTTGAGTTTTTGCCCTGCGCTTATATCCGTGGAAATTTACTTATGAAATTAAACTTTTGTATCAAAATACTGGTGCTTTTAAACGGGGAATCATATAAGCAGGGAAATCGAACAATTTTTTAATGTGGAAAGCTCACAAGGGGTAAAATCGGCGCTAAAAAGCGGGGAACGCTTATAATTTTTCTTTCAAGACGATAGGGAATTGTCCGTTCAATTTCAACAGCTGATCGATCATAGCTTTGGGAAGTGAGCTTTTGTTTGCACACGGTGGGCAGGAAGCAAAGATAGGTTGCATAAAAATGTCGACAAAAACTGAAAGCAGGGTTGTATTTGTTGATATTTTTAGGTTAATAATCCCTTTGAATTGAAATAATAGCTGCTCCTGTTTTAAAGATATCCACATTTTACATAGCTATGATAGGACCGACTTTTGCGAAAGAGAAAAACATCCTTGTGCATTAAATATTCAACAATGTATGTGTGAGTAAATGTGTGTATATATATTATGTAAAAATATAAGTTTATGTAAGTTTTTAGCCGTTTTCAATCGTTTCCAAGGCGCACCACGTAGAGGCAACTTACTTTGCACCTCTTTGTTCTTTTTTTGGTTTTATTTGTTTATATTTTTTTCTTGCTTTATTTTTTTATATTTGTTTTTTGTTTCCTTTTATTTTTTTTTGTTGGCTTACCATATAATATAGTCACACATTTTAGTATTTAAATATTTTATTATTTAGTTAAGTTTTTATATATGCTGGAATGAAAATGTCATTACAGTTTTCTTCAGGCGACTCACAAATGTTGGTTTATTAATCATATTTATTTTGAATCTATCCCAGAATTTAATGAATTCCCTATGAACTGACTTCCTGGCCTGCTCGGACCATAATCCTAAACCATCGTTATTCAAGAATGAAATAGATTGCTTTAAATGTTTAAGGATAAAATGGATTTTGACAGTTTAAGAAATTCCAGTACTTTTCAAAGCTGTGCGGAGTTCGTTAAGATTTTTATCAAAATTACTAAGATCCGCTTGTTTTGCGGAAAACCATGTATTCACGATTTTGCTCATGGCTTTGAACGAGGCAATATATTTGGTATTGTTTTTACTGAGAGTTTCTTCCATACAAACTATGTTCGACATTTTTTTGTATGTGGAAGACACTGTCAGCAAAAAATAAATAATTGCAAAAAATCAACGAAATTTTCTGATAACTTCAGACTTGCACTTTACTAATTGGCTCAAAAGCTACATTTTAAACATTTTTCTAAAAGATCTGATTAGAAATTGTGATCAGATGAAAGTGTCTCCGAGCCAATAATTTTGTACGGCACGGTACTTATAAGTGATCTAGATTTCACGAAAAAAAAAATAAATACAAGGCAACATTAAAATATCAGTCATTTGTTTCGTTGCTGTGAGCTTGTTTCAAGCCTTCTGGCTTTTGCTATAATTGTAAAACTCTGTGCATGTCATTTTAACGTATTTGGGTACATACTTATATTAATCATCAACTATTCCTTATGCAAAACGTGCTACATTTAAAAAAAAAAATCGCATTTGAAAGAGCACCAACCCAACTCGTAATAATTTAAGTATACAAATTTT
>NW_023458563.1:9505279-9516881 GCF_013731165.1 Rhagoletis pomonella
AAAATTTGTATACTTAAATTATTACGAGTTGGGTTGGTGCTCTTTCATATGCGATTTTTTTTTTTAAATGTAGCACGTTTTGCATAAGCAATAGTTGATGATTAATATAAGTATGTACCTAAATACGTTAAAATGACATGCACAGAGTTTTACAATTATAGCAAAAGCCAGAAGTTTTGAAACAAGCTCACAGCAACGAAACAAATGACTGATATTTTAATGTTACCTTGAATTTATTTATTTTTTTTCGTGAAACCTAGATTACTTATAAGTACCGTGCCATACAAAATTATTGGCTCGGAGACACTTTCATCTGATCACAATTTCTAATCAGATCTTTTAGAAAAATGTTTAAAATGTAGCTTTTGAGCCAATTAGTAAAGTGCAAGTCTGAAGTTACCAGGAAATTTCGTTGATTTTTTGCAATTATTTATTTTTTGCTGACAGTGTCTTCCACATACAAAAAAATGTCGAACATAGTTTGTATGGAAGAAACTCTCAGTAAAAACAATACCAAATATATTGCCTCGTTCAAAGCCATGAGCAAAATCGTGAATACATGGTTTTCCGCAAAACAAGCGGATCTTAGTAATTTTGATAAAAATCTTAACGAACTCCGCACAGCTTTGAAAAGTACTGGAATTTCTCAAACTGTCAAAATCCATTTTATCCTTAAACATTTAAAGCAATCTATTTCATTCTTGAATAACGATGGTTTAGGATTATGGTCCGAGCAGGCCAGGAAGTCAGTTCATAGGGAATTCATTAAATTCTGGGATAGATTCAAAATAAATATGATTAATAAACCAACATTTGTGAGTCGCCTGAAGAAAACTGTAATGACATTTTCATTCCAGCATATATAAAAACTTAACTAAATAATAAAATATTTAAATACTAAAATGTGTGACTATATTATATGGTAAGCCAACAAAAAAATAAAAGGAAACAAAAAACAAATATAAAAAAATAAAGCAAGAAAAAAATAAAAAAAAAATAAAACCAAAAAAAGAACAAAGAGGTGCAAAGTAAGTTGCCTCTACGTGGTGCGCCTTGGAAACGATTGAAACCGGCTAAAAACTTACATAAACTTATATTTTCACATAATATATATACACACATTTACTCACACATACATTGTTGAATATTTAATGTACAAGGATGTTTTTCTCTTTCGCAAAAGTCGGTCCTATCATAACTATGTAAAATGTGGATATCTTTAAAACAGGAGTAGCTAGGATTTCAATTCAAAGGGATTCTTAACCTAAAAATATCAACAAATACAACCCTGCTTTCAGTTTTTGTCGAAATTTTTATGCAACCTATCTTTGCTTCCTGCCCACCGCACAGTGCCGCGAAGGTGGACAAAAATACAAAAATCGACTGTCTTGAAACTTAGATGTTTTGATGTCAAGTTACAGCTAAATCTCCAACTAAGAGAAGTTCATAAGTTATTTTGTGATAAAAACAACTTTCAGCCTCACACACCCCCTCAAAGTACACCTATTTTCTACATACCATTTCATTTATACAAATATTTGTTTTTTATTAATAAATAAATATATGATTAAACATACCAAAATCCGAAAATTGGTAACCTTTGGAGACAAAAAAAAAAAAACATCTTGAAAGTTCGTGAAATTTTTTTCTTGGTTATGGTAGTTTGGACCTTCAACTAACAGAAACAATCGAAATCTCTTCCAACTTTTTCCAATATTTGAAAATTTTCAATTTTGAAAAAGTGACTAAATGCCTTTTTTTGGTATTATTTTAGCTGATCTATATTTACAATACTTTTTCTGAATGCCCTAAGATCTAAATTTTTGGTTCGCTTTTCAAAAATAAGGTGTTGAATTAAAGCTAAAAGTGCCAAAAAAAAAAATTAAGAGGTACAGGGTGCTTTGAAATGAAAAAAATTATCAGCTAATTAAAATACTTAAATATGCATCACGGTATGGGAGCCAAAAACAAAGGTATACGAAGATTTACATATATATATATATACATATATATATATATATATAGAGCAATGACACCAGTTTACAAAAAGAAATATAAAACAGAGAAACAAATATTTAAAGGGTTCTGATCTCAGCTTTAATAAATACATTGTTGAAAGTGACGAAGCAGACAAAAGCATGGAATCATTTGAATCAGTGATCACTTCCTCCTCTTCTGAGGACTCTGAAACTGAGTGATTATAACAACTAGTTCGGTTTTTATTAACATATTATATGTTATTACCATATAACAGCTATTATTACTTACTTACTTAACAGTGATTATGCTTTATTTTAAATGAAATCAAAAGAATTTTTTTTTCTAAAGGTTAACATGTAAGGAAAACCGACTTAATTTTTCAAATTACCATAATGTATTCACTTAGGAAGTAAAGTTTAGACGAATTTTGACTATTAAGACTATTTTTCTGAACACTTAGCAACAATGATATGGCATATTTCATTTTTAAATAATCATGTGCAAAAACTCGATGTTTTTTTAATGGGTACCCGTTACAAAAAACCGATTACTTTCTTAAAATTAGAGTAATATAGACACTTCAGATGTAAAGTTTCAATAAATTCTGACGACTCCTTCCTGTTTACGTAAACACCACAATCAGCAATGATTATGCCTTATTTGTCTTTCATATAGTAATGTAAAAAAAAAATCTTTTTTTTTTTTAATGGGTACCCGGTACCGAAAAATCGATTTCATTTTTGAAATAAGCATGGCTTAGTCCTTTTAGGTGTAAAGTTTCAACAAGTTCTGAATACTATTTCGGTTTTTATAAACATATGTCTACGATGATTATGAGTTATTTTGCCTTTTTATAAAATTGTAAAAAAATTTTTTTTTTAATTAAATGGTAAGAGATGCTGAAAAACGTTTTTTTTTTCTTAAATTTCCGTGATATAGTCCTTTCAGGTGTAAAGTTTCAGCCCATTCTGATGCCTCCTTCCACTTATATCAACACATGTCCACAATGACTATTTTCATATAAAAATGCAAGAAAAACTCGGTTTTCTCGAAATGAGTAACCGGTACAGAAAAACCGATTTCATTTTTGAAATTAGAGGGGCATAATACTTCTAGGTGTGAAGTTTCAGCCAATTCTGACCACTCCTTCTATTTTTGTCCATCATTTGTATGGAGTCGCGGCACTGTGCACCGTGTAGACTTTTATAGGATCTTTGCAAAGCAAAGGTTTTATAGCAATGAATGGTATCTAGACACACAACATTACAAGTTGATAAAAGCGTGGTAAAAATAGGTAGAAGCCATTTTGATGTTGCTCTCATGATAACCAAACCTTTAAATTTCAACTTGATTTATTTTCATTTCATATATTTCGTTACCCTTGGTGAATAACTCAGTGAGAGGGGAGACCAGTATGTTTGCATGTATGTATATAAAAAAAAATATTTATTGGACCAAAAAGTAGTGGGTAAGCACTGTGGCCAATGGTAATCAACTATTACCACCTCCGCATGGTTGTAAGCCATGCAGAGTCCGCAGAATGCTCCGGAAGCAGTGACCGGAGGATGCATCCGACTAGGCAGAGCATACTTTGAACTGCCATCAAATTATAACTTAAGAAAGTTTTATTACATGGCAGTTGAGAAGTGCATGTACATAAATATCATTAATTTAATGAAGGAAATTTTTGCACATGCAGCAGTACATAGCATGCATTTAGGCGCCTGGTGTTAGCAGTCGCGTCTAAACACTTGGAAATGACATGTCGTTTTATTTTGAACTTTCGTTAATGGAAAATTTATTTTACTCTTGAATTTAAGCAGTGTTGTGCGGTTTAAACTTATGTAATTGTGCGATTTATAACAATATGGAATGTGTAATAATTAATCCTTTTCTTAACTGTCTCAGGGCCGGTTGTTCAATGTCTGGTTATCACTACTTGCCGGTTAAACATCATTATTGACGATTTCGACATCATGCATATCGATAAAGCGGTCGTTGTATTTAACCAGAGCTTCTACCTCCGATTTGTGCTAATCAGACATTGAACAACCGGCCCTCAATGTTTTTCGTGATAGGCGCGTTGAGAAAGCAGCTATGGCGTAGAGCTTAAGGCCTAAGTGCACTGGGAGGTCCAGTATAAGCCAGAGCTGTAAAAGTAACGAAAATTTGGATATCCGTATGTATTCGTTACTAATCCAATCAACACCTGTATCTTTCGTATCGCTACTTTCCTCGTTACTTTTAATACAAGTACTTGTACCTCACACGTATCATCGAAACGAATCTTGCAGCATAGACTGCTTTTACACAGTTCAAGTATTGAATTCAATTCTGCTCACATGTGGAAGAGAGGGGGTGAGAAGAAAAGGGACGATTACACATGCGTCTGTACCGTCAAGTCGTTTCAGCTTTCTTGCTTTGCTTTTGGCATTTTCGTTGTTTCCCATTTAAAGAACCAAAAACTTGAATTCAAGAAACGTGCAAAAGCAAATAGAAAACGCAAAAGAGAATGAGCAAGAATTGCTTTTAAGTACTTGCATCATGTAAATCGCGTGATAAGGAAATGTTCGTTTGTATGTATATATGCATGCATGTACGTATGTAGTTACATATACACGCAACGCACTTAAGTATCGTTACGAACAACACTCGTTCCCGCACAATAGTATTTATGTATGTTGTGTTGTATTGATTCACGTTAATGGGGCATATACGGAAAATGCGAGTAACGAGATTATTATGTGAGTAACGATTCGGTGATTCGAGGCAGGGGTTGTACCCGTTACTCAGTAACGAATACATACGGTTTGCTACAGCTCTAGTAAAAACACGTTTGTTGCCAAGAGGTGTTCCTATGACCCTAATGCCGGCTAGACCCTCCAGCAACACTGCAACAAGTTCTGATAGCTTAATAAACGTTAAACAAATTTACATCAAACAAAATAAATACATAAAAATAATCTTAAAATTTACTTAAAAACTACAGTTGTCAGACGTACTGATTTTATCAGTACGTACTGATTTTTCAACTCTTGTACTGAATTTATTCATTTCTTCAATCAGTACGCTAATGTCTTGATTTTTGAAAATTTGTTCTGATTTGTACTGAATTTTCAATTCAAACAAAATACTTTAGGATTGTATTAAGTTTTTTACATAAAGCTTAAATTATTTAAAAAGAAGCCTGACGTTTTTTGTCGAGTGTTGTTAGTTATCTCGAAAATATCTTTCAGTTTCAAGCAGCAAATTTGAATATTCGAATGGTTTTTGCGTATAACTTAAGCTGCCTTTAGATGAGGCGATTATTCGACAGGCGCCTGATCGCCTGCAAAAGTTGACTTGCTGTCTACTTTGAGGCAAGCGATTTTTCTATCACCATTTACACTAGCGATTTTTCTTGAGCAATGTTGAATCGCTTAGAAAATCGCCTCATGTTAATTCGGCTTTAAATTTGTTTTCTCTTTTTACTGACATTGTAAAAGAGTTTTGCAAACCAGACATAGAGTTAGACACTCTTTTTAGCGAATTCTTAGTCTTTCCATGAGGAAATATATATGAAGTCCTTAGGTACTTTTCCACAGTTTGAAAAAACATGTAATTTAGTTTTTTTCATTACCACTCCACACCCAACTGAGAGGATCTTAAGCATAAAATTTGCTTCCTGGCGCAAAGAGAGAAACTGGCTTCAAATAAAATCTTTGAAACTTAACTTCGAATTAGAAGTAATTTTAAAATGAAATGTATAGAGTTCTTTGGCTATTTAAACACTGAAAATGGAAATGGTCTCATTATTGCTATTCAATTTCAATTTCAATTTATTTCAATATTAAATATTAGTACAGTAAGACCAAATCTTTTATAGCACAACAAATAAATTCAATACAAAGACATACATTAATACATATAATTAATTAAATCACATATACATACATAGGTTAACAGAGTTTAACTTTAAATATAAGATGGTTCATCAATTGTTAGAAAAGTAGCTATATAAAATATTTTTGAAGTTGCTTTTATTGATCTTGCTTCTAATTGCAGCGTGAATTGAATTCCAGATTCGTATAGCATTGATGAAAAATAGTCTAGTAGAATTCTTAAAGTTAAATAAAGGCACCATTAGATCACAGGAACGCTCAGACTTTGGAAAAATTAACTTCTCATAAAGATAAGGTGGGGTCTTTGTGCTGATAAGTTTAAAGAGAAAGACGCAGTTTCGTGCTTTTAGATAATCAGTGATATCACATCCTAACAAGCTACATCTCCACGCAGATATATGGTCAAACTTCCGCAATCCATATTCATAACGTGTAATTTGGTTAAATAAGGTGACAATCTTATGTGATGACCTGGAATCAAGCTGACTATAACCCACCTCAGCATAAGTAACAATGGGTAAAATTAATTGACGCGCAAATCGGAACAAACGTGACGTGGGAATCGGAACAAACGATGCCGATTGCCTTAGATTTCTTAGATGTCATAAATATAAAATAATTTATTGGCTCCTGTGTACAGTGATGTGTGCACTCATGTTAAAGTGAATAACGTTTTTATTTTTTATGAACTATATTTTATTTATATATCTGAATATTATTAAAAACAAGTACTCTGGCGCTTTAAAGTATTATCTGTTACTTACATTCATAATTTGGCTTTGAATAAAAGTGTACTGGAAAATACTGATTTTTTAGCATGAAAAAGTCTAACGTACTGATTTCACACATAAAAAATCTGACAACCCTATTAAAAACGCCAGCCAGTGAAACTTAGTTTATATATATTGGCGTTTTTTTCTCGAAATAATGTTGCCCTGTTTTCCTCAGCCCTTTCACAGCTTTGCGTGTTAGTTTCTCAAAACCTTACCCTCCGGCTAAGCAAAAGTGCAAAACTTTCTACTAACATAGCCATTTTGCAGGACGAAAAGTAACCTAGTGCAAATGTTACAATATAAGAAGACACAATTTTTTAATAGAAAATAAAACGCCATAAGTTTGTAATTGATTTCTTTCTTTATTGAAATAATACTATCATGACTTCTGATGTAAAGCCCCTGCAAGACAGCTGAGCATCAAATAAGTGCTCATTTTGTCATTATCACTAATTACAAAAGTGCTTATTAAAATACTAATTTTTGTTCAGGCGATGGGATAAAACTGAGCACTTACCCCTTGTTGGTGTAATATTTTACCTCTTCTTACTAATTGAATACTTTGATTAATGAAAAATATATCTGCTCTGCTCTAGAAACTACCAAACTGCTTATTTGTGTTTTTATAAACACATCAGTGCTAATGAATAAAGTACTCATTGTTGTCATTAGCAAGTCCTCAGTGCTAATAAACAAACTACTCATCGTTGTCGTTATAAACTCCACAGCACTAATAATCAAATTACTCATTTTTGTCGTTATAAACTCCTCAACACTAATAATCAAACTACTCATTTTTGTCGTTATAAACTCCTCAGTACAGGAAAAAACAAATAAGTAGAAAATCAAAATTTTTACTTTTAAAAATGAATTGGTTTATTTAAAAAACGTTTATTAATACAAAACTCTTATAGTACATATGTGCAAACAAATAACATACTTTGTACATATCGATGGTCCTGTGCAATAACGACACAATTCAAAATTCAAAAAACAAAACCCTTACTACTGTTAAGTGGCTGATATATCTATCTAATCCATGTCGAATCCATGTCTAATATTTAGTACTTACTTTAGCAATCCTTACTGCTTACTTTATAAAAGGTTGGGAATGGATTAGACGAGGATTACAGACAAGAGCGACTTAACGGTAGTAACAGTTTTTATTTTATGAATTTTGAATTGTGTAGTTATTGCAGAGGACCATTGATGTGGATGTATATAACATTGCTGGTGCAGGCGGTGAAGGTGATGTTGGTGGTGGCCTTAAAGTAATAGTGGCGATGTTGAAGGTGATTTTGCTGGTAGAGGCGTGGAATGTTGATGGTGCGATTTTGCTGGTGCCGGTGTTGAATGATGATGGTGGCGATACTTCTGGTACCGGTGTTGAAGGTGATGGTACGATGTTGGTGGTGGCATTAAAGGTGATGGAGGAGGTGCGTGCGATATCAGCTGGTGACGGCATTAAAGATGATGGTGGGTTTTAATTTTAATTGTTGCAAATCTGTAATAACGAGAAAATCAATTAAAATGCACAAGTTAAGTAATTTACATATGTATGTACATACCTTAAAAATAATGATGCAAAGTCGACGGCAACGGCAACGGGAACATAAAATGAAATTTGAAATATCTATAAAATTATTAAAATTTTTTTATCAGATGTGACATTTTTCGACAAATCCTACTGTCATAAAAACTGCCATATTTCTTACTCGCTTTAACGCACAGAATTCCTATAAAAGTAGGAATTCCGCTCTAACAAATGAAAAATGTTTCACATTTCGAATACCAAATTTGTAAATGTGTGCGTGTGATAGCTAAAAAGTTGCGAAAGTGTGTGTAACGCTGTCGAATTTGAGGGGAAACTGCCCTGCCAGCCAAAAGTGGTAAAAAATCTGGTGAAACCGCGGGTTTCGGTCACTTCAAAACTGATGACATTTGTATGGGCGCTGTGCAGATTGTCACCACTTTCCCCCTGTACGTGTGAGCCTTGCATCACTGTCGCACTCATTCAGATACTTCGTAAGGAAAACATATAGCTGCACTCGTCTAGCATTGCCCCCTTCTGCCGGCTCAGGGTTGCATTCTCTTCACAGCGAATTCAAAATAACCTTAGAAACTTTAAATAAAAAATCCTAAAATGTTTTGATTTTTATTTTGCAAACTTTATTTTAAAAATGCATAATATACATACTTAATAACCAATATTATGAATAAAACTTGAAATTAACATTAATAAATATATTTTTACATACATACATATGCGCTGGCTTAATTTCTTATTATTAGTATTACTCATGTGCACATAGATGTTTAAAAAGTTGGAAAATTTCTATAATAAAGTTAAGCGATTTTAATAATATTATAATCAAAAGAAAGGTAATCGATTTATCTTTCTTTTGTTATATATTAAAAGTTGCAAATCATTTATAATGGTTCACAAAAATTCGGTTTCATTACAACTTTGCAAAATTTGATTGCGTTTTTTCGACTTATATATAGACGGTTTCTAAAGTTGGAAAATTTTTATAAAAAAGTTAAGCGATTTTTACAATATTATAATCAAATGAAAGGTAATCGGTTTACCTTTCTTTTGATATATATTAACAGTTGCAAATCATTTACACTAGTTCACAAAAAATCTGTTTTGTTACAACTTTGCAAAATTATACCACTTTTCCACTGCTTATATATAGCTGTTTACAAAAGTTGCAAGGTTTTTATGAAAACGTAAAGCGATTTTAACGGTGTTATAATCAAAAGAAAGGTAATCGGTTTACCTTTCTTTTGAAGTATATTAGCAGTTGCAAATCATTTACACTAGTTCACAAAAAATCTGTTTTGTTACAACTTTGCAAAATTTTACCACTTTTCCACTGCTTATATATAGCTGTTTACAAAAGTTGCAAAGTTTTTATGAAAACGTAAGGCAATTTTAACGACGTTATAAACAAAAGAAAGGTAATCGGTTTACCTTTCTTTTGATATATATTAACAGTTGCAAATAATTTATGGTGGTTCAGAAAAATTAAGTTTTCTTACAACTTTTCAAAATTTGACAAGTTGGACCTACACTTTGAAGGTGCTCCTGGCGTTGAAAGTGCTGAGGGCGGAAGGTACTCATGGTGCTCCTGGCGATGAAGGAGCTGAGGGTAGAGGGTACTGGTGGTGCTCCTGGCGATGAAGAAGCTGAGGGCAGAAGGTTCTAATGGTGCTCCTGGCGATGAAGATGCAAGCGTTGAAGGTGCTGATAGTGAATCTGTAAACAAGCAAAAATATCAATTAAAATTTATAAACATATAAAAAGTCTCAATACATACCTTAAGAATGTGACTAAGTCGCTGCTGCTTCTAAAAGAAGAAATTACATTATAATTAAATAAAATTGTTAAATACGTATTCTTACCTTCAAAGTTTTCGTAGTGACATTTCTTCACAGTATGTATACTGTCATCAAAACTCTGATGTTTCTAACTTGCTCGCTCTAACGCATAGAATTCTTGTTATAGTACAAATTCTTATCGGGTGTGTAGCTCTAACAAAGGCACATTTTTTGACAGTTCGACGAAAAAATTTGTAAGTGTGTGGGTGAGATGACTAAAAAGTTGTGAATGTGTTTGTAAATCGTTTGAATTTTAGGGGAAAGTGGTGAGCCGTGGCTGGCAGGGTGCTCAGCCATGGCTTGCAGGGGCTTAGCTACGTATAACCTTTGTTAACCAAAAATTAATGAGTCTTTTTACTTGTGATTTATTTAAATAAAACATGTTAACTTCAGTTGAAATATTTTAGCCGTTTTCAGTCTTTTTTTTGCCAATCTATCCGGTCGGCCCAAAAAGTTCTGGCAATAGTCAACGATAGCCAGAGTGCAAACATTTTAATATCGTTATCGTTCGCGCACAAAATACATTGATGTGCGCAATCATCCGGTACGAGTCCGGACTAGTCAGAATTAGGCAGATTTTACTGGATCCCGTACTCGGTTCCCTGACAATTGAGAGGACAAAAAAGGGAGTAAATAAGGTCCTCTCTGTCAGAAGTTACGAGTTTTAGTACGAAGATTTTTTGCTGGAAAATGTCAAACGATCAGCTGTAGTGTGTTTGACAACCAAATTGTAAACAAACCAAGTAAGAAAGTATTAGTTCGGGCGGAGCCGAACATTAAATACCAGGCGCAAGTATTAAATATATGATTTTCACCTTTCCGAAAGCTACCGCTACATGGTAAGCCGGGGTGTATCAATTTTGAGTAAATTAGCGTCCTTAAATTTCGAAACATTGAAGTTTATATGAAAATCGGCCTCAATTTTAGTCCGATTTCAATAATTTTGAACGTTTTGCTTTTATGTGGCAAGCACAATAACCGTATCGAGTTTGGTAGAAATTGGTAAAACGGTTACCGAGATATATATGTGGGATCATAAGCGGGCGGTGCCACGCCCATTTCCCAAAATTTTACCATAAACGTTTTTCTTGGTAAAGAATTGTTGCAAGCACCAATTTTG
Source organism: Rhagoletis pomonella (assembly GCF_013731165.1). Lineage (NCBI taxonomy): Eukaryota > Metazoa > Arthropoda > Insecta > Diptera > Tephritidae > Rhagoletis > Rhagoletis pomonella. Next base: position 9,516,418 of record NW_023458563.1, read on the forward strand.
AATAAATTAGCTTTAATATTTACCGATTTATCGAAGATTTCGTATTTCTTCGAATTACCGTTATATGGGATGTGGGCGTGGTTATTGTCCGATTTTAAAAATTTTCGGCCGTTTGGTATGCTGTAGCGGGGCTAATAACTGTGCCGAGTTTGGAATAAATTGGTGTAGCGGTTACTAAGATATATAGATGTAACCGTAAGTGGGCGTGGCTACGCCCATTTACCAAAAATTTATAATGTTCTTATTTTTCGTCTAAAAGGTTATTGTAAATATCAATTTTGAGTGAATAATCTTTAGTAGTTACTAAAATATCTCAGTTTTCGTAATTCTGAAAATTACCGTTATATGGGAGGTAGGCGTGATTATTGTCCGATTTAGCCCATTTTCAATACCATCCGTCCTACGCCCGAAAGAAGTTGTTAGGATGATCGCAGATAATATTAAACAAAACAATTGTTTACCGG